>NW_027286985.1:39637711-40227711 GCF_022747635.1 Hetaerina americana
TCAAATAACATTAGGTTCAGCCGGTAAAAAGATGCTTTCGGTTCTAATATGCATTAAAGTCCATTTGTACCTTTTTCGAATAGATTCTTTAAATGAATAAATTAGTCAATTCCATTATTAGAAATACAACACACAGTATTTCTCATTCACTGATTTCCAATGTATTCTCTCATATCCGTAAAATCACAGGATGCATTAAAAAAATTGGCTTGTTTCAAACAATTTCTAAATTAAGTCATAAATGGACGATGTTACATAGCTATTGTCATTTATTTCTGTGTTACATCACCATACGTAACCTAATGGGCCCATAAACTTGATGTTAACTTCATAATATACCCTAAGATACTTCTAATATCGCACTCTTAGAGTATAAAAATGATAATATTATCTCATATAGCATTCTCAAATGCTTTGATAAACGAGACGAAAATTCAATTAAAAAACAATTATCTATCCAATAGCATCTACAACCAGGAGTTGCAGACGCAATTGGATGGATAATTATTTCAGTGAATTGAAACTGATATGGAATTACGAGTACAAATAGCTTAAATTCCCGGGCAAGTCTCTGAGCACCTGCCGCTCCACCCAAGCTATGTGATTTTTTGGGTACCAGATCTTCCTGGGAAACTATAACCGACACAGGGAAATGAACTGCCCCCCTACCCTGATGTGTGAATTTCACACGCCGTCGGGCTTAGTACTGGGTGAACTCTACCATCACCTACCAAACCGACCTTCGGGTTGATTACTGTGTTTATTGTTTATGGTTTTATACTTTAAATTGAAAACTGGTATTTTAAAAAATGTTAGAAAAAACCTGGTTCTCCTGTACTTGAATGACAGTACCTGAACGACATAATATTGCACCAAAAATAAAAGTAATATTTTGCCAATTTTTAATGCTTTTACGTAGGTTTCTTGGCTGAATAACTTCAATGAAAATATAATTGTACAACGACGACTTTACGCAAGATTTCACCAGTGCTAAATCTTCTTGGTGACGTACAGTTGGCAAAGGAATAGGAACTAGTCCCCCGTCACTGAGGAGTATTTCGATTGCCTAAGGTATATTATATGATGTGACCTCTATCCTAACATATCAAACCGACATTAGAACTGTATACGAGTGTGGTTTTTACCAGCTGTGGTAGTGTGGTTTGGTAGCAGCATAATGGCTGTACTATATGAAACCAAATGTAAAAGAAGTACCAAAATAGAGTGGTCAATTTCATGTTTTAAGCTACTTATGCTCTTTGCTTATATAAAATGAAGCATGAATCGCCTGCATATGAGAAGCGATACATTGAATACAATCGACTCATGCATTTTGAACGCTGAGTACGCAGAACAGAGTAACCGATTTTTCCAAAAAATGGCGTCTACGGAACAAGAGATGGTTTCCCAGAAGATATTTTATTTAATTTTATAAGCGGAATGCATAAGCTGAAAAAAATATGCCCTCCTAAGATGACTTGCAGATGGACTCGAAATTCGTTTCCGAAAGATACGGTCACCATTCCACCCTGAAGGCAATGCCAGTCGAGACAAAATGACGAACTTTTATTCTTATTTCCGTTAAATGGCGGCTGAATCTCATTGCTTTATAGCTATAAACATTTATAAATGTATGAAGTAAAGCTTAAAATACATTTTTTAAATATTAGTATATTTTCGGAAAGAATGTTTCATAGAGGTTCTACCTTAAGGCATTTCAACCTAAGTTGATAATTACTAATAGTGAACGTACGAGTAAGTTAATGCATTTCTTTGTCTTTAAGTCTAAAATCTGTTACGGATGCTTATTTGTGCAAGCTAAATTAGAGTTGTCAATTTTAAAGGCACATGTTGAAAAATAGTATAACGCAATACTTAGCGCACAGGAATTGAAATAGTTATGCAGGATAAAATATATTCGAACCAAGGGGCGTCGAAGAAGGAGTACAGCAAGGCACTAAATGAAATTAGAGGTGTGAGGAATCGGAAATGATAAAGAACACGTGATGAGGGGCATTTAACCGGGATTTTCATTTTGTTCCCGGTTTCCTTTTTTTTGTAGGGTGACGAAGGCGCTGAAAGGACCCGTCGTATTCCGGGAAAAAGAGACAGACCACGTGGGTCATTCAACACCGTATTTCAATAGGAAACAATGTGACAAAAGAATGCAGAAAAAGCATGGTAGTCAGTAACCAGGGTAGAGATGGGGGAAGTAGGGTGGGGAGGTGGTCGCGAGGACATTCATATTTCAACTGGCGCCGGATTATGGCGATGACGAGTGGTGGTGTTGGGGGGTTTACGGGGTGGATAATATTTTGAGGCAATGGGTCGGTCGGCGCGGGAAACGGGGTGAATTTCGGGCGGGGAGGGATGGGTGGGGTCGGCGGTGGTCGCCTATGACGAGGTGGGAGTTCGGTCACGCGACTGAGAAGGAATCGCAAGCGAGTGGATAAAACGCATTTTTAACCATTCTTTCTATTCTTGAATATTATTTTTCGTGATTTCGTTCAGGACTTCTACTCGGACGGAAAATAATCAAGGATCCATGAGCTAATAAAGTAAAGGCATTCACTCTACGTAGGAAAAAAATGAAATAGAGAGGATTGCATCGTTATTATGCATTAAATACCAAAGCAACGCTAGTGTAAATGCATAATAACGATCCAATAATCCAAGCCGCTCAACTTGAATAACCAATCCTTTAGGAGATAAAGAATTAGGTAGTTATTAGGAGGCGAAGGACAGCTTTGGCCATTTGCGCCATTACGGATAGGTGGCTAATTTTGTAGAGGCAGGGTTTTCAGGGACTATGGGAAGGGTGGATAGAAATCCGGCGAAACGAAACGTCAACGGCTCCATGATTGTGTCCTATCCCGACGGACAACGTACTCCCCTTGCAGTACTCCAGAGGCAGAACACATTTTTAAACAATACTTTTCCTCTTTATCATGCTAATATACCTTAAATTGTTTTAGGTGGGAATATTTAAGCATGAAGTTCTGAATAAAATACTTTTCTGATAATCTAACCATAGGTACAATTGTTCATAAAAATAATATTTACTGGCATATTTTCAAAATATCTAAAAGTTTAGTTTTAAACTTTTACCCTCTACGAAGAAGAGGTAATAAAATCTGAAACATTCTTTTCAAGACGTGACATATAGACAAAACATGTATTGTAGATACGCTACCCGACAGTCATCTTCAGGGAGATTTCTACGTAAGTACTGTCACCGTCCTCAAATTTGAGTGTGCAGTACCAGAAATTCGGTACCTCGAAGAAGTGTAAAGGGTCAGTGGAATTACAATAACCATATAAAACTTTGTCCTTTCATCTGATAAAAAAACATGCATGATTTACGGCTCGAATTGAATCCCAAATGTTCTAGCTTTGAAATCAACAAAAAATCATGTAGACTCAGCTACCCTCCATTACCGATGTTCTTAAGTTTCGCTTTACGCCCTGGCTTGTGCGGTGAGCATTAATTGTATTTCTCCGGCTGCAAATCACGTGACTTAAAATCTTAATATATTCGACAAAGTGGGCAATTCGATACCCGAGGCGCTATTTTATATTTCACCGCACTAGGATCACGATACTTCCGCAGGGTTAGGAGATGGCAGATTCGAGTCCACCAATGAAAGTACTCCATCCTTTTGCTGTGGCTGAATTAGCTCTCTACTAACTCTCGTCCGAAGGAAGAAAATGGGCACACGAATTAGAAGTAGTGGAACGACATAGGTTTCACAGATGTTAAACATTTCTAGATCACTAATTCAATGCAAAACTCTTCTAAATTTACATAATATATTCAGGAAAATTATGTACGGCCAAAGTGGACGGAACGATGATCAGCAACGTTTAAAACACATTTAAGAACTACTCAGCTGGCACATGATCCGCATGTGACAGAGATAACTCGAAGAATCCATAATTGCTCGACATATTATATTAATACAATTTGATCCCGCTAAAATGGAACAAAAGTTTGAAAAGTAAAATAACATCATTAAATATCCCCTAAACTTGTCCCGAAAAACCGCCAGTCCAATAAGAACAAAAAAAAGCATTCTCTATCCCACTTTTCCGAAAGTACACATAAAAATGTGCTTGAAAGCATAATATTAACCTTAAAATAGTTAATTGTAATATGGCAAAGAAGTAACAGCCTAAAATAATAAAGGAAACATCCATTCGGTTATGAATAGGAAACCTTTCATATTGTAAAAACTGTTTAACGTTTTATGAAGTGATGATCAAAAAAACAAAAGCACCGAGCAGAGCGAAGAAAAATTAATCGGCGAAGAATGAATAGCACGCAACACAGAATGTAAAGGATGTATGGGAATGTAGAAAATATACTGGGAGGAGATAGCAAAGAGATTCGAATAAGACGCATAAATTCCGAATGAAGGTCGTTGAGTGGAGAATAAGAAACCGAGAGTCGGGAAAAAGACGGAATGCCCAAGATATCTGGACAGGGAATGGGAGTGGCTGCGAGGGTGAGGTGGCGGACAGGTTCGAGTGGAGGACTTGTGGAGGGGAGCAGTGAGATCGGGCAGGGAGCATTGAAACCTTAGTGCGTGCGGATATATCTGCGGTAGAGAAAACGTGGCGTTCTATACCTACACTACGACGGCGAAGGCAGAAAGAAAGACGCGGTCTTTGATCTGCGATCTGAGGAGAAAATGGATATAATGAAAAAATAAGAAAAATAAATACACGCAACGCGGGGAACGACAGGAATTCCGGGGAGTAAAATAAAAATCGGATGCGATAACGCATTTATTGCATAACACAATCTGCTTCGTCCACCCAGCTCCCTCTCAAAGCTCCTCTCTCCCCCTTCATCATCCTCCTTTGGCCTCACCTACTCCCCATTCCTGTCCGCTACTCCTCTTCCGGACATCCCCCTCCAAAGCGTGGTCGGTGGGAAAGGGGTGTTTGTTATTTTTTTTCTAGTTTGCTTGTTGCCCACATTTCAATTACGGGCCCTTTTGTATATCGAAACAAAAAATAACGGGGAGTGGTCAGCAAACGTCTCTTTTTATTCAATAATTTCGCGGGGGAAATAAAGAAATAACGGGAGGACGGCAGTCCTTGCATATCTAGAACGAGAAATCTCGGAGGAGACGTCCCAACTAATTCAACCACATAGCAATTTCGCTGTCGGAAAATTGATTGAATTTGTTAAACAGAAAGATACCATTAGGATGCGAAATACCTTTGTATAAAAATTCTTACCAGTCATTCAAATTTGAATAGATTGCAGCGTCAAAATTAGGAAAAAAATTTAAGGCGAAAAATGTACATAGTGTTCATCATATAATTAAAGACATTATACCAATACAAAGTTGTTTAATGAGACAAAGAGCGACTATGGTAATTACCGAAACAAAAATCCCACGCCAGAGCTTATTATATGTCAGAAAGTCAATGTTTTCTACATTTCTTTAGGGGGCGTAATCTAGGCTTTGCTTTTCCAATAATGAGGAGACAAAAGAAACGATGACGAAAATAGTTCTTTTAATTCCAAATACTGATGCTTACTCTCTTATAATAATAGAACTCGTAAAATAAAGAAATGAATTCGTAGTTTCGCCAAAATTAATCAGCTACACGCGGGATTCCTCATTAAAATTAACGAATGATAGGATAATAAAATTCAATGCTAAGAGTTAGAAAAAAATACTGATTAGAAGTAATAAATAAAATAGCTCTAGAAAAGGGGAGAATACGGATTCGGAAAGTAGAAATGGTATTCATATATTTAGAAAAGAACCACCTAAGCATAAAGTCTATGACACCGATGAATGCAATTTATTTTAGTAAATGTACTATGAAGCTTCTAATAAAACGAAATAAAACCTATAAGAAATTGATTACATCCTAGTGAAAAATCAATAAGTAAAGAGTGAAAGTAACTTGGTATTCTTTGCACTGAATCGAATAGGTTTCCCATTGGTTTACCTAATGGCGGAAGTGGAATGTATTTTTCAAAGAAACCAATTAAAGTATTTCACAAAGGGTATAAACTAATCGGGGATTGGTAAACAAGGTAATTTACAATACAAAGTTAAGCAGGCTACCGCCTTTCAGGTCTCAGCGTAATATACGACAGGACATGCAAATCATACTCCCCTCATTTTTTTATCCCCCACAATTTTTTCTTTCACTGGCGTTCAATTTCACAAAGATTTTGTGCTGCCATAGGCAAAAATTATCACAGCATTCCCAATGGCAAAGCTAATGGTAGCAATACGAAAATATTAATAAGATAATGGACAAATTTTGGCCTTCTTTGCATTTATATCAGGAGCCAATTCACTTTAACAACACAACCTCAAGAAGATAGGAATGCCAGTAGTCGGCAATGCAAACAGAAAGGAGGATATTTATATAGCCTTTGAAATATAAAAACACCCATTAATCAAATAAGCAACGTATTTTTATATTTTACACAGCGAATGTGGTATAACACAAAATTGATTTCCCTTATGAAATATGTTTGCGCGGTTGGAATAAAAGCAAGGACAAACAAAATTCGAACATAAAGTTTAATGGGGTGACTATTTTTATACAATAAACGTAGTGTTAATAACATCGAAATTAAATTAATAAAGGCTCTTTAAATGTTGAGATATTACGCTCTGTTTCGTCGGAAAAAGCATTTTAGCATGATTCAAAAGCAAATGTTTGAGTTTTGCAACACATTTTGCAAGATATTCTGCACATATTGGGTTGCAAGCAGACGTCTTAATTCAAAGACTATGTATCACGCCACGGAATTATACTGTTTGCTCAATAGATTTGAAACAGATAAAGGGATTTAAAAGCAGGAAAAGGAAGCTAAAGCCTGCTTTCTTCTTCGGGTAAACTTTTGGGTCACGGGGGAATTACTAGCAAGAACTAAAAAGACTTTTCCAACCTGAATAGATAAAAATATTTCACAAAATTTTCAAAGTTAACAGAATTTAAAAGTGCCACAGCCTATTGATTTTTGTTTTTTAATGCCTAAGAGATAAATTTCATAATAGACAAGGCTAATACTCTAAAATGCCGCTTTAAAACCCGCTTTAATAATGGTACGCTTCAATGCAAAAATAAAACGTTGATTCCCAACCTATAAATACTCACTTAGGTCAAAATAACAAAAAAATAGGTTGTACTCCCGCCAGAAAACTTCAGAAAAATCATTCGAATGTTGATTTTAATCTGATAAAAATCCAATTTCTGGGTTGCTATTGTTTCAATAATTATTTCAACCTAGCAAAAGTTACGAGTATACTGTACTCAGAAAGGGTGCACCATACAGTTAAGGAGAACTTTTATACGCGAAGCTTCTAGGACACGGGGTTAATTCACATGTGGCCTTTTGGAGGCATAAAAATGGCATCAGAAAAGAAGTGGCACGTCATAGGCTAATTAAACACCGATTGATGCCGTACGGCATAAATAGAATGATCATGAGATCGGTTAACGGTGCAACTATTTATATATGGCGAAAAACAGACGCCGAATACGGCATGGAGAAAATATTTCACAACAAAGGTTCATAATGACGGTGCACTCCCCGATTGCGAGATGCTCCCAGCCTCCCGGGCTCAACTGCATACCAAGGATTACGACCGCGCCGGTAACAAGCTGGGAAACCTTCCCCAAACATGCGCGTCCCACCGAACTCCCGGCAAGTGAAATTGTTTTTTCTCCCCCACCTCGCCGGGATTTACGTGGGCGCATGACGAAGGTCAGAGTGCAATCAGGGCTGCGGATGACAATAATTAGAGGCGACAACGGAACGTCATGCGCGAGCCCGAGGAAAAACATATAAACCAGAGGCTGGCGGACTAGCAGGCAAACAGGACCTATTCCCCCTCGTCCGCCCCTTGAATATCATTACCATTCCTGGAACGCCCATTACTTTGCCTCACCCAAAATAAAACTCGTGCGTGTAGGGGTAGTGCATAAGACTTCGACCCCGTCGCCAAATGAGCGCACGGGAAGCAGGACGATGTGAGCCGTGATTAAGGGCGAAGTCACGAAATTTGATTGCCGAAAATAATCACTGCACCTCTCTCTCTCTCGCAAAACTTATTTCCTCAGTCCCTGCGTTAAAAATCTCGGGGGAGAATTAAAAATAAAAACGGAACACGCGTTACGCACGAGAAAATTTCGGCGACTATAACGCCTCGTTTCCTTCCTGCCCGTCCCTACAGCTCTCGTCACACAGACACACCCCCTCCCATCCTACCTCCCGGAAAAAAAGGTGTGGGGCTGGACGATGGAAAAACGACAATTAAAAAGGGATAATATTCTAACAAAACGATTTAGTTTCTACGCTTCCATCAACGCGCGACATTAACTTTCAAATGAGGATAATTGCATGCACGCTTAATTGGGTGGTAAACGAATCACACTGGACAGTCAGTCGGCCTTCCCTCTCTTCCCCTCCCTCATTCTCACCCTCTCACTATTCGCCTCTCATGCCTCCTCCTCCCCCTCCAGACTCCCAACCTCCCTCACACACCTCCGCGCGGACAACATCCTCTAACCCCCCCAATCATTAGTCCCAGAGTAACAGTATGATTGCAAAAGCGCAAAAGAAAACAAGGAGAGGCAGAGGGGGAGGAAGAGACAGGGGTGTGAGTGTGGTGGGGTTGGAGAGACATAGGGAGTTCGCATATGCAGGGAGGAAGGGGATGACTCCCCGTGAAGAGGGAAAGGAGGGGGAGGAGAGAGAGAGAGGGGAAGAGGGGAAGGGGAGAGAAAAGGGGGGAAGAGAGAGAGAGAGGAGGGTGAGAAGTTAGTTGGGGGTGGGAGAGAGAATAAAAAATATACAAGCCAGAACTCAATCTCGTTTTCAATTTGCTCATAAAATCAAGCAGATCAGGGACTAGGATAATTCTGACAAATAATTTTCGGGGAAAACAACATGATGCGAGGAAGGACCGTCATTTGGCAACATCTCTATCCGATTTCGGACACCTCTCGCAAAAACCTCTGCCCACATTCACCCCCTCCTAAGCCCACTCTGCATCCCTCACGCCCACCCCCACCTGTTCTAACTCCGAAAACACCTCTCTCTCACACACACACACACACTCTCTCCCTCACGATCTGCCACCATCACACGCTATTCTCCTCTCAACCCTCCCACACGCACGTACATACGTATAAGCACACACAAATACACTCGTAAGTATGCGTAGGTAACATCCTCCCTTCCCCACCCCACTTGGAACTATCCCTTCCCACGACACCACCCATTCCCCCCACTCCCTCCCCCTCCCGACGCCACTTCCCAACTCTCCAACTCCCTTATTCCGCGCCGTCACGCCGCAGACCACCTCGACGGCAAAAGTCCGACCATAAAATAAACAACAATGATGGAAATAAAACGAGTCGCTCTTTCCACGCACACACTAACCCTCGCTCACTTCCCTCCTCTTTGGTGAGAGCGGGGAAGAGGTGGACCGGCGACACCAGAGAGGCGCCCCGAGTCGGGGGAGGCAGAAAAATGACAAATAAAGGACCAACGCCGAGAGTAAAACAAATATAAAAATGACAAAAAATATTACGGTGGAAAAAATAAACAATCGAGTAAAATTAAAATAAAGGCCGAATGTATTTGTCCCAGAATAGAAATACGGAGACGGGAGTACAGAAAAAAAAGAGGGGACCGAAAGACGTGAAAGCCACATCACGCACACAAGCGCGAGCATGCCAAATACGCGGAAAGGATTTCCTAAATAACTATACACAAAGCAAAAGTTCTATTACGCCGGTGAAGCACACATAGACACATTGCCCCCTGGTTCGGGCGGACGCGTATAACGGATACAGACGCAGTCAAAGGGATTAAAGAGCGTGAAAAAAATCAAAGGAAGTGAGACAGGGGGGGAAGGGCATACATGAGACTGAGGGCACTTGGGACGGGGAAGAGCGGGAGATCTGAAAGGAAGGGGCAAAAGGGGTCAGGAGAAAGAGCGAGCGTGTACCAGTAGCGAGTAGATGGAGTAGCAATAGCAATGGTAGGATGACGATACAAAAGGGGGTGGGTATCACGTGGAACGGGTTGAAATGTAAAGGGATACGGGAAGAGAGGGAGGGAAGGGCGGGAGAGGGAGGGAAGGGGGAGAAAGGAGTGAGGGGGAGAAAGGAGTGAGGGGGAGAATAGAGGCGAGTGGGGATTAAGAGAGAGAGAGAGTGCGGGAGGGACCAGACCCTGAATCTGGGCGGATGGGGGGTTTTGAGTGAAGCCAGGAGTGACAGCAACAGGGAAGTGGGGATGAGGGGGGCGGGGAATGGCTGGGCGGTGGGGAGAAAGAAGGAAGGGTTGAGCGCGTGGGACGAGGGAACGGTGGGGAGAAGATGGCAGCACTGTTCCGGCTGCGGGGGTGAGAGCGCGTGGGGCAGGTAGCAAGAAGGGCAAGCGAGGAGACCGCGGCGGTTAAGGACGACTGCATGTTCCACGAGCATTTGGTTACTAGGCCACTCGTAAATTCCAGGTAAAAAAACCGAAATGCACCTTCTCTTCTCCTCCCCCCGTACGAATACGCAAAAGTTAGGCTGAAAGTTAGTTATCAACGGCCTGAGATCAACGTTGTCGAAACAGGATGCATTTGGAATTCTATGGCCTGTAGATGGACCACCTTGACAATGGTGTATTTTTGTTAATCCAGGGTGACCGGCGAACTCTTATCACAATATTTCTCGACTTTTCGGGTTTGTTCGGGAAATTGATTTCATTGACCCCGACGAAATACTTCAATTTCCTCCTTTTCTCTATCTTTGCGCATTCTAAAGAAAATTTATTGTCATTTGAATTTCGCCCGGGAATAATTGCGTAAATTAGGCTAAACTAACAGTAATTGAGTAATGGTGGAAGTAATAAGTTTTAAAGGAGGATTTAAAACCACTTGAGATAAAAATTTCTCAATTGTGGTTAAATTACTACCAACCCCACAACTGATAACAAGCAAATGATGTAGAGGAAAACTAAATCGAACATGAGTAAATATCTAGCAAGACCGGGAAATGGTCGCGCGTGAAAGCCGAGCCGTCTCCTGGACGTAATATTATTAATTTAGGAAAATAGTAATTAGTACATAGTTCTATTTCAAACTTAAATTGAAAAGTAAAAATGTTCATTTCGAAGTTTGATTCGTGCATTAACCCCTAGCAAGAGGCTCTGAGTGTTGGAGACCCTACAGAAATTATACTGTAGCACAACTTCGTCGCCCGGGGCGCTAGTCCATTGAGTTGCCACATAATTTCATCTCAACAGTATGACAGCTACCTTCGCAAGAGTTAGCAACGTCCTCCTGCGTTTCCAAGTAAGAGGGAGCTGACGTAAATGGTTTCCAAGACCCTTAGGCTGCCATAGTTCCTATTTTTGACCCTAAAAACGTTTTGATTTTAGGGACAATATTTCATTACATTCGAATGGCAACGTTTGTGTTACTACAAGCACCCATCATTTTTCATATAACCATTAGTTAATCATTTCTGTGTTCGTAATTGTGGAACTAAATAGAAATATCAAACACAGCAATTATTATTAAATTAGCAAATTATTCAGAAAAAATAATATAAATTATTTACTTTTAAATCCCAGGTAGGGAAAAAAGTATGCTATAATGAATTAATATTCACATGTTGATCGATAATTGTATCAGAAAAGAACTCTTCAGTAAGACAATTCTTTAAGTTTGACAGTATAGCAATTGCGAGTGCCGTGATGGCATGAAGGATAAATACCCTCGTGTAAATTCCTTAGTCAGTTCTTGATCTCCATAACATGGGAGACATTCCGAACTAAAACTCCATCGATGGTAGCCCAATGGAAATATTAGATATGATGAAATAATAAGGGGAAGACACTAAGTAATACCCATAGTTACTTCTAACGAGATAATTCAACAACTTTCGGATCTTACTTTTTTACATACTCCAATCAATTATCAACCTGAACACTGTTTTATTCAATGCCCTCCATTCCTTTCTCTTCTAATGTCATCTCTTCAATTATTCATTGCCTACATTCACATTAGCCAATGATTGCTTAAAGCATTCCATTTTGGCTTGCAATTCTTCCCATCCGGGTTTTTCCTCCTTCGACTACGTTAGAAGGTTATCATTCCGCGTAATTTTACGCTCAAATAGATGTGCCACTACTTAAAACACCTTAATCAGGTTTTATTTCAGTAAACATAAACCAGGCTTCTTAAATGATCATTTGATCCGTCCGTTTTATCTTTACGAGTATCTTCACGTAAGAATACATTTCCATTTTTCTTATTGTCTATTTCCTCATGCCGTTTTCAGCCACAACCAAAATAAAGGTAAGTACGTTTCAGACAAATATTACAGCGTTTGCTAGGACCTAGGCATGTATTACTTACTTCAAAGGATTTTCTATTGGGCATTTATATTTACAATTCCTTCTACGCGACAGTGTTTACCATATTTTTCATTCGATATTTTATGTTCGTGTTTTATTGATTCTTCATTTTCGATGGTCATGTTTCGTAGGTTAGAAAAAAAAGGCTCACTTTTTTCAAAATGTTGCTCTCCTAATTACAAGTTCACGATGGCCTTTATTAAGTGGAAGAATAATGTGTGAGAATCGGGATAGCGCGTAAACTAATTTACTGGCCTCCCACCCTGAGGGTCTGGGTTCAAATCCCGGAGGCGGCAGGATTTTTTAAGGCTATCCAAATCTCTAATTGGAGTGCTACGTGAAGAGCACGTCCAGCGGAGTGCGCCGTCCGTCGGACGGGACGTTAAATCGTGGACCCCATATCATTAAAAGTAGTTCGATGCCGACGCCTGATTTCTCTCCATGATTCCTCCAATCTCTAAACATCTTATGTCTACCAAATCACCTAATATATATATATATATAACACACACACATATATATATACACACACACACCGGGTGCGGCGTTCAAATCCGGACAAATTTTAAGTTGAACTTCCCGCCATATTGTATTACCGCTGGAGGTCACGTTTGGCGTAGATTGGGGTAGTTGGAAGGCCCACAGCATTCCGCCTGATAAGACGCGTGATGAGCATCATTCTTTCAGACGTGACTCTAATGTTTGCAGTACAGAAAAGGACGATAAATTCAATTACAGAGATATACAGGAACGCCTACAGATTGTGAGCTACTCTTTAGTGATGTAGATCAGATATTGGAGTGATTCATGGAATGGAGCTAAGAATCAACAATAAAAAAGCGTGAATTACTGAAATATTGGAAGAGAAGAGAGGAAAGAAAAAGGGGACCAGCCTCAAAAAAATTAGGTTTCATGAATGCATGGATGGTAGAAAATTGTATTGAAAAGACTTAAGAAAATAATGACATGGCTTCAGTCACATAATATTTAGAATAAGTAGCAAGTATTTGGGATCCTTGAGAGAAAACGTTAATTGAGGAATTGGAAAAGATTCAGAGAAAATCCGCTAGACTTATTAAAAATTATATAAGATGATAGTAAGCGTGATGGGGATATTACATGTATGTGGAAGGAATAACGTTGGGACCCACTTGATTTGACACGAGGAAAGCAGACGAGGCTTTAACGTTTAGAAAGGGACGGGACACCCCAGTTTGCTAGCGACCACAGAGAGGATTACTATGGCCCCGAATTATGTTGGTAGTTTCCTTAAATACGATGAAATAAAAGAAATAAACACCGTTACCACTCAGTACTCAGTTGCAAAACCAAGATGTTTTCCCTCGCACGATACGCTATCATAAATAAATCGAACCCAAGTCATAATATCTATTAATGCAAAATTTATGAAGTATGTATGTGTACATGTGTTTGTGTACATGAGAAAAATAAATTCATATTGGAGAATGAATAGCTGGTACATATCTTCCCATATTCCATCGCGGAAGCTTGTGGTGTAGATATATACATATAAACATCTAAAATACTACCCCATCTAAGAATCGATTTCGGGTCCTTAACTTGTGAATGTAATAAAACTCCAACATAAGACTAATGGCGCAGCATAATCACACGCTACGACAAAAATGCTAAATAATATGCAAAAGCAGACGCAGAAAAAATTGTTCCTTTTAGTACAATTATCACTGTACATCACGCTTGCTTGCGTCAGAATCTATTGTTCATGAAGTGAGTAATGATACACAGTATTTTAATTCTGTCAACAGTATTTTTATTGAACAACAAAGGAAAAAAGTATTTTAAAAATAATAACTAAATTGCTCCTACTCTTATTCAATTAAAACTTAAAATCCTAAAGATGAAAATTGGTTAGTAAAGCCATTCGCGGAGTTGGATATTGTATAAGGCTCTGCATTCAATACCCATAAAAAGCAATTAAATCGCTTTCGACAATAAATACTCAAATATGATATTTTTTCTCTAAGTCGTTAAATATGAAATTAATCCCACTTCAACTTTCGTGATGTGACACAGATTCCGTTTTCCCCCTTAAAATTTTCTCCTTAAATATCTCATAAGTGTACAATTTTGAACATTTGGCCCTGAAATATGGATTTAATTAATATTTTGTTGCGTTAAGAGGTTTAATAAAATGCTACAATATTAATGCAGGCACTCCATAAATTCAAGCTGTAAGAGTTTCTCGTTATATTACATAATATGGTACGTAGCGGGTAACACACAAGTGAGTTATTTCGGTAAGACGAAAAAGTAACTTAGTAGCAAAAATTGTAAAATTTTGAATCAACTGTCGTTTGGTTAAGAGCACGATAGCAATCCCATCGAAACCAATTGTAGCGAAAGCTATTGGCAACATCCTCAACTATAACGATAGAGATAGTTGGGTGACAGTTAAGCCGGAGTGTATTAGGCCATCATCATAAGTATTTCAATCCTAGGATTGGTTTACTGCAGCCGTCTTTTCTACTATATTTGAATGCAAGGTGGCATTTATTCTAGGGTAGTTTCCCGTTGCCTTCCACATCGCAGTCCTGCGGCCGTGAACTTCACTCTCGCCCACAGCGAGATACCGGGCCGACCCACTCGGTCTACCCCACCAGTGGTGCCGATGGTGAAACTGGCGTCTTTCACCATGGGTTGCAGTCTCGTTCCGACATACTATTAACAATTTTTCCTAGGAAAATTCTTTCTTTTTTTCAGAAAAATTTTCGCCGGTCACAGGATTCGAACCAGTTACCTTCACAGGAAGACACGCTACCTCTGGTTCTCCCCCCACCCCCAACGTATTAGTTACGACTTTATAAAACCAATTTCATAGCCCCCATGTCAAATTCCGAATTAAGAGTAACCATCAGTTTAATTCAACGTATTTCACATCGTATTAGGGGAAAACTCAAATTATTTATAAGAGTCTCATGATTATGTGAGTTTTTCACGACATTCCCAACGGCATTTTGAAATATTCCATTTTTAAGGCCAAAATGTTATGAGCAATTTTTACTTCGAGTCAGGTTCCCAAAGGTAAAAAGCGCTTGACTATTTAAGATCAAAGTAATGACTGCAAGTCGTTCCGATGACGTTCTCACTACATCCCCGGAATGTGAAAATACACCATTTCGAGCACCATAATTTTACGTGCCATTTTTACTTTGAGTCAGGTACCCACAAAAAGCTCAAGGAGTATGGTTATTTGAGTTCAAATGCAAATAGTCCCAAGCTCACAGAGGATACATCCGCAGTTCCCATCGCTCTCTCCTGCCCATCTATCTCTCTCTCTCTCTCTCTCCCTGTAAGGTTCCCCTTTTCGAGGTTCCCTTCGCCTCCTGACTCAAATCGCTACTTCACTCCCTCCTCCCGTCCTTTGGTCTTCCCTCCCCCCCTCCTCCCCAAACCCGCCCCACCCAAATCCCCTTTATTGCCCTTACTTTTCGCCTTCTCCCCCGCAACCCCATTCCATCCCTTCACACACACACACACACACAGACTATACAACTCCCACTTTGGCTCCGTCTCCCCACTCCACAAAACCTTCCCTCCAACCACTTTCGATCAATATTATATATATCCTCCTCCGCACTTGGCACCTCAAACCTCTTCCCGTGCGCGTCGCACAGAAAGCGCTAATGCCGGTTAAGAGACTCTTACCGACATAAGGAGGATAAGGGAGAGAGGCGGAGGGGGAGGGGCGGCGGGGTACGCTGCGGGAGGGAATTAAGCCTTTTGTCGCCCAAGAAAGGGAGCGATATCTCTCGCTGGATACTAGACGAATAATTTGGCACACACCGCGGAGGGTTACAGACAGTTTTTTTTCCCCGAGAATGTTGTTTTCCCTTCGCCTTCGAAGAAATTATCTGATTATGACTCTTGATCACTGGGTGAGAACGCTTTCAAATTACTCATGTGAAGAAAGAGAAAATTATTTAAAAAATCGTGACACGAAACTATCTCCTATGGACGCATCTAATTATCCTGCGAAAATATGCACTAAACAGGGAATAAGACGAACGAAAGGAAGTTTAACATTGGCAAAAAATAATTTTTCGAACGTTCCCTAAAACCAAAGCCATAAAGATGATGGTTAGGGTAATTTTTCGAGCCAAATTACATATACGTTACATTACAAATTACATCTACCTCTATTTCATATGTTTAAGTCATGATATTGGAAAACGAATGAATTAAAACTGAACGTGGAAATAAGTTTGCTACATTTCATAGACCCTAAAGAAAGAGCAATTAAAGGAACAAACTTAGAGGCAAAAGGTAACGAATGAATCATGAGAAAAAATTATGGAAGACCCCAATGCAAGGAACTACATGGGAATGAAGAGGCAGGTAAACGGAAAACTTGGCCAACAGCTACAAACCAATCCACGGATTGATACCCCACGATGATGATGATGAAACATATACAGCGATCACTGCAGCAACTGCCGTCTAAAACCTTATTACCAGTTCAACGTGGCACGAAAAGGAAAGTGCTTAGGAAATAATTTTTTCTCATGGCTATGGATGGCTCCAGCATCTCTTCCAATTTTTCGAGAGTACAAGTTTTAAGATCCTCTCATCCGCCTGAGCGAAGACGATAATAACGAGGCAATGTTTCGAATTGGACATTAAAAGATCGAGGTCTTATCTTAAATTTTCCCCTATTCTCCTCGCTAAATGTGAAGAACTCAAAACAATGTATCAGTAATGAAGGACGGAGAGGAGAAGACGAGCAAGGGGCGGAGCGCGGGAAGAGGGGCGAGGGAGGAAGGGTGGAAGGGACAGATCCCCCTCGCTCAAGAACCAGTCCGCAGCTGCGATCTCATCGCAGCCCCGCTTCCCCTTTACCTCCAGCATTTCCCATCCAGACCGACGATTTTAATATCGCAGGCGGAATTGGAATTATAAAGATAATTGAGTCGCAGGGAAAAGGACCAGTTTTGAGGTGATTTAATAATAACACGGGGACGAATTTATATCTCGATCTCCCGTAAGCAAACACGGGCTGAAAACTTGAGTACCAAGAGGACGACGTGTATCACGAATAAAAGAATATAAGCCTTGAGCAACTAATAAAACATTATAAGTAGATTAATTAAACAGAATGAAACAAAACAAGCTCGGCGGAGCATATCGAGTGCTCCCTCGCCGTCTCCTCCCTTCGAAGACGAGATGCTGCGCCCCGCACGCACGCACCATGCGAATAATTTTAACAAAAAAAAGGCCATTAAGAATCTCAATGAAACGAACACAGGATGCCCTGCGCAAGTCTCCGGTTCTCGGCCCCAAGAGCAAGGAGGTTTACGTCAGCCGAAGATTTCACAGTCAGGCCATTGGTTATTTGCTCCTTTCATTTCCACACTTCTGTTTCCCGAAATTCTCCTTTGAAATTCATTTCTGGATGGAAGGGAGGGAGGAGTGCGAAGGACGAGAGAATAAGACGAGAAAAGGATTTTCGTTCTGGGAAGAAATTATATCCGTAATTTAAAGGCAAAGTGAGTTAAGTTAATTTAACTTGCGAAAGCGACATGGAAATAGAAAGGGGAGAAGGATTCGTTAATAGCTTTGAAGTTTCCTAAACAATCTTCCCAAGTTTCTTAAAAGCGGATATCGGATGTTTTTCAAGTCACCAATCCCTTCAAACCAAAACTTAAATGCAGAGGTAAAAATAAATTTTCAAACGCATTTACAGCCATGAGCCTATACGAGCAACGACATAATGGTGGTACGTTATAACACAATATTTAAGCTTTGACAAACTAATGATATTTTACTGCTGATTAAACTGCTTAAACGTGCAACTTGCACAATGCAATAGGAGGGAATGATTGTGAAGAATATTACTACAATATTACCGCAAGCTAAGTCAGTTTGAAACAAATTGGGTCTTATTATATATAGTACTGCAGGTAGCCTAGAGAATAGAGTCGTCATTGAACGGTTCCGGAAAAATCAATAATCGTCATGAACCGTTACCTATGACATCTTATGGCAACAACACCTTCCTCCCTAAAATAAACAATACCTTCTTTAAATTCCAATACTTTTTCTATCCCTATGATCTTTCGAAAATACTTCTACTCTCTCCTGTTTGCTCAAAATTATTAGTTCCGTAACAGCCTCCCAATACTATCACCTCCTAAACTCTCCACTATTCTCTTTTTAAACCCAATCCTTTATCTCTTCCAACTACCTCCCTTCCCATATAATTTCGTTTAGATCTCAATCCATTTATTTCGTCTCTAAAACTAAATCTTAAAAGTCTCCACGTACACTCACCTTCTTTTCTCAGCGAACGGGTCAATGAATCACTCAACAGCACATTCTATATTATAATATCGACTAAATATTTACGTATTTGGTTTAAGTTCCTGTGATCTATTACATATTGAGTGCGTATAAATACATCATCTGCCCACGAAATTATCCTCATTTCCCTAATATTACACCCATCCCCGTCCAAAATACTGCCTTAATGCGTGAATCGTCCTAATATTTTAACTTTAGTTCTCGAAGGGAGGTCCCGAAAAAATCTGCTTCTAACGCCAATAAAACCCTCATTTTCGACCGTTTTACTTAATTCGACAATGGGAACTGGACCAATTGAAATCTTCTGGCAAACTCTGTCCCTAAGTATGTTATTAGTAGGCGTTATTATATTCCATTTTATCGAAAAAGTTGCTTTCATCCTACAAATACTCTATCCAACTATATTTCACGTGATTTACTTTTATAAACTAGATAATGAAGAGACGATATCTAAATTCCCCCAATTGGTTTGCATTGCCCATGGAGCGTACGTTAAACGTTTAAGGGACACTGCTCTAAGTGTTGATTCGACGGGTGAGTTGTACGCGCGGCGATCGTAATAAGAAATGATAGACGCGCGCAAGAGATGCAGTCACACAGGGAGTAATACTCTGTGGCGAAAACAACTATATGGTGGAAATGTTACTTCACGTTCTAACTCCTCGAAGAATGGAGAAGACAACGAGACGAGAGAGAACAGAATATACAGTAAACCAATAGAAAAGCCAAATGAAAAACAGCGAAGGGAGTTCGTTATTTGGAAGATTTACGCCATCAAATAAAATGAGGTTGGGATTATTTTTTTCGCTGATTATTATTTTGGCTTGTCTCGCAGTAAAAAATTACGACTTTCTACATTTAGTTGTTATATCTTTCATACACAAATATGGCGGAATTTTATCAAGATTAAGAAATATAATTGTGCCTAGATGTGCCACTCAAGGCTTAAGATTTGCCATTGAACTGAATCAGTAAAGTGGATTAAAATATGCTGAAAGGACAGCCTGGTAGTCATAACGATTTCTAAATTCGTAAAACAATATACGGAAATTATTTCCTTTCACATTGCCACGCAACTGAACTCGCTAGGCCAAACCTACTCTGAGAGGAATTGATTGGCATAATTGAACAAAAGTTCGAATAATATATCCGGAAACCCTCCCAACAACGTAACTTCGATCGGTTGATCGATAGAAAACAAACCAAGCTGCATAACCAAAACTATCATGAACTCACGCGTGACCTTACCTAACCGTATTCAATGGGTGATGGTGTTGTAACAACAGGCCTCAAGTCAGAAGTCCAGACATTCACGCACTAATTTGGAAGACGGAAAGTGTAGGAGGGAGGGTTCTTCTGGGTAGTGATATCGCTACCACTCTCCGCGGCGCCATCGCCACCACGGCTGAAGAAAAACGCTTTAATGTTATAATGAACGAGTACCCACCGATTTCGCGCCGAACAAGTATTGGGCGGCGGCGGCTTGAAATAAAAATGACCAACCGTGATCCAATGGCGCCCATTTCCAAAACTCTCTTAAATATTTTTCTTTCTTCCTCGGTTCCATTTCCTTCATAATCTTTAGTGCAATCCACGACTCCCAATAATTCTCTAATCCTATTGTTTCCTAACGAGGCGTATATCGCAACTTCTTTTTTTCAAGGATCTCCTCATATTTTGTCTAAGCAACAAGAGGCCAGTCTATCATTTTCATAATCTCAAATGATGAAATCACTCCCCTTTTGCTTACCATTTTCAACCAAAATCACTTCCATTTTGCTTACCATTTTAAACCACAAATTGGGTGCCTTGCCTTAGGAGCAATGCGGCCGCTCACAACTGATCGCATGCTGACCAGCTGATCTTATGAAACGGGAAAACGGAACCACATCTGTGGTCGATCTCCTCCGAGGCAAGTGGAATAGGGTTTTCGGAGAAAGCAGAGTAATTAAATAGAGGAAATGTTGTCTCAAACAAAAGTTGGGGCTCGGACTGGCGCCTTTCCAGATGAGGGTTTCATTAGTTCAACAATGATTTCATGTCATAACACTTCTTCCCTCGCGATATATCGGCGGCTATCGCACTGGCTTCCCACTCAGAGGACCCGGGTTCGAATCATGGCGGCGTCGAATATTTTTCAGCGGTATCTCAATCCCTACTTGAGGCTCTTTGTAGAGGGCACTTTGATGTAGTACACGGTCCGTCGGATGGGACGTTAAGCTGCGGACCCCTTGGTGCCTTTTGTCAAGAGTAGGCTAAGCTCGACGCCGGGTTTCTCTCCACCCTTCATCCTTTCCTGTCCATCCCTAATGGAGTAAATGATCTTAGCTGTCGGTCGCCTCCCCTAAATACTGCTACCATATCCTCTGGCTTAGAAGTTGCGCACCGAACGGCACAAAGGCCGAGGGCCCAAGTTTTACCAAAGTGCATATGCCGTTAAGCTTCTGAATGAAAACATTCTAGCATTTCGTACCTCTTTTTTCCCAAGGCACTGATTGCTATGACAACAATTAATTAATAAGTGCGATTACCAAATGATACATTTACGCAAATTATGTCTTAGACCGGTATGACGTAAAGAGATAATAAATGTGGCCAAGTCAGTTTCAGGTCTAGGTATTGGAATTCGCTAAGCATCTCTATGAATCAAAACCTGATTTATGTCAGTGAACTCCGCTGACAGCAGAGACTAGTTTCCAGAATTTGCCGTCCATCGAAAGGTGCCTTCCAAACAGATGCATTTGAAAAGGATGCCCGCGGAGGAAGAAGGCTGCGCCCCGCAAGCAGAGGTGGTGGAACACGGAACCTCCAGGCCTGCTGAGGCGCCGGGCTCATTCCCTACTTCCATCGCATTCCCCTCGCTCATTTACTTTCCATTCCTCATGCATTTCACCCGAGCACATCTGAAGAGATTACGCGGGCGGGGAGGGGGGACGGTTGAGGGTGGGGAGAGGGGGTTCGTAATAGCGACAGCGATTGCGAGAGATGGGAGCGCTTCGATTTCACAGGCATAATTTTTTCGAAAAAGTAATATCATGTCTCAAAATCACGGGTTGGCGCACGTATAATGAACAAGTCACGAAGGATGAGATATTATTCCCCGATGGAAGCACTTTTATTACAGACCAGAGAGTTAATGATCGATCAGACGGATAGGATCGGGAGTCTACCCGATGTGGGAGACCGTGAACTGAAGTTCCCGAGTCATAAGCATCCATCTACCAATTAGTTACTATGGAAAAAAGAAAATTGGAAACCTTAGTACGCACGCATTCAAAATTCATAGTATCTTGTTAATCTACGATGGAAAAGTCTTCTGGGCATAATGAGGGAAAAGCCACCCAAGTTATGCGTTTCATTATAATTTACCATTGAGAAAGTGTAGCATTTTTTAAAAATTGTCATTACCACAAAATGCACCAAAAGAAACAGTTCCCTGAGTGGAATTAAACTCACGTATGCTAACAAGCGGAAGGAGACTCTCAAGGGAAATAGGTCAACAACAAGGTCCTTTTGTAGATATGCACAGAAGGTGAAGAGATAGATATAGAAGGCAGACATATGAAGTTTGAACTTGATGCAGACGATGTCAATAATTTACTGAATCGACAGACCTGGAATTTTTCATCGTCAAATTTAAAATTGTGACAATTCAATAATTGCTTGATCGATTCGGTACACAAGTAAATGCCACACAAATACAGATCGCTCCATTATTATTTACCATGTTTTTATAAGTATTTCCACAGAAGGGTATCTTTAATTCAAGCGTTTGTGATGCTCGTCGCAGACTGCCAATTCAAAGCGTACAGATTACTGACACCACACATTGACACACACTAAACTCGCCTTACGCATTTGATTAATTAGAGTTCATTATAGGACTCTTGCAGATAAAATTTCATCAGGAATAAGCTCAAAACGAAATTCATAAAATTTTCATTAGTAATCACTACACGTCATCATAAACTTTGAAAAATATTATTTTTTTCAAGTTTATCAAACAACAGTA
Organism: Hetaerina americana; assembly: GCF_022747635.1. NCBI lineage: Eukaryota > Metazoa > Arthropoda > Insecta > Odonata > Calopterygidae > Hetaerina > Hetaerina americana. The sequence continues at coordinate 39,660,469 of NW_027286985.1, forward strand.
CTTGACGGCTAGTTGGCAGTACTTGGGGCTACCTAGAATAGTGACAGCGGGCCATGGGTATTGCTATAAGGCATGCTGGCATGAATTTGGCAAACCCCAGCCGCTAGAATGCCGTAGCCGTTAGCATGAAATATCGCAAATGATATGGGACCTACAAAAATTAATGACTTTCATACCTTAAGCATCTTTTATTACCGTTAAATGTCAAATTGACGTTTCGAGCGACTGAAGCCATGATTTGCGGCTAGGGTCGAATAACACTGCTCCATTATGAAGCAGACATTGGAATATGCTAAGTAGACAATTGTCCTTCGAGTGCAAGAAGGTGTGCTCGAAGAGTTGCGAGAGACTAGAGCGCATGGGCAATTGAGAATGAAAGTCGATTGAATGAAATGCGACTACAGGCCTTAAGATAAGCTGCCCTTGAATCAGTCGAAATTAAACTTGATATCGCAAATAGTGATTTGTGTGATGCTTGGTAATGCCTGGAAGGAATGATTACAGAGAGAGAACTAAGAGCGTATTTACATAGAAAAGGTTTGGTTGGGTGATCTCTGAATCAATAAAAATTCTGTTTTGCAAAGAAATAGGCATATAAGAGGATGATTACAGCTGAAAATGAAGAATCTCGGATGATAAAACATGTTTAAAGAGAAAGAAAAATTATTAATGCAGCACTATCGTGAAAGAAAGTAAGGGTATAATACGAAGGGCAGAAGCAGAAAAATACTTCAATTGAATAACTTTGAAGGAAGTAAGATGTTTTGAACGTTTTTTAAACAATTATAGTGATATTTTCTGGCGTTAAATCGGACTAAGTACGAGGGATTATTTTGAGAAAATTGAATAAAAAAGGTTTAGCATCTGAGAGTGTAATGGTTGATAGGTGAAATTGATTGAGGGGAGTTGATGCATGAGATAATTAGTTCGAACCAGCAACTAGAATTTTATAAAAGAGAAAATTTGCAGGCGCCTATATCACAGTGATTTGCTGTATTACGTATACAAGTCATCACTCCTTTGTTGCAAAAGAGAGCTGTTTAAAATAAATGGTAGAACTCAATAATTGTGCCTTTCTGTAAAGGCAAGAGCAGTGCGATGAAATGTAAAATTCATAAATTAAATTAAGCCTACTGAAGACGCTGGGGAGATTTTTAGTGAAAGTTTTGATGGAAAGAGCATAGAAACTGGAATAGGGCCTTGCAATCTGGGCAGTTGGGTGAACATCTAATGGAGGGAGATGTAAATATAATCTTTTTTGCACTCCAGCAAGTACTACAGAAATGAATTGACGGACAGAATAAAGCATTCGTGCACTGTTTTGTGCATTTTTTAATTATAAAATCACATGACCGAGTATATCGAGAAAATTTGTGGAAGTCTTCTTGAAAATATACACTGAAATCTATAAAATCGATATGTGAAAATATCAAGGCAACACTAAGAGTGAGCGGATCCTTGAGTGACTAAGACGAAATGAAGAAAGATGTGAAACAGAGATTCACAGTCGCATTCGCCTTTGCAATGCTGTTATGGACAGATATATAACGGATGGAACCCTGGATTATGTGCATACTTGCAATGTTTTTAGATGCAAATGAACAAATTTTTCTGCAAGACAAAGATGCTGCTTTCCTAAGTGAGAGCCCACATCGACAAAGAAAAGGACAAAGAGATGGATTGTGGGGCGACAAAGAAAATAAATTCGAGAATAAAAGTTTGATAAGTAGAATAGAATAAAATCAAAACATAGTGGGTGTAAACGGTAAAATGGTTGTATAATGAGTAATTTAGTAGCACTAGGCGGTCTTTTAGGAAAGACGGTAATATAGATGAAGAATAAAAAAAGGAGTGAGAATTCCCGCATTATGTAGAGTACATATTTCAACAAATGAATGCTTGGCTAAGGTATCAAAAATGAGCTACAAAGAGTATAAATGTTTACCTTACCTGCCCATGTTATTGCACAGGAGTAAAATTTGCGTACCTATGTCAGGATAAGCATGAATACAGAATAAATTCAGTTTTTTTCGTGTATTTTACGTGTTTTTGGTTTTAACAGAAGAGAGAATGAGGATGAACAAAAGGTAAGAATGAAATGTTGTGGATCCAATGCAACAGTACGCCACACAAGTATGAAAGAAAAATGCTTCGATGATTTGGTCATAATGAAAGAATGGATGAAATACAAACCATTAAACAGATACAAGAGAGAGGAGTAAATGGTTTGAACGGATGGGCTGGAATGAAAACGTCACAGATAAATGGGGCCGAAGAAATACTCAATAAAAGTAATATCAGAAGTTTCAGGAACAGAACAAACACGGATGTACCGAGCCGAAGAAATTATGCAAGGATATACCAGTATGAATGAAATTAATAAACAGGGATAGTCTTTCAAATTTCATGTTAAATTGAATCAGACATTTTTTTTTCCTTTGCTTTCCAAGAAAGAACAGAGCGAAGGGTATGCTACATCTTGAGTCTATGTGTACACCATGTACTAATTTCGGTAGCATTATAAATTCAACAAACACCCCACTGCTAAAGGTGATCGTATTCTTTCGCTAACTGTCGCCGGCATGTTAAATTATATCTTTTCCGAGGTTATTTAAAAAAAATACAACTCCCCAACTCTACAGCAGAAACTGATATTATGCCATTCCTCCATCAGTAAATCGGTTTCCTCTTTTTCACCGAAGGGGAGTGTGAAGCTTTATGCAAAAGAGGCGCACATACCAAAGGAACTGGATACACGACCCTTCAACATCGCCGACTTTCCACACCCACCCACTATCCTCCCTCACTCCACTTCACCCGCCATGAGTTCCTCTTTCGAACCCCACTTCTCCCGCCCTCACCACGGCTCTCCTCACACACCCCTCGGGCTAGGTGTCACCCAGGAAGGAACTACCACACTACTCATCTCTTGGACGGGAATGGAAAGGGCAGGGACAAACCTCTCTCCCACCTCCCTCCTTTCCAAAGCCCAAGAAACATATCCTCAGCACACACCCACACACCAAACAACAAGCAATCGGCACTGAACGCCCCCGCCCTACCGCTCCGTTTACCGATTCCACCTTTCATGCCTCTCCTGCCCCTCTAACTTTCCCCATGCTCCCAAAACCCTTCCTTCCTTTCTCCCGTAAGCCAACATACCCGCACACACGCCAGCTATCCAATGGGATATGCGTAAAATCTCCAACCCCGCTGAAGTTGCTCCATATATTGGCTCATATTCCTCCTTCTCTACCCCGCCCCTCGACAACCACTCCCCTCTACCTCTCCCCTTGATGGCACCCGAAACTTTGCCCGGGAACACCACCCTCTCCGCTGAGCCTCCTCATCTCTTGCAAATCCTTTCGCTCCCTCCTTACGGACCGATGAGAGCCACCACCGGAGAAGCTTTGAGGGGAAAGGGGAAGATAAGGGGACGTGGTAGAATCGAACCAATGACCTCATGCGTGCCCCCCATCCCGGTTCGTTTCTCTCTCACTCTCTGACCCTCAACAAAATGCTCAGGAGCGCCCCGGGATTGCTAATATTACCCGCCCGTGAAAGGGGGCCCGAGAAACTGTGTCGGAGCATATCCCGGAGGCGGTTATGGGAGGATGAGATGTCTGCGCGGATATTTCGATGGATGGAAGCATCGAGTGCGAGGGGAGGTGAGGAGGTAAGAAGAGGCCGCGGGGAGAGCATATCGCAGGGATATTTAAGGGACTTAAGAGAACTCTCCGATTTAGGGGCTGGGAAGAGGATGATGGGCTGCCAAGACTGGGACTGCGAGGGAATTCGACCGCCTCGGTACGTAGATGAGAGGAAGGGAAGAACTAATACTGTCGGCAGAAGACTAATATGCCGTGGGAAATTTCGGAGGAGTACATGATGGGGAGATAAAGTTTTAATCAATTCACTCCTCCAAGGGCCAACTGTTTTTGAGGAATAAACATACGCTGGCAGGTCTGGAGAATTAATTTCGTCGGAGTACCGAACTGGAAGGAAATGGCCACAAGCCAGCAAAGACAAAATGAGAACAACTCCATTCCTTTGATCTGATATCTAAAATATTTTGTTCGATTTCCGATTCTGCGATCCAATACGAGTAAAAGTTGGTAAGAGCGGTGGAAAATACATTTGAGAAACAAAAATTACTGTGTTCCTGCGAAATATAATTCAATCAAATACTTCTCCTATCTTGAATGTTATGACAAATACATTTTTGTCTATTCATAATAATTTTCATCCATCTACATCCAGTGGCGCACCGAATCAATGAAAAATACAACGGATAAAGATGGGCAGCTTACTTGCCTCATAAAACCTTGTACTTCGTTTCCGTGCAAATTTCTAATTTTTATTTCTAAGCATCTTGAAATACAGCACTCTGTTCTAGTCTTTGAATCACTTACACATAGAATTTATTTTTCAACTTTAACAGTAACGCATCCAATAACGAATAATAATTGGGGGTATAAGCCAGGTGTGTTTGGAGAAGGAATTGGATAATAAGTAAAATAATGGGAAAAGATTATTTTTTACTTCAACTTTTCAAAAATAAAGGGACGATAATAAGCAAAGCGCGAAAACAACGAGAAAAATCATCGATTAGTAATTATAGACATCGGGGCTTTACCTGAAAACGTGCGACAGAATGAAAGGAATTGCGGATGTGACCAGAAAGAAGGACATGAATCCTACTGGATCAAATAAACCAAGTCATCTTAGAATGATTTCTCTAAATTACTAAAGAAAAATAATGACAATAGGTGACAACGACAAGAACGGCGGGGAAACTGATACAAATAATGTGATTGATCACGTGGTAATACAAGCAGGAACCGAACAAAAGTAATAAATAGGAATGAACATAGTGCAATATACATGGAATCATTAATAAGTAAGAAAAATAAAAAAGGAACTCTGACGGATTAATATACCTTAAAATAAAAGAGTGACAATCACAATTGACTTCAACAAGTCAGCCGAAGGTTAGTTTAATTTATCAGTATGCAAGACGAGCTGAAAGTTAATATACACAAAATTTAGTATTGAGAGAAATATCCATTGAACACGGGGAAATTCGTACCTTTCTTGGGCATTCAATATCTGAAACCCAATGAAAATGACCTTTTAAGCAGTTACCTGTCAATGCCACTTCGAAAAGACTTCAATAAAATTGGCATATATTCCGTAAAAATCAAAACTTTGTAGAAATTACATTCATAATGTGTTTTTTAGAAGGAATAACTAAAATCATACTCAATGATTTAACTTTTGATGAGGCCTTTAACAACCCAGACATATATCGCATACCATGACCAAAATCACTGAAATAAATAATCGGTTAATTTACGGAACTCCTCGATACTGCCACACAGTAACATATAAACCCGAAGATTGGTTTGACGTATGAAGGTAGAGCTCACCTCAAGCTAAGCACAACGGCTTATGAAATCCACACATCAGGGTAGAGGTTCTTTTCCCCGTGCCGCCTATGGTTTCCCAAGAAGATCTGGTACCAATAAAATCACAGAAATTGGGTGAATCTGAGGGAGCGCAGAGATGCCACCCGGACACATGGACTTTCCGATTAATAGCCCAGCGATCGACTCTGCTAGCCTACCACGTACCCACAATTGCTACACATGGTCTTATGACTGGGTTTAACCTAATATAGTTGCAGCGGTGAGCTAGCTACACCCACAAAAACGCAACATCACTTCGCAAACAGGTATCATTGAGCCCTTGTTCAACCAAAGATAAAAGTAAAGTTGTGATATGCATATCTCTATTGATTCCAAATAGTTTACATTAATTTTATTCTTTTTGATATTATCGTCTGTGGTTCATGTTGAATGTAGGAGAAGAGAAGATAAAAAGCACTATTTCGTTTGGCGTATCCAATTGTCCACTTTTTTTACCATAATCTTTTTAAAAAAGCACCCTATCTCACGGAAAAATGAATATCGGCATCGTTTTTCACTATAATTTCAGTTAATTTACCACAATATAATCAATAGTTAGCGGAAATGACAACAAACTTATTTTATTTCCGCCAAAGAGGCGAAATGACCACAAAGTCATATCGCAACATAGTAGGATTATAAAGGTTGTGACGGAAGGGTGGGAAGAATAGAGTATACATTTTCACACTCGGATGTGGATCTGAGGTAGGGCGCATAGAAAGGCAATATTGTACAGCAACAGTTGTCACTCCGCGCAAAAGTACCCATTAATGTTCCATATAATACAGTGTCAGTGGGAATTCTGACCCTAATTAATGTATTTTCAATAAAAACCTCATCAAATATACAAATATACTAGTATCTCATAATGGGCACGAAAGGAACCACTCCACATAATATTCCATAATCCACAAAATATCACTTTAACGATATTTTTAAAAGCAGAGGTCTTCCCTTTCCTAAGCATCATGAAGGAGTTCCACCAAGTTACGCCATCTACCATTGCAAACATGTCTCACAAAAACTTTCGGAATATTTTAATTTTTTAGACGGAAATTTCAATAGAAAATCGATAAAACTCCATTCCACGCCTATGCATAGCGAAAAAAATGAAAACGCTTGAACGAATATTTCTATTCTAAACAAGGAAAATTTAATACTCTTTCTCAATTTTGCAAGACAATGTCTAATAATATAAGACGGTCCTACGTTAGAAGTACAGCGGGAAAAAATAAGTAGATGTATTCCTGCATTCACATGGTTATACCTAGCCCTGAAATGTTGTCCCATGGTTGCTATATTGAAGCAGTATTAGAATGCATAGGCACGTCACTTGGCGGCGAAATAAATTTAAAACCTTACCATCTCTCGACCTTAGAAAGTTGATATACACTAGGGACGCAGCGCAGACAGTGCGTGCCCAGAGAGCGTCCATTTTTCAAAACGGAAGTTAGCATGCACAACACTTTTGCGAATACCGCAGAAACAACTAAAAAACGAAAAACACAGAAACTCGACGTTGAAACTTTTCTATTCGCTAAGAAATTACGCCGACGAGGAAGCGCAGCACTTCCACGTTATGCCCGAGAACAATACATCAAAATTACTGCAACTCCCTTGGAAAATTAAACTCCGGGGCCGCCATCTTCCTCTTAAAAAGAGAAAAAATAGGGGGCGGAGGCAGGGGAAGGGATCCTGTAATTTTAATAACGGGGCCACCACCTTCGGCCGTTTCCCAGACAACTCCCGCAAAACGAGGAGACACTAATGCGACGTGCCCACTTCCGAAATGATCCCTCAAGAGAAGGAAGGAGAGGACAGGGTGAGGCTTGAGAAAAGAAGATTATATATATAAATGTCTAAAGAAAGGGCAGGCCAAGTTTAGCCGGCTCGAAATATTTCTCAGGGTATGGAAGGATGTTAAACGGGAGTAAGAGAACTCTTTCACTACACGGATGAGGAACGTTCGGTGGATGGTGACAGCGCACGAAGAATTGGCTAGAAGTGATGTGAAGAACGAACAAAAAAGAGTAAATGAAGATTGCTAGAGCGAAATAAATGCGGCCGTATCAAAATTTAACCCAACGCCATATGCAAATAGCGCGTTTCACAGCCTCAGTTTCAAAATTGATCTTAGAAGATATACATCTTACTACTAATATTACATCAAATGTATGCTTCACTTCTTTTCCATCACATCACTGCTTCTTCGAATACTTACTTACAAAACAGGAGACTGCGGCGTTTCGACTGCGACCTCATTTACGTCTTCGTTGTCGTGGTTGGAAGACGGAAAGTTTTCCAAGATTTATACATTAATTACGTGGAATGAATGAGCTGAAGCAAGAGAGGGAAAACTAAAAACGTGGTTTTAACGACAGAATTTAAAACTTTTTACGATGGGAATTAATTAAATACATGAATTTGAACTACGAAGAAGATTCCATTAATAATGTTGACAATAACGTGCCCGAGGGAGACATTTTAAGCTGGACAAAAGAACGGGAGGAGGTACAGCGGTAAAAAAAAATGAGTGGACGAATCACCGGTATTGGGAGTCCTGTACCAAAAATGGGTTGAGGCACAAACGTCCATAGATATTCGAACTCCTTATCAATTTACTTATGGATGGATGATTGTTCAAATTGTAATTTCAATGGAATGACTCCATTGTAATACTCCGTGATTGGATCGCACCTGAAATCAATACGCCATTATATTAACCAAAGCACACGAGAGTGACGAATGCTCGAAGGACCGAAAGTTTGATGTACATCAGAGCCTTTCGATATAATTTCATCTTAACACCCTCATAAGCAACACTATGCGATACCGCTTTGAAAAATACAACCTGAATATGGAAAAATTAACTCACATTAATAATAAACCGATGAAAATCAATATTATTTTACTACTTGCAAAGTTCCAGCTGAAGAAATACGATCGTAAATTAGCTAAGATATTTTAATTGTTTTCTTTTTGGATGCGACATATTTTAAATCCAATGTAACAGATGTTAGAGACCCATACAATATTGATGTTAATTTTAATCAAACTACATACAAATCATAGGAGAAATCAGTGAAATAAAACCAATTGCATTATATGGCCGTTAAATCATTTGAAAAAAACTTAATTCATACATATAGAAAGCGGAGGTCTTTGTTTGGAAAAACGATGTTAATCCCAACAATGAAGCATTCTATTTTTAATTTAAATCAGTTCAGGAGAGCCATGGACAATTAAGAACGACTAGGACGGTGATTCGCTATTCCCAGCAATCTCCTGCAAGACAAACCTTTATCGCCCGTTGTTTCAGCTGTGATTCACCCAGCTGCCAAGCAAACATTGCAATAATAATAGACTGAAACCGCTTCGACAATGCCAGCATCCAGCGAGAAACGTATATATACTCTATATTCCGACGTACAGTGCGCATAGGGAAGAAAGCCTCTTTAAAGTAATCGCAGGCTATTATCTCCACGGGAGCATTGCCCTGAGCGCCACTTCGCTTCAAGAGCATTTTACTTGTTAAAGACACTTTGGGGCGCGGAAAATAGAAACACAGATGAAGATATGGGGCAAGGGGGATGCTGAGGAAGATGCAAGGCGGCAAGGGAAGCTGGGTGAGCAGAGCTTAAGTTGGCACGTAGATAGGCCAAGTACCAAGAGACTGGAGAGGAAAGGCGAGGCAGGAAAGAATAAGTAATGCAGAATTGAAAAATTTCAGACAATAATTGAGCTCAAAGCGTATGGACACCTGGCACGTACAAAAATTTGATGGTGCTCATGTATTGACAAAACGCAATTAAAAATAGTGCAGTAAACAAAGCGAAACAAAAAGAAGCCACATAATGTAACCAAACCTGACAAAACAAGTCCGTATAAGAACACCAGAGAAATATACCTACAGATCGCCTATTTTCTGTCGGGTGAAAACGAACGAATCCATTCGGTTTTCACCACAAATGAGGAATTATCCCGGTCTACATGTTTTAAATAATATTTTACCGGCTTACAGCAGAGAATAATATATTCTGTCTGACATATTACTCGTATTAGACTAAAAACTGGTTTACATAAATGGCAGGAACTATTCTTTTCATTCATTTATAATATGCTAAAGTACTTCAGCTATAATTTCACTGGCGCCACTATGAATAGTAAGGTATGAAGGCTTGAACAAATGGATTGGGAGAAACCAGATTTTGTGCCTTGGTATGCGTATCCTTAATTACTGGGTAGTTGTAGTTTCATTGAAAGCGACCGACAGCTAACGTCATTTGCGATGGGATAGATGGGAAAGGAGGAAGGGTGGAGAGAAACCTGGCGTCCAGCTAAGCCTACTCTTAACTAAAGGCGCTTAAGTGTACGCAGTTTAACATCCCTTCCAACGGGTGGCGTACTCACTCAAAGTGCTCCCCAAAATGCAACTCAAGTAGGCACTGAAAAATATCTGCCGTCCCCAGGATTTGAATCCGATCCCTCTTGATGGGAAGCCAGTACATTAGGCACGGCTTTATCTCAATCTCCCCATTAATTACTGTTGAGAAAGTGTCAGTATTTTTTTATTTGATTTAATAGACCGCACAAATTTATTCAGAGGCTAACATTTAGTTATTACTACATTCATGACAGACTACCAACGAGAATATTGAGCTAATTTTCGAAATACAACCCACTCCCTTAAAGTATATATCACAGAGAGCACTAAAATTTAACGCACGTTTTCGTACGCAGCTTACTCTAGAGGTGTGTCTATCAATAGCTTCACAACATTGTGAACACTGAATGCTCGCTCTGCCAGGGTTTCCGAGAAATGCTCAATACTATTATTCTTGGACCCTTTTGCCTTGTGCTTCGCGGCTCTGGTGCCATTTCCAAGTCGAGATTTTCAACCTGAGTTTCTAGCCTCAATCCAACAAAAAAAGAGTCCACCCAAGTCTATTTTTACCTAGTTTTACCCATTTACTCCACGAACGTATTCCACTTCTCTTGTCTCAATCACACCATCCGATTAATCGGGACAGATTCTACAGTTCATCACGAAACTAATAGAAAACCTGAAGGGCACTACTTTCCTTCTCTTCAGAGAGTCAAATTGCAGCGTTATTAATACGGCGTACGAATTCAGCTGCACGAAAGGACAAAACACATTTCAGGCATAGGAAATGAGCTCAACCGCTACCATTCAAAAGACTTCAAAGTCATTCTAAAGAAGAAAATAAATTGGACTGCTTATTTTCTTCCTCCGTTTCTGATTAACAAAGATTTATCCATCAAATCGTGAGCTAAATAATCCTCAGAAAAGATAAATCCCCAAGTATATAATAAAAGTGGAGAAAAAGCAATAAAATTCACCTTTCGCCTAAATAGCATTCACAGGATTAGTTGTGCTTGTTAAAGGCTTACCTACCGATTCGAGGAAGACCTGAAAATGATTGAAAATTGTTTTATCAGATCTTCAGAGAAACACAAAATTCCAAATCACCGCATAAATCCAAATATATTTTGTGAGGTACGTATTCCTTTAAACTCTCCAGCACTGTAACAGGTATCAACACCTCACACTCTAATGAGATCAAAAAGGTATTTTCCTTCATCCAACACCGTCGCCCTGAGAGAAGTTACCCTGATTTAAACCCGGCCCCAATAAGAACCATTTTACACAAACAATTATTTGTCTTCACAGGGAGTCAATCACAAATCGAGTCACAAGAAATTCATGATAAAAAATTACGAATGGCAGCTATGAAACTCACATATTATTTTTCCTAAATGAAACCTATCCTTCAAGTTTGCAAAACCATGGCTTAAGGAAGGGCTTAATTTATTTTGTCACATGTTAAAGTATTTTACTATGATAAAATGACAATATGTGCATTTTAATTGACGCTTTATAGAAAAATTTGAATTCCAAAGATTGGACGTTGGAAAAATCTTTCATTTTTTCCAAAAAAAGAACACCAAAAACCAAAAGTAATGACTACGAAGGTTGATTTGATGGATCAGGATAGAGCCAACTTCATACCAAGCTACGCCGTGTATTCCTGAGCCTAGGAGCCAACTCCCTTCACCGTGTCATCAAGTTTCCCAAGCAGAGCTGCTATCCGAAAAATCCTAGGGTTTGGGTGAAACCGAGTGGAGCATAGACGCCACCCTTATTTGTACCCCTCCTTAATATGTCTGCGCAGCACGTCACTTTGTAAACCAATACTTGTACTTTTAAGTCCTAGATTGCAAAACTTCATATTAGTGCCTAGTTCATGCTTTTTACAAAAGTTATAGACTATATATGTAACGTGCCCGTTAATAGCAGTAAAAGGCAATTTCCGACTATTATACTCATTCATAGATTTTCAATGTTCAGCTAGGTGAATTCCAATAAAATGTTCTATAAACCTCCAAAGCGTTTGAGTCTCGTGGAGTCAACACTAACCAGAATAGAGAAAAGTATTTCTGCAACGCATACAGGGATTATGATACATGAAAGAGAAGCTGATGTGCGTAGAAAAAAACTAGACCCGAAACAAAGAGTGACCGGCTTCGAAGCCTGAGGGAGCCTCCCGATGATTACCGCGTCCGATACATCATCATCATCATCGCCGCGACCCGCAACAGAAATATTATCTCACGAAAATGGCTAAAACACGTACCCAAAAAAATAACAACGGCATTCCTTTCAGAACAATCCATCAATCGGGAGTCATATAAAACGCCTTTTTTAGGTGAGGGCGAGGAAAAAAAAACGTGGACGTTAATACCCCCGGAACGATCAAAAAAATTCGAACCTCGCGAAACATCTCATTCGAAAACAGAATTCAACGCTTTAACAACTACCCTTTCGGCACATCGGATGGGAGAATCGAAAAAGGGGTGGTGTGAGTGAGGGAATGGGAAGGGAGCACGGGAATGGGACGACTGGAGGGGGGGGGAGGGTGAGGGCAGAAAGAGTGAGGATAAATAGGACGCGAGCTACAGCAAACATTATCGTCGCAAGGGGCTTTTTTTTTATTCTGTGTCGCTGGAAAAGTTCCCTCCTACCAACATGTCCCCCTCTCGTACTCCGACCACCCCACCCATGCCTTCTCCACGTCACCACCCCACACCACGCTACACCAGATGGAGAGAGAGGGAGAGGGGGAGGGAGACCTCATAACATCACTCCATGCGATTCTGAGGCAGGAAATGACAGACGGGGAAGGGTTGTTGATGACTGAAACGTGGCGAACACGTGAACAAGAGGGAGGAGAGAGAACGGTGGGAGGCGTGCGATAGGGATGGAGGAGGGACGGAAGTGCTGGGGCAGCTAGGGGAGGGGGGTTAGGAGGAGGAGGGAGTGGAGAAAGAGTGCGTTGAAGGAGAAAGGGGAGATGATGTGCGAAATCCAAAAATCTTTGAACTCTCTTGAGTGTCAACCGCTTATTTTTTATTCCACTCTGTTTACGGTGCCCCGGGAAAAGATAATGCAAATCGTTAACAGATATGGCGGCCAGGCATGCCGTAATTTTCAACTTACAAATTTTCCCGACTTTTCTGGGTTAATCGGTGTCTTCCATTGTGACCGGAGGGACTTGACAATACTATTCCCACCCGGTATCACTAAAAGATTGGAATGATGTCGCCCGCCTACGATTTAACTGAATTATTCAATAGTCCGACTTTATTCGCAAACGAAAACGTATAACCTTTTAGATATTTCCTCTAAGAAATTCACTTATTTATCTAATGTTTCACGTTTTTAATAATTTCCTATCTCGGTGTTGGTCATACCCCCATTCCACGATGGATGGATGAAAAACATTACGCTCAAAAGCCGCTAGTTTAAGCGGGAGAGAAGGTATTCTCTTGTTCGTCGGCACTTTTAACAGACTTCGAAAGTGCTATGAGAGCTAGTCTTCTAACCCAATTCCAGGAGCACTAAAATACTCCAGTAATCAGATTAATCCTGTACGGCAGGAAACACTCCACGTAAGAGGATAGGCGTAACTTTAAGTAATCATGAATATGAAGCAATGACTGATGAAATCGCTAGAAAAATAATACAAGAAGAAAGACAACGTTGAGTAATATGTTTTCGCTTTCAACAATTACTTAGATAATATACTTTATCTGTGCAAAACATTGACATGTGACGATTTCAATGATCTGAACCAGCCTACGTCATTAACCGGTATCCGAAGGACAGACAATGGCATTTAACATAGTTTCGGGTGTGTAAATAAATTAACTAAATATCCTTTTGTTGCTCTTATCTTCTCAACGTATTCTCGTGAGAAATATGAGGATTAATTAAGAAAATAAAAATGTCAACTTATGTAAAATATCCTAGTAATAAGAGTTAATGTGATGGATTAGTTGTCCACTGGAAAATTAATGACGGCTGCGTTTTTGTATGGGAAACGATTGGGATTTGATGAGGGCGCTCTACTGTAAAGGGTGGATTATTTTAAGGTCATCTTTCTGAACTTGGAAGAATGGTTTGGAGCACAAAATATTCTTGTAAGATAAAACAGGAACAATTCATTTTCACAAAATAGGCATTTAAAGGACGTGGTGAAGTAAATGCGCCACAATCACTACAAACAATAAATTTTCAAAGGCTTTTTACACTGAAAAAGTATTTTTAGTTTTTTAGACATTAGAAATAGATTTGACCAGAAATAATTGGACACGAATCACCAATTAGCATATTGTACCAATGATGCAATACAAACGCGGTAGGTGATAGACGAGAGGACTCACGTAACGGATATCGTTGACAAAAGATATCTTTGAAGATTTAATAATTAAACGGGTTAACTTCAAAGAAGCAATCGGTCGAAGTGTGACATATTTGAAAACGCGAACAGAGTATAATATGGGTATATTTAAATGTAAAAGAAAAGGGAGGATGTATTGTTGGATAAGTGAAAGGAATAGGTTCGCAGTAATTTAAGTTCGCATGGGCGAATATGGGCAAGAGATTTCTCTCTATTATTTTAGATATATTTTTAGCACTAATTAGAGACATAATTTAATAAAATTTTAACACTATTTTGAAAAAGGGTCTAAAATAACTGGAAACACGACGGCAGAAAACGCCACGCCCGGACAGGCAACGACACACGAATGGGATTCTAGTCAGCGGGTAGCGTAGGCAGAATAATTTTTACAGGTGAGGAAAAAATACCATCGGCATCTCCAACAACAAAATCGAGTGAAGGGTGAAAGGGTGAAAACGAGCGCCATAATATGGGCTGCGACGAAGGAAATGAGAGGCGCGTAAAACGAGAAAGGGAGCGCGTTTAGGCTCTATCGGAAAGGAAGTGTTACTAGAGAGATGAAAAGGCACATAGCGCATATACGGCGGCGGTTCCCTGAAAAGGTGAAAAAAAAGCATTTTGGACCGAAGGGACGGGTGGTCGGGGGTTGGAGTTGGGGTGGGTCGCGCGGAAAGGGAAGGGGGGTTGAAAAGTTTAGGGGGGTAAGGGGTGGATTGATAGGTTGGTCCGAAATCGAATCGAAATTGAATGGCGACTTCCATTTGCAGGTTTTGGAAAGTCGAATGGGGTAAGAGAGAGAAGGGAGGGGGGGTGAGGATTCGGGGAGTGGGTGAGTGAGTAACCCCTCTGCCCAAGAAAAGCATCATCACGGCAGATAAGGACGCCCCGGGAGCCAAATTGCGCGCTTGATGGGATCCAGGGCGTGATTCGGCCTGCATCCGAGCGAGCGAGGGTGGGGGAATAAAAAAAAGGGAAGGGAAGGAGAAGCAAGATGGGTGCGGATGGGAGAGGTCATGAACTCCAAGGCAGGCGAAGGGGTGAGGGAGGTCAGAGAAGAGTGAGTCGTCCAGATGAGAGGGCGCACCTTCCGACAGGCAGGTGGGAGCGACGAAGTAATATTAACTCCCCCTGAGTGTGCGTACACACAGTTATAATCCTGATTGTCAGGAATCATAAGCCGGCAGTTAGCGTGGGATAATAATTTTTTAAATCTCTTGGATTTGGACGGAAATCCATTCACCCAATTCAAAATACTTTACCCCGATCCTTTTTAAAATTATTTGCCCTTCCAAAATATTCCGAAGATTGCTCAGAGTTTCAAGAGAGAGCATGCCAGAGGACTGAGGCTCGGCACGCGACCACGTGAAAAAATATATAATAGGTTTTTTTAGAATCATCTGGTGCTTCCTGAAGGAAAAACGTTCAGGGAAATACACAACCCTTAAAAAGAGGAGCAATTATCCTACAAAAGCCATCAAATGTACTTGTAGAAGGGCGGGATTGTATCAACTTATACGATAACTATTTACTTAGTTTCTTATTCCAATTTAGGTTACACAGTATGGTATCTTAAACAACACGGTATAATCCTCCACCGATATTTTCATATTGGTGTCCATGGTTTCAAAATAAAATTAACATATTTAGCGCACCGACAAAAATTTATTAAATAAAATTAAAAAGGCAGAATGTAAATTAAATATTTGATTTTCACTCTTATATTCATGGTCATACTGACTTGTTACTCGATAGAATACAATTTGTAATAATTTACCAAATGCCTTTTTAGAGTACTTCTATTTTTTTAGTTACGTTTTCATTTTCATATTATACTGACTTCCAGAAAACCAGGGCTACCAAGCTTGACGGATGCTTGCTGTAAAACTAGAGCGACTGGAATTTTCTGTGTAGACTGAAAATTGAGAACTTACCATACAAATGTGACTTTCTTTTAGGAAAAAGTTGCATTGAACTTGTTCACGTAATTAAGAGATAACAAATCGTGCTTCTAGGGCTTCCGAAATGCCATATATACGTGCTAACCCAGTAAATGCGTCATGCAAAAAAATTATAGCTTTGGTTCGAACCTACAGTAATGGAATACTTGGCAGCCTTTTTTCTGATAATACTTAGATTAATAATATAATCCGTGCCTAGGCAATCTCCATTAACTATTCTCTAGATTAATGGATTTCATATTAATTACACACAATGTTAAACTTTTATTCAGGTTTTAAAAAATATATTACTTGTTGCGCCAGTCATTTTCTAAACGGTATTTTTACTGAATAATTAGTTGAAATACAATTTAAGAATCTTTACTCCCTTCTGCGCTCTCGACAGACTAAAGAGTTGAAAATCGACCTGACGTGTGTGTTCCCACACTTTATTAGAAGTGGCATATATCACTGACGCTTGGTTCATCTTTTGTTGGAAAAAATGGGCAAAGCAACCATTATCATAACAAAAATAAAAGTAGAAATTATCACACTAAGTGCCAAGGTATACATTCCATTTCGACCATCATTTTTCTTTACTCTCACCAAGCCTAAGATTGAATCGCAAACAAGCATTTACGAAACACCTTTATTTTACGCCTGGGTAGTAGCTATCAAAGAGCATACCTCAAGGTAGTTAAATCACGCAGAGAAAAAAACTCCCCCAGGTAATTATGGGTCGTCCCCACTTGCACTTTCGGTGCGAAGTATTCTTTATGGGCGGTCCCCAGTATGTGTCATATATTTCTTAACCATCTCTGACACACCCTCCATATCCTCGCCAAAATGCCATGATTTCCAAAAAGATAATCATATGTGACAACAAGAGGCCATAGAATGGGACTGCATAACTGGCAACCAACTAAATGGCCATTAAATATGAAGAACATATGGAAAAAATGCATTACAATGGTTTCATTGGAGTGTGCTACATACTATGCTGCTCTCTTTCCGAACGTTTCAAGTGAAAACAATTCTCTAACACATTTTAGTGCAGTATCTACCCATTATAAATTTTGTTGGCACCACACTTCCATTAATTTACACGGATTCACAAAAAATGAAGACTGATACTTGGAAATAAATATAGTACGTATTTTTTGAAATTTAAAATATAATATAATGGGTAGCTGAAATTATAGGATTTGTAGGTAGCATTAATTCTGATTTAAATGTTTCGTTTCATGAAAAAGCTTCAAGCCGGAATTTAAGGAGATATTGTCCTCCCAGGTGCTAAAAATTAGTAGTGATAATAACAAGGCGGATGTTCTCTCAGCGGTTATGCCTGGGGATTCTCCTGGGGATCGCCTGCTCTGGGTTTATGGCCGCAGAGTGCAGTAGCCACCTATTTGGTAGCGGTGGACGTAGCTGTCGCTAGCACAGACTCCTCTAGATCGTCCGGTTCATTAGTATGACAGCGACAAAACCAGACTCGGAAGAGGATTTTTTTCAAAAGTAGTAATTTAAATGATAATTTTATTTCTATTCGATGATCATGAAAACTATATCAGACCAGGCATAGTTCACCCAGTATTTTAATAATAAAATACATTACGATACGAAATAAGTACACTGACATTCGAACTCATAAAATAAAAAAGTTCATATTAGATACATAGGAATTCATGCGGAGGCCTATATAAGCATAAGTGTGAATGATAATCATTGTAACTTCTCCATCAAGAAACACTTTAAAACAATATTAGTGGTTTATTTTCAATAGGCCCAAAGTATTTCATTGAATAACTCAGGCTAAAAAGTGATGAGTAGTCTAGAAAGATATACAGGCCTGTAGATTTCACGGTCCAATATAGTCATTTGAGAAAGAAAGAATGAGACTAACGATTGAAGTGCAGAGTATGTTTTGTTAAAGTCAAATGATTACGAAATAAGATATTAGCAGGAAATGTAATCAATTAATTTCAACAAATTTGGCAACGACGGAATATACAGGGGGAAGAGTAAGCTAAGCAGTTCTAAAAAAGTAAAATTACCGGGATGGATTTAGGGAATTGCGTTATAAAAGTGACTTGATTCTCCCTTTGCATTGAGAAGACTAAAAATAATGCATGGGAGTTATCCCAAAAGAATATGGAATACGTGATCAGGCTGGACTTTACCATAGGGTGAACAAATATTCCAAAAAGGAATTGGGAAGGATTAGTAAATATGACCTAATTTGCAAAAGGCAATGTCTTGCTAAGAATTTGTAAATCGGGAGACCAATTTAGTTCATCCCTCATGGATCATCTCACGAACTTAGCGAATTGGGATTGGGCAGGTTGTGCAAATTAATATAATAAGAGGCATATTCGAAAATTAAGAGCCGTTTTCTTATATTTAAATATTAGCGGATCAGAAAAAAGTTGTGTGCATGCAGCGTCATCTATTGATTGTTTTCAAAGCAACTGAAGCTATTTTTTTGATTCAATAGTCGTTTTCCTGAATTTATGAATGCATTTAAAAATGTCCGCGATAATCGTTGCTCCCGCCAGTTCCAGAGTGCAAGCTGGGATTCGATTTTTGAGCGAAAAATAATGGTCAGCGGCCCAAATTCATCGAAAGTTGTGTCCAGTTTATGAAGCTACAGTATTGAGTGAAGGAAAAATCAGACAATGCCGTCAAGAGTTCAAAAATGGCTCCGCAAATGTGCATGATGAAGAGGGGAGTGGTTGGCCCAGTATTCAGGCCCATGAAATCGTTCAACAAGTGGACCAAAAACTGCGATCTGATCGACGATTGAAGATTAGTGCTTTGACTGACAAATTTCCCCTTCTCGGACGCACCGGGATTAAAGAAACTGGTGCCGGTGGTCGATCAGTGGTGGTTATTTAAAGTGCTTAGAAGTGAATGGAGATTATATAGTAAAGTGAAGTTGGTTTGTTGGATACTAAAACCACCAATTAAAATATTTTCTAACAAATAAATTTTTATGACCAAACGGACCTAACTTAACAAATAGCCTTCTTATTTCAGAAGGTATTGATGAAAAGTTTTTCAAGGGACTATTTAATGTCAACAATTTTGCTAACGTTGGCGATATGGAATGATGCGATTCAAGCTCGAAGAAAACTGGACAAGAATAAAAATATTAAATGAAATTGCAATATTCAATGCTAGGGTATGATTAATATTATAAATTTATCATAATTACAGAATATATAATACTAAATGACCGAAAACAACAACGGGTTCTCCATAAATGCGGCAGAATGATTAACTTAAAATTGACTCCTCGAGCTAAAACGGAGAAGGTATATTTAATTTTTAGTGCAGGGCGCTCAGAGAAAACCCCGCGAGCATAAATTTAAGTTTGCAGTGTCTCCGCCACTGTTTTTAACTGCCTGCATATTCAAGTTTTCACATTTCCAACCCGCGCAAATGCCGTCTTAAATTCCTATTCCCCTCCCGACCGCCAGGCCCCCAAACACGCGCCCTAAGCAA
Organism: Hetaerina americana; assembly: GCF_022747635.1. Lineage (NCBI taxonomy): Eukaryota > Metazoa > Arthropoda > Insecta > Odonata > Calopterygidae > Hetaerina > Hetaerina americana. Next base: position 39,680,143 of record NW_027286985.1, read on the forward strand.
AACCCCTTGCGACCGGGTGGAGACCTCGTCTCCCCTCGCGCACCCTACCACGAAAACGCCTACCGCCTACCTCTCCCATCCCCTTAGCACAGCCCTGCGAAACGCCCCGCCCATCGCACCGACCACTAAGAAGACGAGCGATCCGATAAAGCCAAGCGATATATGGAGGGAATGGTGAGAGAGGGAGAAAGTTCACCAAACACACGAGAAATGGGGGGGGTGTGCGAGGAAGGAAGGGTTGGTGCTGTGCGGGGGGAACCGATGAAAGTGGGTGCGGGGAAATGGGGTGATGCGGGGTTGAAAAAGAAACGGGGGAATGGGTAAGGTCTCTTAAGTCTCGCGACAAACCTTCTTACGGCAAGGTCTTTCCCCCCTCCCTCCCCACCTCGTATCTCCAAGATAAGAGCGGTTTTGAGATGGGAGGAGGAGAATGAGAGAGAAATTCTGCAGTTGGAGAAATGGGGAAAAGGAATGTTGGAATACTATTACTTTCGCAGGATAGTACTATTTTAATCTCGAGCGGAAAGGATCTTTTTTTTCCCCTCAGGCTCGGAGGGAAGGGGAGGATTTCCCATCCGTGGGCGTGGTTGTGTCTATCTGTGCATGTGTGTGACGTTCAGCATACGCGTTTACGTGATCGTGCAAGCGCGTGCAAACACAAAGGAAAGTATTTACGAGCCTAGACTGGGGAGCGGGAGAAATAAAAACAACAAATAGCGGCCAGGGAATTTCTCGAGGAAATATTTAACACCCCAAACAAGGAATTAAACTCGGGGAAATGACGCTGGTAGACGAGATGGCCTATTCCACTAGACGCAATCTCTCGATGAAATTTTCTTAAAACTTCAGACGTCTGAAAGCCACACCACTCCTTGTGAATTTACGACCCAAAGGAATACTACAGGTATAGGGATCTCCTGTACATCTCAGGAAATTTCAGACGTTATCTCGCTGAGACTTAAGTCAGTGGATCAATATTTACAGGGGCTAACAAATAAAAGTTAAAGTTTTCATAGCTGCAAGTATTATAGCTTAATTAACCCTCTGCAGGAAATTCATTTTGATAATAAAATTTCTTCCCGATTTTGTTAATAACTAAGTGAGGCGCTGGAGGAAAAATTTCAAAGAGTTAAAAATCACGTTTCTATGGGCAAATAGAAAAATCAGCAATGCTCTCATCGTAAAAACATAATTAATTGCTTAATGATGAATACAAAAATGGCTCATTGAAAATGTCAAAGGGAGTGGAGTTAGCTGACCGCCGTCTATGAACTTCCATGCTTGCAGGGCTGATGAGCCCTGTAAGCATGGAAGATCCTGATGAGCTGATCGGAAAGTCCTGATTCCTGCATGACTTGATCCGAGTTTTATATTCAACAATAAGCCAATTAATCGTAATATGAAATTAATAATGAGAGCAATGAGAGTAATGAGAGCCTTACAACAGCTTTTACTGCTAACCCTAAAATCAATACCATATAACAATCTAAAATATCAAAGGAAACAATTGAAATTTACCTAGTATGAATCAAGTCTCAATATTCACCCCGGCACCTTCACGCAGTTTACCTTAAATGAAATACGTACATCAGGCACGCAATCACCGAAATAATACCATGAAGCATTGATGAATTCTGACTGAAAAACATCACATCCTGACTAAAAACCACTCAAAAATTGCTTCCATTTTGCGGGGTAATCGTAGAAGAATGGAAGATCAGCCCCTAATTCTTCTCGTTTTCATGGTAATTACTATCTATTCTTTAATTCCTCATTAGTTCTGATTATTTTCTCTATTATTTTATCCTAAGTTTCATGAATCTTGTCTCAAGCTCTTTCTTCTAATTTTCTTCCATGAAATGTTTAATATTATCATTTTGCTTTTTAAATTTTTGACTTCAAGAAGTCCTAAATAAAGTAGAAAATAGTACAAGATTATAACGAATTAAATCCTTAAACTCAATGATACTTCATAATGAAATAGAATATGCTCTCTGTACTTTATTTTTTTAATATTTCCCTACACACCCGTAGAGTGTGAAAACCCAATCCCAAACCAGTTTTCATTTCAATAAAATAAAACATTTGCTAATACTTTTGCCAGTACTTGATAACCGATATCACCTCCATCACTCACCAAATACGAGCAGTTATGGATATGAAGGGATCTGGAAATTTATAAGGTTTACGGAAATTCACTCCGCGTCGTTCTTAACCAAAAAGAGTACATGGGCCTATGAACGAACGTCCCGAAGAAGTGATTGATGCATATTCAGATTTTTCAACGAAAAACTCACTAGAAACTAACAGGAATACCAAAGAACACCAATCCTGAAGTTCCACCTCGAAGAAACATGCCCAGGCACTCCGCTTCAAAAAGCGGCATAATATCCACCGCACAGAGCCGAAAATGCGGCATCAGTCATCAATATGAGGTTTTGGATACAAAATCAACGTCAGAATCCGTAAATGCTAGGACTGGTTTGCTCTTCACTGTTAGCTTTTTCCTTTCCTCATATTTCCTCAACTTACCATACCTTCCTCGAGTTTTCAATGCACTGCTTCCCTCAGTAGTCCCACCCTTCCATCGTAGCATATATTTATTCAAAGAGTAGTTTTTCCGCAAATATTCGCCATAAGAGCGGTTTTTCTATTAAGCGCGCAATGTTTTTTACGTCCTCTTTCTGTGAACTTAATATAAGTTTAATTTCTCTTCAGGCACGGATGGCATTTGAACTACTCCCTTAATCTTTCTTTTTACGGTCACTTCCACCGTCTTTGTCTGAAGTCTAAAACAGAAACATAATCTACATCTATGTCTTGATTAATAGTTTTCAAACGCCACGATTTACGATACTCCACGTGGGTAAAATACGAGAGGGAGATACGCAAGACAAGATGTGGTAAGTAAGAATTTGGATGGAACAGAGGAGTAAATATGAGAAGAGGGTAAAAGAAGGTAGGGCGAGTGTGCATGTCGGAAGGGGAAAGAGATATACAACCATCAGAGGAAGGAGAGGCGTGCGTTCGGCAAGTCCCGATAAGGTATTAGGATAGGAAAAAAGGGGAAAGTGAGGGAAGGGTAGGGAGCGAAAGTACCCTTCGCCTTTACCGTTCCCCCCCTCCACTCACAACCAAGACACCCCCGCACACTCCGGTTGCTTCGCCTCCAAGCCTCACTCCCAGTGCACGCGAACACCCGAAATAGACTCGTATTTATTTTCTCCCTGACCCGTGAATCTCCCCCACCATGGCATACTGCATGCTCCTCCCAACCCCCTCACCTCCACGCCCTACTTCCTGCAACACTTCGCCCCCCCCCACCAACTTCCTTCTGCGAATACCCCCTCTCCTCATCCACCTCTCCCCTAATTTCTAACCGTAAAACCTTCTTAGGCTATTACTTCCTGCTCCCAATCTTACTAACGTACATAGATCACAAATTATTTCACATTGAAGCATTCTAATAGCTATTTTTTACCATATAACGCTATATTTTGACGGCCGGATGCAGGATCGCCAACGGTCGTGGGACATGGTGAGTAAAGTACCCCAGTAAAAAGATATAAATAAGCTTCCTTGTGGGCAGCGACGAAAAAAACTTGAATTCATTAAATACTTATTAAAACAAGTGTATTCTAATGGAGCGTACTTTCATAAAGGAGTAAGGAATAGGCATTTTCAGCGACCATAAAAGCAAATACCAAGACCATCGGAAATATTGATGGAGGACAATTATGACGAGTAGGTGAACGGATAGAATAGTTGTTAAAGCATTCTCGATGAGTGAGCAGAGAATTAACCCGTGGAAAGCACCGCTAGCTGTGAAAAGGGACAAACTTATCGAGCCTCATAGTCCCCTCCCGCAAGCGCTAGTCCCAACCACGAATTCTACTGACCAGTCCTTAATCCTCCTCCTTAGCCCTACGACCGTTTGCTCCATCCTTTCTTCTCCGCGATCTCCAGCAGTCGAATTTCCATTGACCACCCACGCACACAACCCACCGACACCCTGACTCCAACCGCCTACGAAGAAGCGTACACACAGAAAATTAAGAAATACATTTTTCACCTGAAGATGACATTGCAACCTGGGTCATTATATTAACTCTTCAACAAGAAAACTGACGAATCATTTTCTTCTTCAATAATAAGTAGATCCACTGATTTAAACTTGAAATCGTACGTTCCACTATTAGGCTCCTCGAAGAAAATAGCATACGAAAAAAGGGTAGAAATAATGATACAGTGCGACTAAGACTGACTATATTATATAACACTTCCTTTTAATTTAATATAGTCCAAAATGAGGCCGTAAGAAGTTGAATTTACCCTTTCCAGTATACGACTAAGCATTAAGCATTTCACGGAGTAGACATAGAGTAGTGATAGAAAAATTGAAGAGAATAGCTAAGATGTCCGAATGGAAAGCTACATTAAACCAACAAATCTGTTGGTTTAGAGTCATGATTCAATAATTTGTTGAATTATTTAATTCTGAGGGGAGATTCTGACGTTTGACATGAAATCGCGGCGTTTTGTGATTAATACCATACTGACCTAAAGGTATTAAAATGAAACGACCATTACAACAGAGTGTTATGTTAGTGTCGCAACTTAACAGCAGCTAGATGCATACTTTGCAATGAAAGATAACGATAGCATTTCGTATCCAGATTGAACAAAAAGACAGTACGACTGGAAAGGGATAATAGCGATGAAATCTACCGATAATCTTGTCATAATATTTTGAGAACAAAAATTTCTATGGAATAGGCTGGGAACGTCCGAAAATGAATTTTGCTCGAGTGTTAAATTGCTCAAAAAATGCAAAAACTTTGGATTAACTCGAAAATTTCCAAAGCTCCTATTTACGTATTCGAAATAGTTATTATAGCGAATATCTTGATAGCAAGTATTTTGAGCCATAATTGTATTAGATTAGGAACATATGACTACAATTTTTAGATGTCCCCTTCACAATCAATTCATACCCAATACTTCTTATCAATTACCTTTACAACTGATTGCAAGTTTTATTAAAATCTGGAAGAAATTATCATCAAGATGTCATATCGCGCTGTTCTTTCTAAAGATAATGCGCCGTCGAATTACTATATGTTGGACACCATTTAAGCCGTACGAGCGAAAGGTCTGCATAAACAAAATTTACTAATAAATAATATCTCCCGAACTAAAATAAAACCTTCCTTGCCAAGTTATAAAACTCGGCATTCAAATTTGACTTCCATGATCAGCATAACTACTATGCCAACCATAAAAATTACACTATTTTTCATTTATGATTCTGGAATCTTTCGACGAATTAAAAATTTTTTCTTCGCATATTTTGTGAGCCTTTTCCTGATCTTCTGATCTAATTAGCTGCATTGAAACACGAGAATATTAAGTAAATACTCATTGAGAAACAAAAATAGGTAATGGATAGGTAATAATTTTGACACCCTTTTTCCTGCTCCTTTCAACTGCAACATAGTCTTTATTTAGAAAAAATTCCATTTTTGCCTCAAAAATTTTGGAAAAAAAAATTAAAGACAGACATTCTCTGACATTAGATTAACTTTCAATCTGTTAAACAGTTATGACCTTTCTAACTCTCACGAGCATCACCACTTCGTTATTTTTATCTACTGATATTCCTTCATCTCCCTCTTCTTTTCAAAGTCTTTTTCTATTACAATACCCATTTTTGCTTACAATTACATTTCAGGCATTGTTTTCAATCATCTCGAACGTTCCCATATGCACAGTTCATCATTCGATTTGACCTACACGTTACCTGGAAATATGCACTAAGTTTTCAAGGAGAGAGATTCCAAATACGGCTGGTATATGGTGCAACACGCTGGTGAGAAATTTCACCCCGAAGGGCAGGCGCGACTATGAAGGTGAAAGAGGGAAGCTTCATTGATCGCTTAAAATGGGCAATTATTTCGGGGTTTCCTTTGCACTCCGTCGGATGGTAAGGGACTATCTCCCCAATTCAAATCCGGCCAAGAAAACTGCCATCAGGTGGTTCTGCCACCATACACACGCGAGCAGATCAAGAGGCAATGAAAACAGCTATATAAGACTGGGGACGCTCGGAAAGAAAGCACGGAACACGTTGACGAATGCTCCTCTGCCAGGCTGACTTTCAAATGCGACGCGCTACCATCAAGAAAGTAAGCAACTACTTTTATACTGAGACTAGAATACAGCTCTGGACCGACAGTGGTGGAAAGAATCCGGATTACTTATATATAATGAATGCGGTAACAAATGTTGTTTACGCAGAGTGGACGAATTATGGTGCATTTCCGTATGACCTCGATATAAGCTTCTTGAAATGAGATGTTTTCCTCAGATTCGGCAGGCCACTATTTATAGAACAATTTCTACAAGAAATACGCGGTAAAAAAGTTCATTGGTTTTATTGTGACCGACTATTCGAAAAATGCGCCAGAGGGTTGCTCAAAAAACCAGGCGATTGCATGATATCAGGACATTCGTCACTTCAGCTACTGGGTATCGTAACGAATACGGACATTTAAAAGACCTCATAAAGGTATTAGAGGAAGATACGTCATCAACCGCAACGATCTGGTAATCGGTCGCAAGAGTTATTTCACTTCTCGTGAAATTTGAAGATTTTTGAAACATTAAGGGCAATTTTGAAAAATGAATTGATAAAGAAGTATTTCCGTATTTCCACGAAGAGAAACTACGATTCTATCAGGATAAAGTATGAGCTTATCAAAAGCAAAATATAAATCGCTGCGATAACTCAATTATGACGTCAATACTCCGACATTTCCTATGATTGAATGAATTGCCATTCCAACACTGCTGATATTACTACAGAAAGTTTGAAGCCACGAAGAACGGATAATTTATACGTAATGTGAAAGGCAATGAAGCATATTTTTCCTCTCCATATTAATAAGAAAAAGTTCCCTTCGCTTCAAAGTGACTAAACGTAATTAATGTTATAATGAATATGGAAATTATGCATTCTTGGGATCGCACGGCTATAATTTACCCTATACGTAAGGTCGTATTTTAAAACAAATTAGCCAGAAAAAAATGCATTAAATGAACGAACCGATTAACTAATTCTTCCAAAGAGTAGGCGAAGAAAGACATCTAAAAAATAGGAGAAGGGCTACATTTATCCTCAGCCACAACGTCTTGCTTGCTGATGCAGATCAACCAACAGATCACACGAGTTAGAGAATAAAGCATGAAATATTATAATAATTTAGAAATATGATAAACGCAGGGATATATAGGTGACGTGGGATAACCCATACAAAGAAAATATGTATTTTGTAAAGAAAAAAACGTGAGCAAGATGGTGGAAGATATAAGGGCAGAGTGCAAGATGTTCAGAAAATACATACTGATCGTTCTCGTTAAAACCGAGCAAAAAATGATCTATAAATCACGATACCGAAACAAAGAGTGCCATACCAAAAAGGAAAAAGGGTCCTCTTTCATAGGGCGTGAGCGATTCCCCTTCGCAATATGCCCAGTTCCAAATAGCGATCACGGCCGGGGAACTGTAGCAGAATATTCACTGCGAATTCCTGCAGTGCTAACCCAGACCTTACTTCAAGTGATTTCACACTCCATCATGGGTCCTTAAAGGAAGCATCTCTAGAAGTGAACCAGTTCCATTGTAGTGAAGATGTGATAACGGTAACGCGTAGGTGGTTCAGGTCATTAAGGCTTACACTGAAGAGGTATATATGCATAGACGGAATACAAAAGAATAAACGGAACAGGTACCTTAACCGACACGGCAATTATGTAGGAAAATTAAGGCGAAAGAATATTTTTAATGGGTATATATAATATATAATTTGTTTTAATTCGCCGGAAGTCACATTTCCGAACAAACCTCGCGCCGCGATGAAAGGAAGAGACTAGCGGGGCAGAGAACAGAGGAGAGTGGAGAGATTAAATAATACAATGATTTGAATCAAAGGATCTTAATGCCGAAGATAATAATTTATAACACAACGCTTGGGAGTACACCCAAGGAACAAAAAAATGTTGAGTCATAAAACATTTCCGACATAAACATGCGGATGCACTTACCACTCATGATGCTGAAGTAACTAAATACACTTGCGAGAGACAGAGATAGAGAGAGTGGTTTCTTTGGTCTCCAAAACGCTTAAGATACTTCTCCCTCTTACACCCGTACCAAAAGTCGAGCTTTCTCTCTCCTCCTCGTTCCCTTTGACACTCAGTAAAAAAATCACCTCTTCTTCTTCTCCTCGTTTCTCTTTAAAAAATATAAAAGTTTTAAAAAATTCCTGAGTCGCCAAATGATCTTTAATTCACCGTGCTCGTGAGGGAGGAAAAGGGAACATTAGCCGAAAGAGTTAACCCAAGGGTTGCAGGGTGGGAGAGGGCAAGAGGAGAGGCAGGAGTGGACGAGAAAGAGATCGGGGGGTGTGGGGGCAAAGGGGGAAGGCACCACTCGGTGGGCAGACGCGATGGCAAGGAGAGAGCGAAGGGAGGGAGGAAGGGTGTTAGGGCGAGGGAGGGTGGTGTTCACGGAGGGGAGGCGGGTGTCCGCAAAAGGTTGAACAGTCGAATCAGCAGTACACTAGTATTATGAAACGTAGTAGTCGAGAAATCAATACACAGCCAGTCTATTCAATGCAACTGCGCCGCGGATCGGATGCCAGATGAACTAGGGCCCTTGTGTAGAAGACGTAGAATAATACAGGTTGCAAGGCAAGACGGGAGGGAAGGTCGCATTTCACGCGCCGCTGCAAGGGCAGATTCCCGGAAGATTCTCGGAAGTAGCGACGGAAAGCACTTTTCTCGTGAAGTGTTTTTAAAGGAGACTTCAAAGGCTTAATTCTACATGTATCTCGATTGATGTAAGACCGTCGTCGGTACAAAACCTTGAAACATTTAAGTCCAAGTCCCCTGCCCTTACTTTAAAGACGTAAATTTACGAATTTTTTGGAAGCCGCACTCACTACCTTTAAAATTGAATTTTTTCGCTCTTTTTCTTATGACGTAATCGAAGTGCCTTCAAGTATCAATAAGGAGTGAATCATACAATTTATTCCATTTGATTAATTTAAGCTGAATAAACCTTCATGACTTTTCCGAAGTAAGAATGTTACAACGCACTGTCGTATATCACTTCAAAGTTTATTCTTCGGATGAATGAAAGTGAAAAAATTACAATTCGAGATTAATCTTACGCTAATTTTGTCTTCGAGATGTTTTCATCACAAGTTAACAACAGACTTAATTTATTCTAAAATTTAATTGCATTCACCTAAACCCGATTGTACGAAGAATTATTAAGGCCAAACTAATAAATACATTGTTTATTAAAATAAATGAAAATTGAACCGCTCGTATAATGCTTCTGATTTTAACATCTGGCATAAAATTTGATTGAACACCCAAATAATAACCACAGCTAATATAATTTAGTTGAGATACATCGTCAATTTCTTTTCGACGATGCAGCTACATTCACTTTCTCCTTAATACTCAAATGAGGAAATCGCCTAATTAACAGAACTGCATATAGTCGTTGAATGACGTTGAAAGAATTAAATTCCAACCCGATATGCTTGTATTTATGTTGCTAGTTGAAGCCCTCCTATTGAGTTTCCAAGACTTTTCAATAAGCTCCATAGCCGTTAAATACAATAATTATAATATTTGGATTATTCTTAAACGAATAATATGCATATATAAAAAACATGCATTAGAAACGCGCCAGATTCTACATACTACGTTATGGGCCTTGCCCATTTCATTTCAAAAACCTTTTCCTTCATGATTCCTACATGGTTACGATTCAACAGAAAGATATTAATTTAATTAAGAACTGATATGTTCTTCCATATGTGCACGGACGCCAACTAGCCAATTTCTTCATAGCACCGACGAAACTGTGCATTAATAACCACGTCTACGCATCATCAGATAAGAGTGGTTGGCAGGTCAAGAATTAAAAAAAGAACTGGATGCAATCCTTATGCTCATAGAGGGGCAGCGATGAGAGAAAAACGCGGCGGCAGGGTGAGAACTGTGGAGCGTTGCATCCTGTTGTGGAGTGAAAGTCGTAAACTTGAACATGGAGCTCTCAGACTTAGGCGTACGACTTTGATAGCGTCGCGGTTGTGGGTATCGATCTCGCATTCAGATTTCCGTGCCCACCCTAATGCAGTTACGAGCGACTGAGGAAGGGGGGAAGGAGGTAAAGGGGTGGGAGGAAAAGAGCTCACATGCGAACGGGTAACAACATGGTCCCAGGGTATAAAGAAGGGAAATCGCGAGGCGGATTAAGGGCGCACCAAAACGCCTAACCGGTGAAAGACTTTACAGCGTTTAGCGCTATTTCGTGCAACGTGATATACACAATGGGTCTTTTATTTAAGGCCATAGCAGAGGAGGACGCCGTAAAAAAACCTCTACTCTATCATATACTTTCATATTTATTAGAGAGCTGAAGATTATTTCCTTGTGTTTCGGATTGAACTCATTGAAATGTGAATTGATTTATTTTTGGTAAAAAATATGGAAGTAAAAATATAGCTAGTAAATTTTTCATATTACTTCTGTGGTTTGCGCGAGCTGTTAATCTGTATAATCATGCAAACTGTAATTTACGACGGAAAATTAATCTTCTGGTGAACAAAGGGAGCTACAAAGACATTTTGCGAAATTGTATCATTCCATCGAATATCTAATGTCAAATGCTGACACATAGTTGCATTACTGATATTTCGGGCCTATCATCTCATGGATTTTTAATGGAGAAAAATGAAATATAGAATATTCACATCAACTCGATTCACAAATTATTTTATTAGACCAAAAATCCATGCCGTTCAGTAGACGCAAAGGGAATGCTGGGTATGTTAGATGACAAAAATTTGATTGCCCACCAATCGACAGAGTATGATCTAAGGTGCCACTGCTGAACGGGAACCAAATCAAAACCAATAACTCTGCAAGCGGGAGTAAAAATAAAATACAAAAGAATAACTTCATCGAAAAAATTAAGCACTATTGGAGTCTACTGCCTCAGTAGAGTACTGTAGCACCAATCCTTTCCGTCCAAGCGATAGGTACCTCGGCAGCTGGTGGAACCCGCTGCGCACAACACGATTGGAATTAGGTTTTTTTCGGGATGCATCGACAGTAGAGGTCATTTTCCACCGCAATCACGCCTCGATTTGAATCATCAAATCGCAATCACAAAACCAAGGCTCGAGGCGGGTTCTGAAACCGCGGCCAAGTGGTAAACAAGGGAAACCATTACCAATCAACCTAAACGGGTTAGTTGGCCGCGTCGAACTCTGGGGAAAGGATCGCGGATCACGAAAGATCGCGCGACACGTGTTAAACAACGATTTTCGCTTCCAAAATTTCTCAGATATGTTCAGAACGATCGCTCTTCTTCTGTTATAACGGGTGTACAGAATATTCTTAATTTTTTTAACTGAAACATGGCCGACTAGGCTAAAATTATAAGGGTCTCCTGTCAGTTGGGTCGTCAACAATAATATTCATATACGATCAAATAACACAGCATAAGCTACGCGATATGAGAACATTAAACGCACTTAAAACAAAACGAAAAAGCAAATAAACCACTTGATTGGAATTAAACATAATCATTAATATCAATTACCAAAATATGATGGCCCTGGTAATAATCAGCTTTGCCAGACTTGCTATGCAGTCCTGGCAAAAGAAAGCCATGTTTCCTGAATACATTACCGACGTTCTTATCTTTTAAGATGCATTTAGATAATTTACATTGACCTAACCGATTAAATTTGCCTAATATGTGGTGAAACGATTACTTTTCCTGGACAAAAAAAGACATGCACAATCAAGATAAAGACGAGGGGTAGAGAGAAGGTTGCGATCAATGAGGAAGAACACTTGGTTATCCTCTCTCTCTCATAGATTCCAACCTGCCGATACGTCGCGACGCCCAAGAACTACGGGCAGAGATGTTATTATTTTTTGCCGCCAAGACGCGATAGTTCGTGATATTTACTGAATATCCGCACCTAATTTAATGTAAATGCTCAAAACGCGACAGTAACTTCAATTTTAATGGCTAGTTGTTACGCAATCTTAATGAAGTACTGAAATTATTCTCAAAATGTACACAATACAACCGATAAGGGATAAAAATTAAAATTTTATTACTGCCAACATTTCATTACATTGAATCATTATAAATTCACATTCTTGGGATCATCAATATCTCTTATTATAACGATATCTACTGATTAATATAAATTTTATACTTGGTTTACCAGAAATTAACCACGTAGATATCAAAGCACAACATAGTAAGGATTTTACTTACATTATTTGAGCAAATATGACATCCATCGAGAAACAATGACCATACAAATGACCTTTTCACCGAAAAACATTACACAATTAAAATGATATCTCTATTTTTCCATTAATATTCTTTCAAATTCTAGGAACTTTCATTTTTCTAATTTCTTTATTTTTGCGTTTTTAAACATTTTCCCTCATCCGAAAGCATTATTATTGTAAGCTGGTAAATGCATGTTAGAACACTATAACACAAGAAAACATGTTATCGAATGATAAAAATATTACGAGTATAATAGTTCCGTATCATTAGTATATACTAAAAATTAGGTAGTATTTTCTTTCCACATGATTGTAAGACTTGAGGTTCAGAATACAGTTGAAGTAAACAGCAATTTTATTAATCACAGCTTCTGTGTTTATTTTTTCTAGGAGTCATTTCACAAAAAATCTTGACTCACGGGAGTTTTCATTTAGTTTCCAAATAACCAAAATACCGAGGAATGGATCCGAGCAGTAGCCCAGTTTCTGATATAATATTTTGTAACGTAACTTGACAGAAAAATGCTTTACCAAATAATATCATTATGTGCAATAAATTCACCTGCGAGAGCCATATAAAGTAAATAACCATGTTCAAGAAAATTTAAGGGAATCTGTAGGGAAACGAAATCCGGGAACGATATGGATGTATAGATGTAAAAATCACCTTAAAGCGAACCTGCAACAGTCAATGTTACACTCATGACGTGTTGTGTATTCAATGCATTTAAACATAAATTAACAAAAATAAAATATTCAATCCGGCTCCGTCCACTCCTAATGAATAAACCATGGTAGCCACAAATATCAATAAGAAATCAACAAGATATTTTTCACGAGTGAATGGCAGTGTGATCGAATCATGTATTGATTGCACGTTTCACAATCCAAACTGATTTTATATAAAAAGGGAAGAAAAATAGGTACTCACCATATCAGTCTTGAGAGTTTGTGCAATGGGCAGACATTACCATCACAAATATCTGAGGTTATGGCAGATGTGGAACATTTCTACAAAACAGAAGAGGAAAACCTCGTGAAGTATTGCAGAGAACAGTAATTTTAGTACATTTAAGAAGCATATTTCTACTAAAACCTTTCAATTACTAAATCACTCATCCGTCATCCTATCCTTAGAATTCTAATATCTGAAAAAAAACATATCTTTCCTTGAAAGCATACCACCGTCGCTACTGTAACAGTGAATGCTATGCAGTTTGAACAAAACCAGCCAAGTACGCCTCGACAAAAAGTTGAATGGCCAAAAAAATCAATAGACATACAAAAGGTCGATAAAATTTTATCGCTAAAGCGTATGTTTTAAAAGACGCGACCGAAACAGAACGGTAATTTACATTCCCTCACTCAACAACATAATAAATTGCAGGTTTTCAAAAGCATTGCAGTTGTCGATTTCGACGTTAAAACTTGAGAGCTGAGGGGAAAGGGATGCCAGAAAGGTAGAAAGAAAGTCGTGCGCCAAATTGCAACTAAAAACTTTTAAAACCTTAGCGAATAAAAAAAAATAAATAAACACCATGCCATGTCCGTAACAACCGGTTAGGAGTTGAAAAAAAAACACTAACCCTCCCGCTTTACCCTCCTTCCATTTACTACCAACAAACCTATACTTACGGTATAATGAAATAAAAAAATGCCCATGTTAAAAAGAGCGCATATTCCCTCGAATGAGCTACCTCTGGAAGGAGGAGATGGGGAGAGGGGTGGAGTAGCGAGCGGATGGAGAGCGGGAGGGCGCCCTGGCGGAGCTAGGGACTAAAGTTGGGGTGCAAGCGGCAGGGGAGGTAAGATGAGGGGAGAGAGTGGTTTGAGCACTCCGTAATTACACGATCATGCCCACTTCCACCTTAACTTCTTTAAGTAGTAGAAATAATGAGAATGCACTCTCAGGTGGAAGAAAGCATGCATTTTTAAATGCAACGCAGAGAGGAAAGGAATGAAAGAAGGCGGAGAGGAGTTCCAAGGAAAACGCAGAAGGTGGAGAGAGAGAAGAGAGAGGTAAGGAAAGGGATTACGGAAAGCAAAAAGAAATAAAAAAAACACCCGGCATTAAAATCCTTACCGACTGAACTCTCACAAATGCCTCTCTTACCCTTAACCTCTACGCATTGCTCTTCCCCACAACTCTCACTATGGCCCACCTCCTCCATTCCTACATAGTACATCCCTAAAAACACCTTTCTCTCTCTCTTCCCGTACGATTCGAATCCTCATTACACCACCCAACCCTTCTCTTACTCGATTTTTTTCCCCACCACAAACCCCCCCCCTCCGAGATATTCCCCTTTCGTTCACCCTATTCTTTCTCTCTCCCTCGGCTATCTCTCCTCCGGCGATGTATGTTTATGGGGCAAAATTTTTCCGAAGCGAAGACAAAGAGATAAATTTTGATTGCTTTCGCTGTTGGCTTCCCCTTTATTGTCGGGGTCTAGACCAATTACGGTCGGAAGGGGTGTGGGCTGGAAACGCTCGGCCCCAATGCAGCGCGAGCGGGAGTGCAACGCGAAGGTCGAAAACGGGGGAACCAAAGTATTTAAGCGGCCGGCCCGGCCTCTCTCTCCACTCCCGAGGGAGCGCCCCAAAGCGCCGCGGCGGCGGCGTCCTCCTCCTCCGTCGCCGCAAAACCTTGGCGCTCTCGCGGAGCTGTGGAAGGGGAGAGGGATTGGGGGGGGGGGGCGGAGAAGTGAAATTAAAAAAAAACACGCTGCGAGCGCAAAAAGAGGCGACTGCACCGAAAAGGGGGGCTCTACTCCCTCGCCGGAGCGCGGGGAGGTCGGTCATTCTCCTACGGATAGAGCTGCACATTATTCAATGGGGGGGGGTGCTCTCTCTTCCCCGCGAGAACGCATATGGGGCGTTTCTGCAGTCCTTTTCGAGACGAGGATCCTTCTCAGAAGACTACGATGCGACGCGGCGCGAAGGAAAAGTGAATATCTTTAAAAGGGTTGCTTTCAAATGTTCGTGGGACGGTTTCTTTCGAGAGAGAAAAAAAATGCAATGAGACGAACTCCTCGCGTTTGCGCCACACCTCTCGGGCGTAAAAACGGAAAAGAAAACACGGGACGGAAACCTCCAGCTGTCTACATTGTCTGACCTGATTATAGGGAGAGCTCGAAAAGGGGCGAACTGCGGCCACGACTCCACACAGGGACTGAGCAGGTAAAATGGATGGGGAGATCACAATTCATCGCCTCTTCGAAGAATGATTCGGAAGATCTATTGGATGTATTGCAGATATCCTATTCTTTAAATCGGAAACATTTTTATTCACTCGCATGGATTATGCAGGAAAAATTTAACCTGTCATTCCACACGTAACATTCTTCCAACTTGATATACCTGTATGTCCCCTATAGCCGAGTTGTGTGCAGCTAGATATTCAGTGCAGAGCTGTGCTCACCGTTTAAACTACAAAACCCTGAAAAATGTTGTCACTCCTCCAAAATATCCACATTTCAAAATAATATACTTAGGGTGAGGAAATAGATGAATGGGTTGGCCGGAAAATCTTCGCGTGAGAGTAATGGAGAAGTACTGAAATTCGTAAAATTAATGCCCTTAATGCATTTAAAACATATTTAAGCATTAATTGAATCCTTTGATAGTTGTGGGTGCATTTTGGGGATGACTGTTCACATAAGGAGAGAGGTCACTACATGGACGTCCCGGGGATCATTCCCACGGGCTTTTATGAGCAACTTTCATAAAATTATAAATGTTAAAAACGCTATTTGCCCGCGGTTTGTTAATTAAAACTTGCTTTTATATTGTGAAAATTCTTTATGAACAGTTATAATGCGCTGTATGTTGTCGAAAAATAAGTAAAAATAACTAAAAACGTAGGCTGTAATTATAAAAATGTATGCTGTCAGAGGCATATTTCATCCTGCCCAACTACTCATTGAAATCAACGCCCATGTATGCATCTGGGAAATATTACGAAAACCATGCTTTCATTAGTACATGCGTACACTTGAAGCAGGGCAATTTTTAATGACACAAAACGAAATAAAATGATCATGCAGAAAACACAAAACCAAATAAGAGTTCGTTTCAACACTCTGAGCATTTCGTAAAAATAATCGATGCTCGCTATAAAATTAGTTTACTGAATGAAGGATTATACCTTATATTTACTCCTTAATAATCAAACGAGAAGTTGAAAAACTATTCCGCAGCAAAATGTGTAATATTCTGATACAATATTTACTTTTACACGAAGCGAAAAGGCCTCAATACGGATGCAGGAGAAAAAATAACAGAGGACTAATCGAGGAAACGTTTTTGGGCAATTCATACTGCACTGAAAATTATTGTCTGGACCGGGACACAAACCCAGAATATAGAGATATAATGGCAAAGCTTAACATTTAATTAATCAAGGAAAAAGATAGTACTAAAATGAATAGGAAAAATTAAACATAGTGTAATTAGGAAACTATATTTGTACCAAGAGCGTCTGAAATTAAAATAACAAATAGGTGCCAAATAAGGATAAATTTCACCCAAAAAAGATGAGCTTTTAAAAGGAAACATGTCCCAGGCTTCAATCTATATGAGGATGTCATTATTCTCACTGAAAAAGTATGCATCCTGAATTATGAACATTCGTCCCGTGATGGGTCAAAGTAAGACTACTAAGCTTACATTCATACAACGTGAAATATTTTCAAAGGGAGAGTGTGTCCGACAATAAAAGGTTGAAGTCCCCTCTAGAGTATAATTCAAAAACGCATCAAATATGCAAAATCACCTTTGATTCCACGGTAATCTTCATAATTATTAGCGTTAAGCATACCGGATTACCTCATCAATTATGAGCCTCACCTGTAGCCACTTCAGTGCCACTGAACAAAGGCGGACGTAGGAACCAGCGCTTCTCGGGGCAGAGCGAATTTGCGGTCGCGTAAGGTCCTGCGTACCCACGCGCTAGGGTGTGTGAATTATGCACGGATACGAAAGCGTACACTTAGGAGGAGATTAAGACCCCGTGTTTAAGGGCCACGTGTTCGATCTCGGCCAGCGACATCATCAGTAACGCCTCCGCAGTCACCGGTTAACTGACACATTAAGATTAACCTAACTGCAAATAATTTAAAGATAGTCAATGGTCACCATAATTGTACAATTTCGAGCAACAGTTGCCTCATAAGCATTTATTAATTGCATTACGAAATAATTAAACAGCGAAAGAGGGCTTTAAGCAGAAAGAGTAATCAACTACTTAAGATATTAGAAATCGTACCTCATCATTTAACTTTCTTATTCCAACAACTTCATATTTTACCAGCAAATTGCAGACATTAACATTTTATCTAATCTTAAAATTAGATGTTTCAAATGAATTTCGGAAAAATAAAATCATAGAAATGCTGAATAAATAAAATTACAGCAATCATATTAATAATTTGGCTAGTCAGGCATCTCCAAGGGGGGAATAAATAAACATTTTAGACCATGTTGAAGAAAGAACCTTCGTGTTTTTTTTCATCGCTTACAAACTTCTACTCTAAACTGTATTTATAATAAAATCCTTCGAGAACATCAGTTCTTCGGAGTTCCTCATCATAATATGCATTCCCTCTCTGAAGATGCAGA
The DNA here is from genome assembly GCF_022747635.1 of Hetaerina americana. NCBI lineage: Eukaryota > Metazoa > Arthropoda > Insecta > Odonata > Calopterygidae > Hetaerina > Hetaerina americana. The sequence goes on from NW_027286985.1 coordinate 39,698,161, forward strand.
TAAAACCAAATTGCAGATCCCTTAAAAACCAATATCTGAACTGAAAGACGTCGCTAGGGTGCACACGCCGCCAAACATACTTCCCTTTTCCATGCCTTTGCTACCGCAAACAAACATGCCGGTTTATTTATAGACATCTTTCCATCCGAAACGATTTCCTCGAAGAACTACGCATTAAGAACAAGAGTGTGAGCGAGAGAGTAGGAAAGGGGCGCGGCAAGAGGGATATGGTTTTGAGAAATAGAATGTGAACTCTCGCTTAGCAAAGCAAACTGAAGGATATAGTGTAAAGGAATAATCACGCCTTTTAATATGAATTGTGGAGTAAAGGGATTTCCAGCATGGTAACCCAAAATGGTTTAATAATATACTCACTTAGTAGGCCTGGGCACTTCTGCCGTTGCTTTGCGCTAACTACTTCCGAAATTCCAGGAATATCCGTGGAATTTTTCAAAAATATTCTTATCCTGATGCACGAAAGCATAATTTTACCCATTTGACAAGTTACAGTATACGTCAAAGCCAATATAGGGAGGGTAAAGAGAGCATGACAAAATCCTAACTAATAGTTAATCGTATTTCAGAAACTACACATAGTCTAGTAAGAGACATCGCTGTACCTATTTATAGTCCTTGTGTACGTATCTATACATATATATTTAATTGTGTATATATATATATATACATATATATATATGTATGTGTATGTATGTGTGTGTATGTGTGTGTGTGTGTGTGTGTATATATATATATATATATATATATATATATATATATATATATATATATATATATATATATTCAAACACGAAATCCCGCCAAACGGCAAACAAATACTCATTCACATTGGAATAGAAGTAAGGAACAAGGATGGGAACACATAAAGGACGAACACAGAAGAGGTGGGGAAGGCGGAATCAGGCAAATCGCAAGTGTAAAAAATTTCCGAGACCGGGACTTGAACTCCGGATCTTTCCACTTACCAGGCGGATGACCCACCTCTTCTATGTTCGTCCTTTACATCTGTTCCTATCCCTTTTCCTTATATCTATTTCAATGTGAATGAGTGTAAATATTTATATTTATATATATATATATATTTATGTATTTATATATTTATATATCTATATATTTATATATTTATGTATTTATATATCTATATATCTATATATTTATATATCTATATATTTATATATTTATATATTTATATATTTATATATTTATATATTTATATATTTATATATTTATATATTTATATATTTATATATTTATATATTTATATATTTATATATTTATATATTTATATATTTATATATTTATACATTTATACATTTATACATTTATACATTTATACATTTATATATTTATATATATTTATACATCTACACATTTATACATTTATTTATACATAAATGATAATTGCTCCTGGTAGGGCCACCCATGACCCTTATGTCGAAGGTTAGGAGCCAGACGAAAGGTAGTCCAAATAGCGTCTGTCCCTCAGTGAGACTGCTGCAAATGCACCCGATCCGTGGGGCAGGCGCATTTGCAGCCGTCGAGTTTTGAGTGATGGTGTCACGTTAAAAACACTATTGAGCAAGGTAACGGGAAATCACCTCAATTATAATTCCCAAGAATATATTGGTGGGCACTGTAGAGAATATGAGTCCTGACAACTACGTGACTTGGCCCTATCAACCGTATGTCGTGCCAGGCAGCGGGAGGGCCAAGGCTTCCGCGGCCGTCATCCCACAAAAGCCTTCCAAGAAAAACCGACAGTAGCAGGATAGAAGACTCAGGAGAAGAAGGCCAATTTAGTTAGAATAGGTACTTGGAATGTTAGGACAATGTTGAGGGCAGGAAAATTATAGATATTAAGCGAAAGATGGAAAGAGGAAATATAGAAGTTTTAGGTCTATGCGAGGTGTGATGGAAGGATAGCGGGGATAATTGAAGTAAAAGCTATAGAGTATAACACAGCGGCGGGGAAGAGAGCCAAGAAGAGGTTGCCATAATATTGAATAAAGAGTAAGGAGTAAGCGTAGTCAACATAGAACAAGCAACGGATAGAAAATTACTAGTAGAGATAAAAGCAGAACCGACGAACTTGGTCATTGCTCAGGCATTCATGCAACCGAGCAATCATTAGAAGGAAGAAGTCGATCCGGTATACGATCAGTTAGAGGACATAGTCGCATACGTTCCTGTGGGGAAACATTTGAGAGCTATGGGGGATTGGAATCCGAAGGTAGGTGAAGGAGACGGTGATTAGGTGGGGGACTAAGGTTTAGGCGCGAGTAATGGCCGCGAGGAGAAAGCAATTTAGTTCTGTAGGAGACAGGAGTTCGACATCACCAACACTTGGTTTAGACACCACTAAAGCCACAGGTTTACATGGAAATCTTGGTGTCTCAGAAATGTATCAGATAGATTATATTATGGTTAGGCACAGACTCAGGTACAGTGCGAATAACTCGCACAGCTTTTCGGGGGCGGATGCACACTCAGAGCACAATTTAGTTGTTATGAAGATAGCGTCCGTTTCAAAAAGATAAGGATGGAACGAGGGTCAGGAAATGGAATGTAGAAGCATTAACTGGACAAACTAGGAAGGAGTGTCAGCCGGCTGTAGAGACAATCATGGATGACCGCAAAGAGTCGAGTACTATCTTAGTACTATATAGTACTAAGAAAAATGTGAATACATAAAGAAAGGGATATCGATAGTCGCGAAATAAACTAAAGAAACCGTTAATGATAAAGGGCAAGGGAACCATGGATCACCGATATGATGATTAAAAAAGTAGAAGAGAGAAGAAAATGAGAGAATGTAAACACAGTGTTAGGCAAAAGGAAGTACTAAGAGTTAAATAATAAATTGAGACCGGCAACAAATACAGCAAAAGAAGCATGCTGGAAGACGCAGTGCGAGGATATGGAAAGTTTACAGAAGAAGGGTGAAATTGGTGCACTTTACAGCAAAGTTAAATCACTATCGGGAAGTAAGAAAGGACGATCTGGGCTAACAGTTAGAGATAAGTCGGGTAAGATATCAGTTCCAGGAATCTGGCCGGAAGAATTTGTGAGATCAGTTTAAGTTCCTATTCCGAAAAAAGTAAAGGCCACGTCATGTGAGGACTATAGGACAATAAGTTTGATATCCCACGCGGCTAAAGTTGATCTCAGGATCATAAGCAAAAGGATAGAGAGTAGGGCAAATGATTACTTAGGGGATGATCAGTTTGGGTTTAGGAAGGGGAGAGGTACGCGCGAAGCCATTGCAGTAATAAGATTACCAATCGAGAGGAATATAGAATACAATCAGGACGTATTTGCCTGTTTCGTAGATTTCGAAAAAGCGTTTGATAGAGTGAATTGGGAAAAACTAATGAGTATTCTGCAGAAAATAGGAATAGATTGGAGGGAAAGGAGGCTAATCCGCAACCTGTACATGTCTCAGACTGCTCAGGTGCGAGTGGGGAACGGGGAGTCCGGTTGGGCAGTGTTAGGAAGAGGTGTAAGGCAGGGTTGCCCATTTTCACCGTTGCTGTTCAACCTGTATGCAGAGGAAATGATCAAAGAGGCATGGGAAGAACTGGAGGTAGGAATGAAATTGGGCGGGGAATTCATAAAATCAGTTAGGTTTGCTGATGACCAAGCTTTAGTTTGTCAGTCTGCCAAGGGGTTGCAAGCATTGCTGAGTGAATTGGAAATTCAGTGGGACAGGTATGGGGTGAGAATCAATATTAACAAAACACACCAAGAATATGATTTAGTAAAAGGACTCGCTGGGTTTCGACCTGGGAGACTTAAATGCTACATGAAAAATATAGAACATATTTCAAACGTCAATTTTACTTCATACCTGCGTAAAATACGAAAAAATATTGTAACTATGAATATAAGAAGCTAGGGATTCCTCCAGATATTAAATTTGTACTGTCACATGTGTACATCAGCCACCCTGAGTGAGATGTTTTGGACTACAAATTTGGCAATAACATTTTCTGTAGCAAATTTGTGCTGTCAACATTTAATCATAAGATGGAAAGGAAATGAGGAACTGCATTCAAAGCTAATTCGAAAATAAAATGGACACACCGACTAGCAAATGCAGAGTGAGTACGAAGAGAAGCCTATGGAATGAACTAACTGGTATAAGAGGGAACTTAATTGAGTACATCCTGAGGCACAATAGTGAAGACAGTCATTGAAGAAGAACAACCGAAGCCTAAGGAAGGTCACTTATGAATAATGAGAAGCAAAGTACTGAAGATAAGAAATGCCGGTAAGAAATTATGTGATTATTGAAATGGAATGAAGAGACCGGCAGGTAATAATTTATCTTGGTGAGCTGTAACCGATCAATATTAGGGTTGAAAATTGAAGATCCGTTACACCAGATAAATCCAAATTGATTTTTCCCAAAATATTATCATCATGGGATTATGTTGATCGACCTTCAAGAGGATGATCTAATAACGCATTGAAGAAACATCAATTCGCACGTACTTTTGCCAATTTTTCCTGCATGAATGCAATTAGTACTCTTAGCCATTCTAATTGCCTCAGAATCATTTTCATCCAGGTTCGATAATCAACTATATCGCACTTCCACAAAATTCAAAGAAATAATGTCAGAAATAACAGTTAATTAAGCAAGGTAATTATTTGATTCTAAGTGGCATCAACTTGTATTCGAAAATAATTAAAATATATTATTGTACCCTTTAAAATACTCGGTAAATTTTGCCGGTTTGATTGTTAATGCACCTTTCCGATTATAATTAACATAGTTATTTTTTCAATTGTGCCATAAGGAACCAAGCTGCAATAATAATTTATAAAGATTTTCGTAACAATGTAAAATGTTTGGCTTTATAAAATATAAAAAATATAATTTATGCAGATTAAAGTTTACAAACGATATGCATATGCTCACCAAGGTAACGTCTGTAAACGTTAATATATACCTTTGACTACATTCAGTTTTTCACCAGTCTCCTTTTGCTCTTCTCCTATTGGAATATTTCAATGGACATGATTTCATATCAAGGTACAGTGCGTTCTTCGTGCGGACTTTGAATGGGCCCGGCATTTCCCATACCACTCACTCACAACATTCCTCTTACCACAATGTGTTATGGGTGTTTCAATCGTCGATATAACATGTCTAAAATCAGTTTTGTAACACTAGAGAAAATGGAGGTGCAAACTGTAGTTGTAGAGTAAACAGACTAATCTGTGGTCATTAATACCTTAAATTAGTTTAATGCAAGGTATGATAGTTTCAAAAAACTGAAAATAAGATTGTAGATTTAAGACTATCCTTTCAGATCCAGGCGGTTAATGGCGTTGTAGGGTAAGGAGTCTGTGAAAGACTGTGAAAAAAATACCGTACTTAGTATCAATTTCCAGTTTTATTTTAACGTATCAGGAATAATATTTGTGTAAATAGAGCAACTGGTTTTTCTTCGTCATCAACTAGCATCTTTTTAGGAATAAATATTTCTTCTTCCCTCACTTTCAGATCTTTAAGCAGACTTCTACCCATTGACGTAGAGCTTGAAAATCTTCTATAAGGCATACGAGCTTTTAAGCTAATTTTACGCATTCCATTTTTGCACAACTACTTTTACTTGCACTTTTTTAAGGGTTACTTAAAAACAACAAAGTGGCGTCGTACTATTCAGCGAGAAGTACAAACAAAGAGACGATTCGGAAATATATCAACAGGGAGACACGTAAAATACTTTTTTTAGGTAAACGATATCATACTTCCGACAATCGAAGTATTTAAAACTCATTAAAACGGATTGCCGTAAAATATCAGAGCTACATTAATATTAGAATCTACATGAAGTCATTTTGAAAAACAAATAGAATTTGAGGATAAATATAGTAAGGCAATAAGGCAATTCAGCGGGAATGATTATCGAAAACTTACTCGGGGTGAGCTGTTTAAAAGGAAGTTGTTGCCATACGCGTGTATTCAATAAGATAATTTCAATACGGCCATGTCAACAGATACTTGGGCATTGGTTGCAACTTGATACTGACATCTAAAACAGGAATACCATAAATCTGGCTATGGTGCTGTACTAAAAGAATCAGATTTTAACGAGATAGGTTAGTAGATAAATCTAAATGTAATTTTCTAACTTAAAATAACGTCATTAAAAGTCACCCACATACTTGTCCAGAATGGTATTTTGATGCAATTTAAAATTAGTTCTACATCAATTCGGCTCTTAAAATAGCGTCTACCTGGAAGTAAAAAAAATTGCACGTCACTTTGAGAAATACCAGGATTTTTCCATAAGATTTTTCTTAATTTTTTTAATGGAATTAATAAATAAACCATCCCCACATGATATACACCTAATTCAAAATAAAACAGTGCCATCACCCAAGTTTAAGCATTAAACCATACGGCTGACCATATTAGGTTGCGGCCTTGTTTATAGCCGAAAAAGTTTTAAAAATTATATTTTGATGAGTAATACTAAGGTCAATCTGGAAACCTGCGTTATCTGTATAAGTGTACCATTTCGATGATAAGAAAAGCAAACACTTCCTTGCAGTTCAAGTCCTGACTTCATTCGTAGGTCAAAGTTCGTGTGGCACTACCCTTAAATAGCTCACTTCAAATTCCCCAATCAAATACGAGTATATGAGTCAGGAATTAGAATACTGAAATTTAATTCTAGAAGCACTACCAAATGCTTCAAAACGAATGTCATCACTTGACTAAAGTAAAAAAATCACAATCCTCCAGAACTGGATAACTCTCACGCTTCACAGATGCAAACCGAACGAAATGCACTGGGGTTAAGTTCGTTATCCAACGAAAGGAATTCAGTAAAACCAATCCCGGAGAATAAAGGTTTAGTAAACCATTAAACTCTTTGACGTTACGCGTATCGGTGAGGGCCGAAGACCATTTGGCGAATGTGATTGGTTTGCCGGCGCCCCGCAGTTTCAACGAACGCAGCGGGAGGTAAAATGACAGAGCGCGGCTGTAGAAGTTTGGCTCTTCCCTCGAGGGGCACGTAGCGTGGGAGAGGCTGGGGCAGAGGACAGAGAGTTAAGGGTAAAGGACGAAGGGAAGGACATGGGAAACGTACAGAGGCGTGGAATGGGGTGACGATGAGGGGGCATGAGGGTGGATCATTAAAGGGTTCCAAGGACGGAGGAGGGTGAGAAAGACGACCCCAGAAGGAGGACAGCGGTGAGTATAGGGGAGATTGCGAGTGACGCACCGAACGAATATTACCGAGGGGATGGATTAAGGCTTTCGGGAACGGGACAAGAATAAAAAAAAAGAGATAGGAAAAGAAACGGTCACACACTTTGACGACATGAAGGAGAATGGAGTTGGAGCGTGCTTGCCTATAAAAGGGGGAATATAATTCCTCAGGTTCGCTTCGCAAATGGTAACCAAAGGCCCGGGGCTAGGGCCCTCCTCACCCTTTCTCTCAGACGCGCAGAGGTGGTCTAAACGGATGAATAATATCCAGTGGGACCCCTCCGCGCATTGGTCATCGAGCCCCTCCTCACGGCATTTTCCGAAATTACGACAGGGAGCCACCCAAAAATCAAATAGAGGTAAAAGAAGCTATTTTCTGCCCGCATAAGACGCGACGGGATGTCGTGCCCGACGGGGGGTTGACCTAAAGGGGCAGCAGAGAAAGGGGGGATACCGGGCTATAAAGGAGCCATAAGGACAATAGAAAGTAGTTGACAGAAGCAGTTCAATTTGTACGTACAAATTTAGCAGGAGGCAAAGCGCTCGAATGTTGGAGGCTACTGGCAGTGACGGGGGTTTTCAATTTGGCTACCGGGTAAATTTGCTTTTCACACTCGGCCTTTGATGTGAAAATATAGGCAAATTCAACCGTTGTACAACTTACCATTCACGATATCCTATCACAATTTCAACGAATCATGTGACTTTTCCCCGTGCTCAAAAAAAAAGAGATTGCGCGTGGAGCAGTATTATTCGAGTCTCACGTACAAAAATAAATTTCTGAGAGAGCATGTTTCGAGTGTTTTGGCGTCATAGTGTCCATATCGGTTCGAAGGATGTCTTGACATCCCTGGTTCACATTCCGAGGGAGAAACTACAACTTAAATCCAATAGCTGTGGTTTTACGGTCAACAGAACATCATGGGGAACCGAATTTTGGCATAGAGAAAGTAACTGGTCCCCTACTCTAAGTTTTGAGGTTTCCGCACGCCAGAAGACCTCGTCAACTCCACAAGCGTATCAAAATCAAACTTAGAGATGACAATTGCAATGAATATGAGGGAATTAACACATTGTTTAAGATTATATTTAGATTAAAATGATTACGAGTAAAGATCTACGTTCCGACATTGCATCCTGCCCAAAATTGGAATTTGTCCTCCATGTGACTATATTGAACAAGAATCTTTAAAAGAAGTCATATACCTTATCCTTAACAATTCACTATTTATTTCCCAAAGGATTTTGTTCGCGCGTAAGGTTACACGATATTGTTCAACCAATAGGAAATAACTACGTTGGCTCATGTTCAATAAAGCATGACCAGAATCACTTTTCGGACCTTTTAGTCACTCCTTCTATGATGACAAAAATTATTGCTAAAACTCAGAGGTTTACTTCCATTGAAACTTTAGCACGTTATTTTATTTAGTGAAAACTGCTAAAACTTAATCACACGATATCTATCAAGCGTCACGTGCGACTTCCACATATCAGACATGACAGTATCCATTTAATCAATTCAGGACTATTTTTTCGTTACTCGACCACTTATCGTCATTTCAAGCACCAGAGAAGAAAATTTAATGAAGTCTTACATTAGGATACCACAAATGTAAACCCCACCATATTTATCTCGAAGTATAATACAAACCTTAACGCAAGCCGAGAAACTAAAGTCATTTCTAATCTCCCTTCGGCCTGTTTATGAGCTGTAATGTTTTGTGCCAATGATTTTATTCACGCAACATACGAAGTCTGTCCAATAAATACGCGAACTAAGGCCATAAAAACTTTGTTTTGCAAAATTTAATCTCCATCGATTTTGTGCCCTTCAAAGTCCTCTCCATTCTTTGCTATGTACTTATTCCATCATCTTTTCCACTGTTTAAAGCACCCTTGAACGCCCTCGGGTGTTAGGCTTTATAGTTTTCTCGTCGTTCTGGCTATATTGTGTCAAAATCTTCCGGGTGATGTACCCTCATCACATTTTTGCATTTTCGGAAAATGAAAAAAGTCGCATAGGGTGAGATCTGGCGAATAAGGAGGATGATCAAGGATGGTGATTGAATTTTTTGCCAGAAACTGACGAACAATCAATGCTGAAGGTACAGGTGCATTTTAATGGCGAAGGATTCATCCATCATGTTCGGTTTAAATAGTGTTCATTGTTGATTTTCCTAAATTCAGTTCATTCGGAGATTTTTTCGACGATCGGTAAGGACAAGGGACCACAAACGATCAATGTTGTCGTCGACACAGGTGGTTGAAGGTCGTCCTGGCCTTGCATCATCCGCTGCTTGTCTGGTCGGCCATCCTTAAAACGCTTAATTCACTTGTAAAAGGGAGTTTTCTTCAAAGCATTATCACCGTAAACAGCTGTCAACATTTCAGTAATTTCTTGATAACTTTTACCGCACTTCACCAAAAAACTTGCTTTTGATTCGTTGCTCCGTGTTTTTCGCCAATTTCCATTTTCGACAAACAGTAAAAACAAGGACAACAGAAACTAACATAACTGGCACCATACGCACAGCTCGACGATCCGCCGAGCACAGACGGCTCCTTGGGTGTCGGACAGCTAGCGCCGCAAGTGGAAAGTGGACTGTAGTCCGCGTCATGGCCGCCAGATTGTACCAGTTCGCGTATTTTTGGGTCGACCACGTACATCCATTTATTTAGGTCAAACTATCACCACCTAAGTGCAATTATTTTTTTCCAACCTGCAATCCAACTTCATACATGTAGCTTCATCTACATCTACCCGTTATCCAACCAATTGTCACAGGACTTTTGGAAAGCAATGATTGATACCATCCATTACGAAAGGTTCGATTTCTCAGGAAAAAACAAGAAGCTTTCATAATTTTTTTTAAGGTAATCTACCGGTTAAGGTAGGTTTTTGGATGGACACAACTACCAAACAAATATTTTATTACTCCTAACAAAACACAAAATCCATCATCCTACTCTATATCAGGTCCCTCTTCATCTCTGAGTACTTTCTTCCTCCCTTCATCCCGTCCAGCATCCCTATCCTGTTCCTTCCCTTTCCTCTTTTGCCCAACATTCTACCCTCTATCACAGTCTTCAACATCCCACTGCCGGTCAACACCCCCTTCATCCACTTTTCCTGCCTCCATAGGATTGCTCCCAACAAACCCCTCTCTTCGCCCACCATACCAAGTACTTCCTCATTTGTTTTCTTCTCTGTCCATTTCACCTTCTCCATTCTTCTCCACACCCACATTTCAAAAGCCTCCAATCTACGTCTATCCTCCTGCTTCAACGACCACGTTTCCGCACCGTACATAGCTACGCTCCATATCAAAGTTTTTACGAGTCTTTTCTTAACATCCTTACTCAAAGTCCCCGTCATCAACTCCCTCCTCCTTGTGAAAGCCTCTTTGCCTAGCGCTATTCTTCTCCTTACGTCCCTACTACTTTGACCGTGTTGGTCCAAAACACTACCGAGATACGTAAACTGTTCTACCTGCTCTAGTTTTTGCCCTCCTATTTTAATGTTAAGCTTGGCCTTTTTCTTTCTAGAAAATCGCATAACCTTTGTTTTATTAATATTGATTCTCATCCCACCTGTCGCACTGAATTTCCAATTCACTCAGCAATGCTTGCAGCCCCTTGGCAGACTGACAAACTAAAGCTTGGTCATCAGCAAACCTAACTGATTTTACGAATTCCCCGCCCACTTTCATTCCTACCTCGAGTTCTTCCCATGCCTCTTTAATCATTTCCTCTGCATACAGGTTGAACAGCAACGGTGATAATGGGCAACCCTGCCTTACACCCCTTCCTAACACTGCCCATCCTGACTCCCCGTTTCCCACCCGCACCTGAGCAGTCTGAGACATGTATAGGTTGCGGATTAGCCTCCTTTCCCTCCAATCTATTCCTATTTTCTGCAATATACTCATTAGTTTTTCCCAATTCACTCTATCAAACGCTTTTTCGAAATCTACGAAACAGGCAAATACCTCCTGGTTGAGTTCTATATTCCTCTCGATTAATAATCTCATTACTGCAATGGCATCAGGCGTACCTCTCCCCTTCCTAAACCCATACTGATCATCCCCTAAGTAATCATTTGCCCTATTCTCTATCCTTTTGTTTATGATCCTGAGAACAACTTTAGCTGCGTGAGATATCAAACTAATTGTCCTATAGTCCTCACATGACGTGGCCTTTACTTTTTTCGGAATAGGAACTAAAACTGATCTCACAAAGTCTTCCGGCCAGATTCCCTCCTCATAAATACTATGGATGCTTTCATAATATGTAATCTTAAATTAGTATGAATGGTTTTGCCGGTGTTAAATATACCACAATCATATTACTTTAATCACATAGTTTTGAAAAAACATATTACATTTTTTTATGGGAAAATTTTGTTTTCATAGTTTAGTGTGGTTGAAGTCAACGACTGGACCCTGATTAAGCTTGTGTTTTATACACACATATGTATATCCTACAATCTCAGAACGTTTTAGATGATATCCAAGGCATTTGTTCCAAGGAGTTCTTATTTCCAATATGATTAATTTTAACATAAGTGTAGAAAGATATTTTAAGAATTTTATCAGGGAGCCAGGTACACATATGGTTGACTGCAATCTTTTTTCCTAACGTTTATTCCAAAGACTTTTTACAACCACTTCCAATCCATTTGAATTTAATATAGTGTAAAAAGGAATTCTGAGAACTTATCATTCAATCAGGAACACCCAGATGTAATTTTATGCCTTATTCCCGGAGTTTTCTTCTTGGATAAAAACCGAGATCCTGAAAACTGCACTCTCTGTCTTCATCCATTAGACGCAGTAGTAGGTTTTATGGGAGGCGACCGACAGCTAAGGTCATTTGTGCCATCAGGTATGGTTGGGAAAGGAAGGGGAGAGAGAAACCCGGCGTCGGCATTAGCCTACTCTTTACGAAAGGCACCAAGGGGTCCGTCGTTTAATGTCCAATCCGATGGATGCCGTTCTCACTCAAAGTGCTCTCCACAATGCACCTCAAATAGGGATCGGGATATTATTAGACCCAGAATGAATATTCAATACAAGTATTCATGAATGGAAATAATACATCAACCAATCATAATACTTTGGCCCAATAATCCACATAATGTTACACACAAGATCTTTTAATCTTTATCACAACTTTAGAAAATTATAAAGTAGACGACTCTGTTTAAGTTTTCTGAACGTTCATTCCCCATTTTCCAATGCAAATCGGCTGTCCCGCGCTCTAATGAGGGAAAGAACAAATTTGGAAAAGCTTTTAATATCCTAAAAACAATCCCGAAATGCACTCGGTGAAAACAAACATGTCGAATGCTCGTAAAAACTCCCGTGCATTACATTTTCGAAGGCATCCCGACACCAAAATTTTATAAGCATAAAACAACGATTTCGCATTTCAAATAATCATGTGCACGCGACGAAATTACGGATCCGACTCAAGGCCAATATCTGAATGCATTCCCTCCCTCATCCCCTCCCCCGCCCCTTACTCACTAATGGCCCGAAATCCAAAAGTTAACCAATTCCGCTAATCAGAAGCCCACGGTGCCGATTCCCGTCACTTAAATATCGGAACCAGAGGTGGGGGGGGGGGAGTGAGAAATAAAAATTTTCTGCCACCCTGAACACACGCTCACACATGAGCACGCAGATCGGTCATACAGTGCACACGCAATTGTTCGCTTTCCCCCCCCCCCCTAACCCACCCGACGATTTATCGTCCTTTTTGAGGTTGGAAGTACGGCGGCGTGGGGAGTAGAAGGGGTGGGTTGAAGGACGGGTGAGTGGACGGAGCGGTGGGAGAGGGAGAGGGGGTGCAGAGGGAGCGTTGGGAGTGCAGTAGGAGGGGTGGGGCGTCGATAAAGAGTGCGGCCACATCATAAATACCGCTCCAATCGTTCCATGCACCGCGAAGGGCCTCGGGGGACGCTCACACAACGGCCACCAGAGCCCCTTTCATCTCCCGGAGCGATTGCCCTCGCAACGTTTTTCGATTTCGTTGATGGGCGGATGAATAAACCACCATCGCTTTTAGGTATTATAAAAAAATACGATTAACCGCCGCATTTGGATAAACTATTGATCCGATCGCATTTGCCCCGATGCGATCTCAAGTTCTAATGGGTTTTCTATTAACGGTTCGCATCGACTAACACCGAACGTCGAAGTCGAGGAACGAGTGATAACTACAATACCTTCCGGGAAACGAAAAATAAGTCTCTTGCGTTTGAGTTTCATTTCAAACGACATACGATCTGCAGTTGAGCTGTCACATCTCGAGTTCGACACCACTCCAATCGAGGGAACTATTTTTGTCCAATTCTCTGCAAAAATGACTTATAAAAATAAAGTTCTACTAATGGGAAGATACCCAAGGTATTTGGAGCCACAAGAGACGCAATACAAAAGAAATTGAACTTGTGAGATAAAAGGTCATATGACTAATAATCCGATCGCGTTGGCACTACCCTGAGTAAACCAGTTAATGATACAAATATTAAAGATAAAACTGTAGTTTATGGCAACGGAACCCGAAAAAAGAATAAGAAAAGGAATGAAAAGAAATAAATATTTAAGAAATTTTCATCTGGTTCCAAAAATTTGATTTCAAAGGTTTTCAAAAGGGGAAACCAACTATCTATGATATTTCAAACTAATTTTCGACATACAACTACATTATTAAGAGTAAAATTAATTTTGAACCTCGTGTACCAGCCGCAACCAATAACACCCTAAACTGGCATTTAGTCATCAAGCCGCATACGAATAATATCTTAACACAAATTAAACAACTACGAGCACAATTTTGAGGTTTCTATGAAACACTCGTGACACATCTGATAATTTTATGTCAAAAAGCGATGAATTGGAAATTTCCGCGCGAATTGGCAACATCATTACCTCTGTACGAGTTGAACCCGACACCTAAATTAATTGCAAATTATTTAATTTCTGTAATTAAATTTTGGCTATAATTGCGCGGCGAACTCAAATCATTTTTCCGTTTCTCGGAAATTTTAAAGCTATGCTAATCTTTTCACGACAAACAACTATTTAATAAATTATTTTCAGTCCTACCATTGAATCGGCGTCAAGAGTCATCGATTGATGGTGATTGGAACTTAATGACGGCAAACTGAATGAATCCAAAATGAAGACCATCGCAATATAGCTGCCTGTAGTGCAAAAGTAAACCGCGGAATCCTTTTTGGACTTAGTTCGAGGAAATACTCAAAAATTAAAATTTAATTCTTCTTTGAAAGCGAGGAACCATATACCTGTACACGGTGGCTATGGTGTGGCGATCACATTAGAGTAGTTGTATGTACGGTTTAAATCATTTTTCGATCAGCATCAATGCCAGGTATATGTACCATGTAGCCGACATTTCAAAGATAATAGTATTTTATTCAATAAGAAGCTCAACAGAATATATACAACTGCGGCATCTCATTTCTTCAAAATCATCGGATATCGGTGTGGAGTAGCGTATGAACCAAGTAAAAGGATTTTCATTCGGCTTTTACACTACCACCAACCACCAAGACATTGTTACGATACGCATTGATGCAAAACATGCATTAATCCTACGAAAATCTTAATGAAGGTTAAGTACAAATAAAACCATTGCAAATTGTAAACAACTCCTTAGAATGTTTCAAGATAACCGAAAAACCAATCCCCATTTTTTACGCGTCAGGGATTTCCATGCTATCAAAACTAACGACAGCAAATCGTAGAAATATCGTATGCGGGACATTTAATAAAAGAAGTTGCATCGCATACTATTTTTATTTGTACTTTAATGTAGTTTTATCATTCGGGTTACACTGGCATTTATGCTTAAGTTTATCCCCTAGGTTTCTTCTACGAGGTCAAATATCGGCGTGAAGGATGACACAACGCATTCTCTGAAAAATCTTAATTGATAATGACGTGATAGCACTACGTATAGAAATAAAAGAAATTTTGCTATTGAGATAAAGTTACTTTACGAGCGTATTTCCGCAATAAAAAATCAAAAGGTAATGTCCGACGGAGAAATTGATACCATTTAAATTATTATGATAATACTGCAGACGAAAGCTAAAAATGTTAGTTGTTGTCAGCCTGAATTAATTTGCCTTATTTTATATAAGAAATCGATAGTCCATCGACTCAAATTAAACAAATTTTAGTTTTCAAATAATTTCTCCACTGATTAGGCAATAAGGGTTACTAAGAAAGGGCATTATAAACTATGATGGTACACTGTATAATATATTTCGTGTTACTTCCTATTACATTCTATGGTACTTTGGCTTGATTTTCTGTCAAGAACAATAACTTACTATATCCAATGACTTGTTTATAGCAAGTTACAAGGAAAATTTAGACCTTATTTATTTTCCAATCGCTTTTTAAATTATTCCAAACTGTTAAATAAGCATCAGCCCTAATAGTGTATCTATTATTAACGCTCAATATACGTGTACTTAGTTTCGGCAGCGAATTATTCTGAACGAAAGACCAGAGGGATCCCATTGTAGAGCATCCGACTGTGCGGTAAAAGTATTTGCAACGAAGTTACATTCCACACGATAAAAGGCTCGGTCAAGGGCTCGTTCGTCAAGACGGCTAGACAATTAACATCGCTTGGCCACGTAAATATTCTAATTAAAACAAATAGTTCTTACTAACCACCGATCAACATAAAATTAGATGTGTTTCAGGCAATATTGATAGAATTGAGCTCCTACGACAAGTAGAATTGAATAAATGAAAAACTCCTCTTGCAGTCAACTGAGCTTAATAAATTCCCCCAACTTCAAACCAAGATCGCTAAGATTGGCGAGGACATCCGTTTTCTTAAAAATTGTAAGCACAACAATATTTTTCCTAACTTCATCAATTCACTCCCTCTTTACAAAAAAAACTGTTTACGGCTATTGGAGTGTTTCATTTATTCAAGTGTTTCAGGCAATTTTATGCTATATTTATACAATTTTTTAAAGGATTTCGGTATTCACCAGGAGTCTTGAGAAAACGGACGAGATTAAGGTTTGAGATACAATAATATATCCCATCATAACGACGATTTATTGATCGAGAAATTAATATACTACTTAAAACGTTTTCTGTAAGTCAGCTGTTACCCATGGGTGAGTCCTAGTGCCTCCGGCCTGACTCCTTATTGGTCGCTAGAGTGATACAATGCATATTAAGAAGCTTGAACATTTTTCAATCACCAATCATATGCAATTTTTGGGATGACAAAAAAGGGTGGATGGAGATTTTCTAAGGAACCACTATCCGTTTTCATACCTCAAACCGACTATTAATAACAGCAATGAACCATCACTGCATCGGCCGCACTCATCACCGCATACATAGATACTATAGTATATCCATCCGACATCCATATTGCGACAGAATGACTCCCGAGTATTCATAAACATAAAGATGATTTATTCGCGAACTCAAGCTGAGAATATACGGTGAGCACATAATTGGTAAGAACACAACGCTCAGCTTAAAGAGGATGAGAGCAAATAAAACGTGACAACATCCATTACTAATAGGATATGACAAAAACAGTGTCCATCGATTGATTCTTGTTATCTTTCATTGCATTTGCATAGGGAGGCGAACTGCAAGATCATCCAGAACAATTCGAAAGGCAAATGAGAACTTTGTTTGCTCTGTCACCCTTTGCGACTGCAAATCACTGATGTGCCAACGTTTTCATTCAGGCAAATGCCCAGACAAACTAACAAGTGGGCTGCAGCCAAGTTTGCTCCAAAGGGGTTGACGTGGGTAAGGCCGCCAGTTGGGCAGTGGCGAATTCAGGGGATGTCCTTTCACCCCAAGTTCTCTTCCAGGATATGATATTTCTTTTCTTCGATCCCAATTAATTATTTAAAAATATTCAATCAAAACACGAATCAATAGGCATTAGAATTACAGTTACATTTCAATTCTTATTCATTTACTCCAGCTGTCTATTCCTTAATTCGGCCATGATTATTCCCTGCATTTTGGTGGTACTTTTAAGCTATAATTTCTCTAAATTCCTTTGTCAAATGCTTCGTACTACGCTGAACATGCATAAAGAAAGATAATAAATTATCTTCAGACAATAGGGAAACAATATTTAATGTAGCCACGAGCTAAATCTAGGAAAACTGCATTCAAAGGGTTTCTTTCAAAAGTAGCACTAAAAATAAATTTGTTCGTAGAATAACAAAGGCATACTTCATCTTAGTGCGGTCTCAGTTCAAAGTATCCCAGCACCAACATTTTAAAAAATCAGATATTTATGAAATAAGGTGACTTTTATGCATAGCGAACACAAAATATAAGCCATTCTTTAGATTCAAAGAATACTTAGCACATTACTGGAACGGTCGTTTTGCCCGATCAGCGGTCTCCAAAATATTTTTTAAACTAGCCACATCATCACACCAAAATACCTAACTTTAGCAAAAGGAAAAATTCAAACTTGGTATCAGGGAACATAACAGCATGACCACGCACCGAGATGGAACCGTGATGATCTATCGCATTTAACGGAATATTAGACACATCCAACTTCAGTGGGGCATATTTAGGAGAAGAGATTTTTGGAGTACCTAACGTATCTCTTCATTTGCTAATCTGTCAATAAGTACTGGCCATTTAAGGTAAAATCGGTCTACATTAAGGAGAACCCAAGACGACTTTAGCCTACTGAATGCCGATTATATGCTAAATGAATATGATTATATGTACACAATTCCCGAAGTGATTCTGGAGTCATTATTTTGGAAAAGAGCACCTTATCCCGTAGTCAAATCCGGTAACTAGAAATTAATAATAGCCCACTTTTTCACTTAGTCTTATAATAAAAAAAGCGACATGCACCACAAAAAATACCCTCTCCCGCCCCTCCTTTCCTTCCGCATCCTCTATCCTTCCTTTCCCCACAACTCTCCATCGCACATCTTGAACACTCATTCGGTATTGGCAGCCCTACTGCATGGACGTCCCACCAGCGTCAAGCCCCTAAATACTTTCCCCGTTCGTGGCCACTTTCACCTAATATTTGTGTATTACTTTGTTCTCCCGATTTTCATTGTTGTTTGCTTTAGAACCACAACTTTTTCTACAGATCATCTCTCATTAACATTAAAAGAATTAAACTGATATTTGAATATCTAACACATTTGAGCCTTATATTAGTAAAAGAAACTCCATGTGTTTTCATATCACTATACATGAGTAGGAATACATAGAAATTTACCCTTTCATAGGCTAATTTTCTCATCTATTAACTACACAGAATCATAATAATAGTTGTATCTACGCTTTCTTGTCTCATTATTAATAACTTTAGTTATGTATATTTTTCATCCCTTGGTTCAATTATGAAAATTCCATTAATTTCCTTTCACGTGACTAAAGCGCTGAATCAGAAATTTCTCCAATGGATAACATCAAGAATATTACATGCGCGTCAAATGGTCAAATACTTCATACAAGGTACGCATAAAATGAAACGCAGTACTTCCACGATTAATATTTATTCTCAGCGAGCATGGTTTCACCACTTTTTGGCATCATTAGGTGAAGATGCATCGAAATAAAGGGTGTATATACATCGTCAAGAAGACATTCTTCCTCCCCTTAGATTATATGTTTATTAATTGTAAAATTGCTGTATCTCCCTTGACCTGTACGGTGGAAAAATCTCACCAAGTAACGGCTAAAACGGTTTCATACACTTCAGACAATTTGGTATTAGGTTTCCTAAAAGTGATGCATCTTACCCTTAATCAGAATAAATCTGGCTACCGTGAAAAGTCATAATTGAATGTAAAGTACGCGTCGAGCCTATATACGACGATACGATTCTCGTAGTAAGAGAATTTCCTACCATGTACGGTAGCTTCTAAGTTTTCAGACCTAGCATTGCAATGAACAGCGTTCAGTTTCTATGTGAAAAAGCAGAAATTTCATTAAATCTATTATAGCAGCAGTACTGTTCAGGCAGTCAAAGACCAACTTTCGTAAGGATAATAAATAATCTGTATGTAAGGACCGAAGCTCTATGTCTCGACCGTGTTGGTCCAAAACACTGAAATGAAATCAAATGAATGTGTACTGTAAATCTGGAATAGTTTGAGGAAACCTTCAAATGAAATTATTACAAAATGAAATTTAATTCTGCCAATAAAATGAAGCATTCATTTATACACCATGGTCATACAGATTCGTGCTGAAAATAGTACCTGTACCGCTTAAGGTGACTAAGAATAATTATTGTGCAGAAGAAGAATGCGAGAACGTGAGTAATTGATACATGTACCTGTATTCCATTTCAGAGAGCGCTAAAATAAGATTCTTCACGATGCTGACGGGCCAATATATTACGTTCTACACCGCACATAATGGTTTCGATCGTCCAAGGCTTTTGTTCGATTAGCATGTTTATTGACAGAATATTTAAGATCACCAGTCTTTTCAATGGCCGTTCCACATGCAATATTCCCCGCTAACTCTGCCGGTCAGTTTTGGCAAATTACCGCCACCATACCGTAAAGGAAACCAAAGTCTAGTAATACCCCACGCCCACATTCATTATTTTAACCAAAATGCAAGCCATTCTGAAGACACTAACGTGATCACCATCATACCATTGCCCGCTTCCCACCAAAAGGAGGAGCATTAAGTGTATTGACACGTTAGAACACAAGGGAACGAAGTAAAGGTTATGCATGTGTATGTAGAGGCTTTCAGCATGAGTTTCCGGTCTACGGAATCTACAGTATGTACGCAATGCATATATACACGTATTACACTACTGACGGGAATTACATATTAAATATCTGGCAATGATTCCTGTTCAAAAACGATTTAGTTTACTAAAAATATTTCAACAGAAATGAAGGAATTTTATCCTTGCCGAAAATCGATGATAATACGATTTAAAGAGAATCGTAGATGACTTAAGATAGCCTATGCTGTTACCTCTTAATTAGTTAATGGAAATAATAATAAATAATAAGATATTTGAAAACTCGTATTATAACGACGTATTTTCTTCAATATCTATCAGGAAAATAGACAAATGAATCAGATCAGAGTTAATAGTCAATTTTGTGCAAAAGCTTGACTTCTTTAACTCTTAGTTGAAATGTCAATTATTAAATTTTGTGCCTATTGAGATTAATAAGTTTAAATAAATTTACAGACCAACACCAACCAACACAAACCAACAGAAATCATCGGGGAACGGCTAAAAATCGAACATTATACATAATTTCCACCCGCAATATATTCACTCAATGCGACAAAATGAATGAATATGGCTGCAAATATGTCCTTAAAAAAGAAATACTTTAGCCATAAGCAGTTAACTTATTTTTAGTTGACAGAAAAATAATTAAATGTACCTGAATAGATCAGATGGGGGGTAATGAGAGGTATAGCATCGTCTAACGCATTTCATACGGCACCCATATGAGACAATTACCAAATGGAACATTCCGAGCTCTGTAAAAGAAAGAGCCACTTTGAACCCAAGCTCTCCGATACGAAAGACTACTTTTTACCACTAATTTACTAACACACAAAATATGGATTCTGCATACTGATTGATAGGGCTTCAATCAGTATATACTAATTAAAGCCCTTTGAAGTATTTATTATTCGGCGATTATGTGGAAACATATCCCTAAACAAAAACACTTGCGAAAAGATCCACTGCGCCGCGAAGTCAGAACGTACTCGTATCAAACTTGATGTATTACAATTTGAAGTCATTAACTATTACACCCCGAAAGCAATTACTCAGCCAACCGGCGCAAGGTTTCCAATGCCACGAGGTCTTGGGGAGGAGCGTCCGATGCGGAGAGAGAATGGCAGGTGCTGTCGGGGGGGAGGAGAAGTAAATTGGGAGGCGTGTTAATTTCCGCACAGAGAGCAACGCAGCCACGGGTGACCAAGAGAGAGAGAGAGCGAGAGGGATGGCGCGAGCTGGAGGGCAAAGGGTGAGCGAGTGGCATGATAGACGAGGTAGCGGTGGAGAATGGAAGACGACTCGAGAGGTGGCGGGAGGAAATGGGAGGAGGGGTTACTGAGAAAAGCGAAAGATACACAAATGCCATGCGTCAAAAGGACTTAACAATAGAGAAGACGAGGTAGATGTTTTCTTGCAGCTACCGAAAGAACTGCATACAAGAACGACTGCTGACACTACATCCACACCATTAACAAAGTTCGCGAGGCACCTGGTTTTGTTAGACGGTAACACAAGAAAATGAACTAAGTTATTCCAATGGTGAACATGTACGATATATACAAGAAGCATTCACCAGCGACAGAAGTATCGGCTCTAAAGAGTCTCGGGCCCACATGCCAGGGTAATAAAATTCATCAGATTGCATGCCGAAATGTGGCCTATCGTCTGAAATATTTAAATTCCCTGTATAGCCTGTGGACCTTTGAAAAATAATAAAGTTCATTCAAAATCTTGAAAACATTATTCTTCATAAATTTTAAATCACAGCCGAAATTTTTCCATCAAAAAGTACCCTTGTATTACTTAATTTCAACCTGAAAGCAGAACAAAGGCAGCAGACGTGGGCTTGATAATAAACTTTTCATGCCTATGCTATGCTCACACCCGGTCAGATGTAATGGATTAACTGATTTTACCCAACAACGTAGGAAGGACTGGTGCTCACCCATATGCTCAGGGTCAACACATATAAAGCATCTTCAACAGCAATGATACTAAAGTAAGCGCAAGGAGGTATAATAGTTCGGCTGGCGAAAAATGATAATGGCAATGCAAATTGTTTGGCTGACATTTTCACATTGTTTCATGTCCTTCCTTGTAGTAAACCTTACTGTCAGCCCTGACTAGATAATTAAGAAAAAAACTTGATAACCTAAGCAAATCTAATGTTAAACAATGAAAATAGAATTAATCGTAACCTAAGATCCCATATCGATATGTTGCGGTGGCTATGGTACTAGCTTCCCACTGGGAATATTTTTCGGAGGTACCTCGATCCCTACTTTAGGTGCTTTGTGGAGGGCACTTTGAGTGAGTACGCCGTCCGTCGGATGAGACGTTAAGCTGTGGACCCCTTGGCGCCTTTCGTAAAGAGTAGGCTAATGCCGACGCCGGGTTTCTCTCCACCCTTCATCCTTCCCTATCCGTATGGCGCAAATGACCTCAGCTGTCGGTCGCCTCCCCTAAATACTAGTACTACTTGTAATCAGTTATTCGTCACCGTATACACCCTCACCCTACGGTTAGCAGGCAAGGATGCACAGCCAAGAATCACTAAGATGCGGAAGGCGGAAAGACGCCTTACATAAAATTCGACGACTTTTTTATATGATCCCTGTACAGGCAACAACTTTCGGTATTAGTAGCAAAACCAATGCAAAGCCGAGATCCTCTAGTTTTCATAGAAAGGTTCAAACTACTAGGTCTACTTTCGTCAGTATCTGAGTGGATAGTCCAAATACATACGATTTATTTCTCATTCTCTCTATTTCTCTATATTCCTACTCTACAATCCTTTCTCTATATTCATACTCGTATTTAACTCGCCTACGTATCTTAGGCATTATGATAGGCGACTTTGGAATCATCGTCGGGCAAAGCCTTCTAGGCCATCCCGGCTGGAAATGATACGATTATTTTACTAAAAACAAAAAATGAATGACATTCCCAAAGCTGGTAAAATCGTCAAGAGAAAATGTTTTTGTATGCTAGGATTCTTCTTCCAGGTTGTATTGTATTTTCTCAATTTAATCTCCAAGGGAAGCAAATGGAACGGGCTGGTACGTCAAGCAAAAGGACAAGCTCAATCCTAGATGGGCAGAGAATCCCAACTCCGAATATACACGGTGCAAGAAATGCAACGACCTGGGAAAGAAGTGAGCGGACGGGACAGTGACTAAACTAAGGGGACTGAGGATTACGAGTGAATCGCGCATGGAAATGCTGAAAGTGGTAGCGGGGGAGGAGGAGAAGCCCCCTCTGGCGTCGCAGATGGCTTTCCCTCTCGTCGAAGGATGTGTGGCAAATGGCGGGTTGGCCCATCATTTAAAATCTCCCCGCTTACCCCTCAAGCCGACATGACGCCCGTCACTTCCCAGCGTCCCCTTAACAATGCCTTCATCCGATCGATCAGAGTATCGCACTGAGTCAATCAAAGAGTAAAGCCAAATATGATGCCTTCATCTCAGATGCCTGAAGAACTGAATGGCGGCCATGGCAAGTAAATACTAAAGGGATGGAATTCGTAAATTATGCTCGAAAGGCAGAGAAGTCTGCGGAATACTGATCACAATTGAACTCAAACTACATTCCAAACATGGATTGTACAAAATCATGGCATCAAAAAAACCAAATAAAACTCAGGAGTATATTCTCTGTAAATATTTCCCCTAGACTAATATTACTAGAAAAAATGCCTCTTTTTATTTTGGCACAATGAACTATTAAAGATATAATACTGGCTAAGAAATCTATAAAAAAAACCTTTAACACCGTAATCAACCCTAAGGTCGGTTTGGTAGGCGATGGTAGAGTTCACCCAGTACTAAACCCTATTTTGCTCGTGAGATTCACACAGCAGGGTAGGGGGACCATTTCCTTTCCCTGTGCCGGCTATGGTTTCCCAGGAAGATATGGCACCCGAAAAATCACATAGCTTGGGTGGAGCTGCAGGTGCGCAGGGACTTGACCGGGAATCGAACCGGAGACCCTCCGGTAAGCAATCCAACGCTCTACCCCCTGGACTACCACGGCCCACAAGAAATCTATATCATATATTAATAGATGAATTTGAAAAAATACATCCTCCTACCTTACTTTCTCACATGAATAATCTCTATAATGAATAGTAGTACTGAGAGATGAGCACATGTGCTACAACGATTGCTAACAGGCATATAAACATCTACTAACGATACACCACCGTTTTCAACTACTACATAAATTGTTGAAGTAAATTATTAAAACTCTTTACTCGGAAGACAGACTCTAAGGCTTGGAGGGATGAATACAAAAGATAATTCTGATGGTTAGATAATCAGTCCTTAACTACTGATTACGCTCAAATTAGAGACAAAAGTCATTATGGCATATATAAAGTCTCAGTCTTTATCAAGTAATTACTTGGGCCTTAACGTTTACCTATGGAATCATGGAACTGGTAAAAAAAGAAAATGAGAAATTAATAGAAATGTTAAACTTTAAGAAAATAAAACACTATTACAAATATTATAACACATTCCGAATATTTCCAAGAAAACCATGATCATATATCACGAATTCGATTAGCCTGTTTTTAACTTCCAACTTGCATTGGCGCAAAGGCCTTTCCGGTAACACTTTCAACCCATTCCTTCAAAACTAAGAGCAAATTAACTGAAATCTCCCGCAGGAGAACAAAAAATTAAAGACGCCAAAACTGAAGTACTTCAACTGCCATAATTAAAGAAACTGCCGCGCATTAATAAGGGGAACTCCGCTCAAAGAACAGAAAAAAACAAGCCGGTGAGAAAAATTCGAAATTTAGAGGAGGAAGAATTAACGAATGAGTGAAGATGCTTGGAGCTAAGATTATTCCTGTTGGAACCACCTCCGAGGAATTTCTTCCTTCCTCTAAACTTAATAACGGTCGGAATTGTTACTTGACCAGCGCAAACACAATCGAATAAGGGCTAATTAAAACCTGACTTTGACGTTTAGATCGAAATGGACCTCATGAAGAATAGGGAAATTAACCCCTTTCCTCAAGTGCAATCAAGCATGAGAGAATAAAAATGAAAAATATAATTTATTTCAAGGATATAGGACAAATTCTGGGACATGAAATGTGATTATCACCATATATAAGTTCTACAAACGATCCACACTTTTACATAAAATGAAAAAAGGTAACTGGCACATGATGTCCTATGTGACTATGATGGGTGCCCATGCATACGAAGAGATTGGGGGAGGGATATTTCACGACAAAAATGTGTTGCCAAGTGGTAAGCAAGCAGCTGCTGTAGAAATATATTATATGCATTTTATTACATGGAAATGAAATCCTAAAAAATGACAGCATGCACATAAAGCTTCGCCAAATAAGAGAAAAGGGGATGTACTTTATACTCCGTGTAGGTTCCATATATGCCGTAAATATTCCATTAGAAAATATTTTCCAAAATGTTTTTTCAAAGTTAATCAGAAACATGTCAATTTCCATTGCCATATTCCGTTAAATAGTTAAAGATATAAATCCTAAAAGTTCTTACAAGACTTGTAGTTACAAGATTTACCTCAATTAACTGGTCATGCAGTTTCCACATTATTAAGTTTGAGCATTTCAATGATGAAATTTCAATTTGTTTATTAAAAAACAGGAAAATAATAACTTTCAGATTATTCACCGCGTTCTCCCTCACTTCTTTTCATTCTCCTTTGATCTCCTTCCCTTACAGAGCATCAAGAAACCTCATTCCGTCCTTTTATCTCGAGTTCTTAATTCAGCATCTTTACCCCTAGACCAGCAGAACTAATGACTGAGGCTTTCACATATCCTTAACTTAAATTTTTTTGCTTTAATATTTTCAAGTGGGTGGCGGTCAAAGACCCCAAAACGAGGAATGCATATTTTATTTCATAAAGAGAAAACTTAATCGGCGAAATTATGATGCTATTGCTCATATTACTAGGGAGTTTTCGGGAAGGATAATTGGATAACAACCAAAGTCATGAAAGTAAGGAAGTCATTCAAGCTGTCATTGAGCAATTTTTAAGCTTACAATAAGATGCTATAATATTGAGAGAAAATAACATTTCAAACTTTTTTTTATACGCTAAAGATAATATTAGTTATAAAAATACATATATGAAAGTTGTCGCATAAATCCGTCGGGCTTAGTACAGGGTGAACTCTACCATCACCCACCAAACCGACCTTCGGGTTGATTACTGTGTTTATATATATATATATATTTATATATATATATATATATATATATATATATAAATAAATATATATATATATATAAATATATTATATATATATTTATAAATATATATATATATATAAATATATATATATATATAAATATATTATATATATATATTTATATATATATATATATATTTATATATATATATATTTATATATATATATATATATATATATATATATATATA
Organism: Hetaerina americana; assembly: GCF_022747635.1. Taxonomy (NCBI): domain Eukaryota; kingdom Metazoa; phylum Arthropoda; class Insecta; order Odonata; family Calopterygidae; genus Hetaerina; species Hetaerina americana. The sequence continues at coordinate 39,724,649 of NW_027286985.1, forward strand.
TATATATATATATATATATATATATATATATATATATATATATATATATATGGTGGATGAAACAGCTCCCTAACGCCATCTCTTGGCCAAAGAATCGGAGCACTTTGTTGCATAAAGCATCGCAGATATCAGTGTAAATTACGTTTTCTGGATAGCTCAAGTGGTTAAGAGCCTCCGCAAGGCAAGTGGAAAGATCCGGAGTTCAAGTCCCGGTCTAGGAAATATTTTTACACTCGTGATTTTCCTGATTCCGCCTTCCCCACCTCTACTGTGTTCGGCCTTTATATGTGTTCCTATCTCTTTTCCTTATATCTATTTCTATGTGAATGAGTATTTGTTCGCCGTTTGGCGAGATTTCGTGTTATTTATATATATGTGTATGTATATATATATATGTATAAACATAAACATATACATATATATATATATATATATATATATATATATATATATATATATATATATATGTATATATCGACCCCGGTGGCGGCGGGGTAACGTCCCCGTCTGCCATTCCAAGGGTCGCCGGTTCGATTCCCGCGTGGGTGAGTTTCCCTCCATCTAGGGCTTGGGTGTTTGTAAATGCGACCATTGTTATCGTTGTTAACAGTTCGATGTAAAGGCCAAAATGCGCTGTTTTCGGACTAATACTGAATAAATAAATATATATATACATACATATACATCTTCGTTAACGTCTGAATTTGCATCTTGATTCTCCACATGGAGTCTTTCCTTCCATTATCGTCTTCCTAAGAAAGCCATTCTTTCAACATCTGCCCAATTAATTAAAACTTTTCTTCCTTCTTATCCATTTCCTCCTCTAATGTTCTGTGAACCTTTTCATTTATCACCAGTCAATTTTATCTTCTGCATTCTCCATCAACATCAAGTTCAATGGTTACAATTCTTCTACCCTTCTTTTCAAGATATATTTTCTGCTCCTATCTCATTCATAAAATTTCCATGACGAAAATTCACCATTCTTTTATTGTAACTACCTATATGTGTATCCTCATTACCTGAAGAAAGGGCTGGGTAAATCGAAATCATGAAAATGAAGGTGGATACCAGGTGGTTTCATTATACGATAGCAATATTATGTGAATGCGACGCACACACACGGTTCTTCCCTTCGAAGAAATCCCATCGAGCCATATGATCAAATCCCCTAACCTTTCCTGCTAGCTTTCACGAGAATCCTCACATTAGACTTGCATTTCCTCCCCGTCATCTCCTACTATATTCCCTTCTTTCCGGGTTTCTGCTTGGCACCGACCACCATACACCCTGCCATGTTCTGCATACCCCTCCGGGGGAGGAAAAAGGGAGGAATGAGAGAAAGGAAGTTCACCTTATTACGCCCTTTTCTTCATCTAACCCCCACCCTCAATTTCCCCTTCCCTAACTCATTCCCTGACTCTCTATTCTCCACGGAAGCTCTTGTTCTGTATCAGTTTCAGCTAAAAAATAAAAAAATAATTATTTATTTTTTTAAAGTCCAACCTCCTCTTCCCATTCATGCACTCACCCCTTTGCACCCCACACCAAATCTCCTTCTTGCCACGCCCGTTCTCGTTTTCAGGAGCCCTCAGATCCTCGCGCCAACACACGGTTTTTCCCCCTCATTATTTTTTTGGCATAATCCCAGAGAGGAGCAAGTATTGCTCCTATTCTTTCCTCTCCATCTTTTTTATCTCGTTCTGGGGAACTGTTTTTCCCCCTGGCTCTCCTCCGGGATCCCGAGGCGGCTGCACCCCAATCTAGCCACTCTTCTCTCTACCGTCCTTTTACGCTCACATCCCTCTCCTCATCTCACTCTTATCTTCTCTCTCTTCCTTTCTCTCAACCTCTCCAGCGAAATTCTCCTTTTCGTATCGTCCTCTCCTAGTTTCTATGCTCCAGCGCACACTGCGTTCCGAGGAAATGTCCCAAAATGGAAAGATTCGAAATGAAAACCCAGATACGAGAGCGTAAAAGTAATAAACAAGTTATAATTGTAGAAATCCACAGGGAAACAATGTCTCTCAAAAATGTTTGATTCACTCATCTCAACAAATATGTAACAAGAAAAAAATATTGTACACCAATATTTTGTCGAGAAAGTAATTAATATTAATACTGATTTCCATGATTTTACGGAGGCTAAACTAAAAATAGCCATGCCAAGTAGAAGAAGAAATAAAATTAATTGAGTGTTGAGATAAAAACGAGCATATTATAAATGGATTATGATAACTACAATGAATAACAAACCATGGGTCATGCTGATTCTCCTCTTCAGGAGAAGCACATTGCTTCGCGGAAAGGTACAGGTTGAAAGATACATGTATGCATGAAAGGTAATCACACAAAACGCAGCATGGAAAGCATCCTCTGCATATATCGAAGGAAGCGAATGCTATTTTCGACTCACAGTACAGCCATTTTAGTTTCTCTCTGCGTTTTCCAGGACGTTGGCAGAAAGAACCTAGATAGGTTGCCAATTAGTATAGGAATTAACGACAGGAAACAGAGGGACACGTCTCGGGACACCACCTGCAACTGTTTTTAGTAGAAAGGGATAACTCCAAAGAACCACTCACATCAACCGTTTGCATCTCATTAAAAGTTATCAACCACGCATCGGAACACTGTCGTTAAAACATCGCAGACCCAGACTGGGATAAATGAACATAAACAGAATGTCTTTAAAGGTTTGGATAATATCCTGTATTCATCTAAAAGTTAGCGTTTAGTGATGATAAAAATCGCCTGACCCTAATGCCCCACATGAAGAACCGACTCCCAACTAATACGTACACCTTGTCAACATATTGTATAGGGTACATTAGAAAAATTACAACGCCATGAGCAAAATATTGATTTAAATATTTTGACGTTGCTGGAAAATGTCGCACAACTTATCGCTAGTAAACCCATTAGGTTGCTAAAAATGAGATCCTTGAAATACGGAAGCGTATTAAAGTCTCAATACATACAAAACCACAAATGATTTGTCGAGGCAGCATGACCGTTTTACATATTCAGATTAATAACAACTTAATCGTATTCAAATCAATTGATTTACTAAGGTATTTGCACCTAAATAAAAGATTATAATGTCATGCAATAACGGAAGATCTCGAGAATAATCCATCAAAATGTTAGTTAAAGTAGAAGTAGACGCTACAATAAATTTTTCCAAACTGAGTTCTCCATAATAATTATCATGGAAAGATTCATGACCTCTTCACGTATCATGATCCACCGCAAGAAAATCTTGTGGCCCAAGGAATCGCAGGGAAACATCTCCAACGCACCACCCTGAGAGCAAGTGCTCCACGAATTCATGAAACAAGACCCGGTTACATCCGCACAGGGGCTGCCGGGAATGTACGTGTGGGCCAAGAGAGGAGGGGAAGGGCGGAAGAAGAAGGGTTGGGCGGAGGACGGTTCGGGGGGCAGTGAAGAGAGAGAGAGAGGAGGGAGTAGGTCCCTTAATCTCCCCTGTTCCTTCCCTGGTCATCTTGTTACCCCAGTAACACGTCTGTCACTCTCCTTCTCTCTGCCTCTCTTCCATCCCGAAGATCCCTACCGACCCCTGCCTCTTCATACTCCTCCCCCAGCTCACACACTACACCCTCCCTTCGTCCCTCTCCTAAACCTCGCTCCCTAATCTCACTCTCTCTCTCTGTCGACCCTTTCCTCCCATCCTCCAACCACCCGCACGAACCCTAAAACTGTCTGTTCTCCTGAAACTCTCGTCCCTTATTCTCTAGTTCCCGCTCCCACACCACGGCGCACTCGTAGAGCTCAGGCGGGGAACACTCCCGCGAAACATTCCTCGCACTCCGGGATGGGAGCAACACGGACGTGGTCTTCTGTCTTATTAGCGTGCGGTTTTAAGTTCGGTTTAGGGCTTAGAGGGAGAACAGAGGACGAAGGGGATCCGCTGAAGAAAGAGTTGAGGATAGTCGTGTAGAAGCCACCGTCGACCGATGTTGTTACTTGCGTTTTTAAACTTCTCCACAATTGAATGCGTACTAGTATTTTTTTCGATGAAGTGGTTTGGACAGTATCTTCACCGTCTTCACAACGGAACTTTCCCGTCACTTAATTTGATAGTTAACAATATAAGGTAAAAATATGAAGCGGAGTAAAATAAGGACCTCACCTTTCAAAAGATCATGTTTTTTGGCAATATCGCCAATACAGTATATTTGAATTACTGGCGACGATTCAAACGAATGCATTAAGGAAAATTTTGCATTTGGAAAGATGCTTTGTTTACTAACTATCCACCGCCACATTTACTGAATTTCGGGTATTACTTAAAGTTCGAAAGCCTACTTACATCTAACTAGTTGTTCACTGAAAATTAAAAAAATGAGCCCCAGGAGATATTAAACGTGCTAAATCAAATATAAAATAAATTAAATTCAAGAGTATCGCAGTTAGGATACATACATCGTTGCATTTTCCGCGGATTGGACCTGGGTACGATCACATAAACACCGCTTTCCACAACCGAAAAGCTCACAGTATTCCGTGTCAAAGTCAAGCGTCTACTCGCGGTGAATAATGCAGAGGATTTACAAAGTTTAACGTACCTTCCGAAATACGACGTACTCTAATGATAGCATTGTCCTATTAGCTTATGTTCTAAAAACCTTTAATTAATTAATTCATTAATAGAAAGCTAAACGAGCAGCTAATACAACTTCCCCGCCAACATGATATCAATATACTCACCAACAACATGTTAATTTTGGTTAAACAACTATTCATTTATTTCCTTAGAAAAAATTTTCATTCTCTCGGCTTCATTCATTGCTTCTGACGTCATTATCTTGTTCAATTTTCAAAGCAGGTCGCGAAAAGCAAATGCTTCTCTGTGAAAAAGTAAACTTTCATTTTAAACAAATGTATTAAATATCCAACATGACCGCACAAGTGAGTGAAATGAAAAATGGGAATATTAAACAACAAATTTCTAGCATAAGTACTCATCATTTCTCTGTCTGGACAAATAATTACAAAGAAACTATTCTTTCTCACAATAAGTTGGTCCACATAAATTGCAATTTTCCTCTGTTTATTGAAATGGAAATGATATTATGATACTCCTCGTATTCTGCACATTTAATCAGTAAAATACATATACCTAAAGCCTGCTGGGTACAATGCCTTCGAGTTCCGGACGACGATTTCATCATATTTCAAAATATGACATGATGGGAAAACAGGAAAAACAAATATCATCCTTCTTCTGTGTGATTTCCGATCAGACAATACCTGTCTTAGAATATAATAAGCATTTGTCATTTTCGATCTAATAAAACCGATCCACTTGCGCAATTCAAACTTGAAAAAAAAGTCACTCTTCGGGAAGGGAAAAAAATTGGACGCATCTCAAAACAGCTCCGCATCGCGCGTCGAAAAATTAATAAACGCCCACCCTTCCCTCAAATGTGGGCTCAAAAATCTTATAACAGTCACACGATCAAAATGATTTCGCGAAATATCATCCCGCTTGATTTTTACGCCGAGATCAATTCATCGCTGCATATTGGCTATAGCCGTCATTCCGGAGCGAAGGCCCTCGACGAACACACACACACACACATACTTCCCCAACCCCCCTCAACTCTCAACCTCCTAATAACCAATATATCCTCGATATACAGGCACCCCATACATTCATTCCCCTCTTCTTGCCTCCACTTGAAACCGCTTCAGCCAATCCATCCGTCCAAAACCCATCGCGATTTTTCCCGCCGACCGCTCACCCTCCCCTCTCAAAATTTCCCCTATCTCCTCCATCGCTTCTCCCCCTTATCCCGAAAAATCTCTCCGAATCCAGCCCTACCGCCGCACCGGATACACCCCCTTCCTCCCGCCGCCACCTCATTCATCCCATACCATTACCCCACATTGTGTCGCACCTCCGCCGAGTTATTCCGAGTCCCGTTCTGCTCCTCTCCGGGGACGCTCGTCAAAATTCCACGCCACAAGGGAGAGGGGGATGGACGGACCTACATACCTCTCACTGCGGGGACCCACGGTCGACTCCCGGGGTATGCCGTGGGGATTTCTTTCCAATATTGCATGGGGTCCATATGGGTGTTGCTCGAAAAGTAGATTGAGTATTATTAACCGTCACGAGATTGGAACGTTAAGGCGTTCATCCTTTTTCCTGTCTAAAGTTTATAACTCTATCCCGACTCTGGGGCTTCTTTCTCTCGATGTAACTCACTTATAAATCCAAAAGCTAATATATATTAACGATCACATTATAATGAAAGTATGTTGATCAGTACAGTAGGCACAGGCAGAAAGGGATCTTTGGGAAAACAAAACTAATTGTTCTAATCCTGTCTCGGATATGAATATGGGAGACATACGATCACATTGACTTGAACGGACAGACCTTAGCCATTACTACATTAAAACCCAGATGTCACCACTAAGATGTAATGTGCTCGAGTGTTCCTCAAAAAATTCAAATGCATCACCTAATCACCTGAAACATTAAACTATCTTTATCTCCTAAGATTAAAACTAAAACGAAAACCGAGAAAGTGTTCCTGTGGGCTGTCTCATGGGTAAATATCTCATTATAATAATTATCCGAGTTCAATCTAAATGTCTAGTAACTCCAATGCGACTCAATCTAAATCTTGCTCCAATACCAGCCCTTTTTAGCGAAAACTGAGCAAACTATAATATAATTCGGAAAATTAAAAAAATTTCTTTTTCGCCCACACAAGGAATCTTTCCTTTCCGACCGACGATTCCCTCTCCCGGCTCCCGAGTCCTTTTCCTCCACCTCCCCGAAGTTCCCCCCACCGCGTTAAAAGCGGATCACCCCCCACATACATTGCCAGGCACGCATCACCCACCCCCATCACCTCCCACGGCACAGCGGAGTCGGATGAGGCGTCGGACGCGTTACTGGGGGCGCCTCTCACAACGCCCTCTCCTCCCCCAAAGACTTCCCATTCTCTCTCGCTCTCTCACTATACCGCCTCCGGGGGTGAGGGGGAACCCCTCCCACCAGTCGCTTCTGCTCTAGCGAAAATTCACTCCCTAGGCCCCCACTTTGGCACCACCCGAACTTTCGTGAACGCCTCCTCTCCTTCCCTCCCGCCCCAAACCCCTGACTCTCATCCCCTTCCTATTTCCGCATCGGAAATGCTCTCCAGGCAAATCATGGCGGATTTCGATTGCTCCGCGATCAGCAATGAAGAGTTCATTACTTGGGGCGCCAAGGGAATGTCTAAGGGTGAGTAGGGGTGAGTGGAGTTCGGGAGAGGAATAAGGGAGGGAACATTGGGACTGCACAAAGCCCAGGGGGCACGCAGAGAGGATGGAGAGGAGAGTAAAAGTTGGCGTCGGTTACTGATAAGTCCGGCGGATCGCGGGGCAATAAATATCGTGTATGTTGACAGGGAAAAGATGGGAAATCTAAAGGATTTTGCGGTTCAATTTGAAGGCACGTGTCCAATTTTTACGCAGCGTTGCCTTCAATATGACATCATGGAAAAAGTTGAGGTACCGAAATTAGAGGAGCGACATACGAAATTTAGAACATTTCAATGGACCACTAATTGAAATGCGGAGATAGGGGAATAAAAACAAGGAGTGTTAACACCTAACGTTTTAACACCATGATAAATTTTAGGAAAAACCTCCTCTAATATGCATAACTGTGAACAAGTTTATCATGTTTTCTATATTAGGCTGCTCCTCAATCCGGCAGGACAAAAAGGAATTTATAAAACAGCAACATTCGTGAATTAGTAGAGAGCTGGCTCAAAATATTGGCAAAGCTCCCGCTTCATTCAATCTCGCAAAATAGCTCTTTAAATGCAATTTTCAATGGCTGACTGGTGTTTCTAGCGATTGAAAAAATTCTTTGTTTAATATTTCGATTGCAGAATATCATAAAATGTTATAAACTTCCTGACTGATTTAATCAGCCATTCTACGACTCGTTTTCTCTTGTATGATTGGTAGAATGCATCTTAAAATGTAAATTCATTTTATCAAAGGTAATACGCTTTCATTTGTTTTAAAAGCGTGAAATTGCTAGTTTAATAGCTCTTTTAAGTAATTTAATCCGGAGTTATATATTAAATCATTGAATAAACCCTTTAGACTAATCGAGGAACTAAGAAAAATAATTACTAGCCAACTGATTCGCCATCGTTATCACAGCATTAAAAATTTGTGAGCCTTGAGATGAACCGTTATGTAATTTCAGAGCCCATTTCTACACCTTCCACCTCCATGCAATTTCGCCGCTTTACTATTGTTCGTGTTTTTATTTAAATATTTTTAGTGACTATTAATTTGAAAATAAACAGTCTAAAGCAAAAGAATCGGAGAATTGATTCAAATCAAGATTTAAATTTGAGGAAGATTATGTAGGCACAAGAAAAATCACTTTCTTGCATGGCGTATATCCCAGAGTGCATTCAAAAGAATCAGACGAAATATTTTTTTAACTGAAAAGTTTCACGCACGGATGGAAAGTTATTCAATCTTGGAGTCAGTACACTCTTATCCTGCAGTAATGCCTTGTGGATTCATAAATTTCTTTTAAAAAATTCTTCATTAAGGACATAATTTATTACATATTTCATAAGACACTAAATGTACCGGAAGTATCTCGCACACCGTAACACTGCTTCCTTTTTCTTATTCCGCTAATCTAAGGAAGGCATTGGTCTATATAACGACAAAACTTAAACGAACTCTCAGACATAATATGACCTGATACAGCCGAAAAATTAGGAACTGGTACACAAAAAAGTAGCAAAGGAAAACAAAAGGCAGTTGGGTCAGGGCGATAAAGAAGAATACTGAGGCCGTCGACAGCAAAATACAATTTTCTGGGAGAAGCAAAGATGCAAAGTAACCCAGTACATCGATAATTTTGGAGCGCAAGACTATGCGCGCATTCATTTTACCGCCAAAGAGACCGGCATCATTTAGAGGAAAGGCCGAGGACTTCCCCATACACTTCTCTGCCCCCCCCCCCCCGAGTTGCAAATCGGCATACACTTGGCTGCATATTCCCCTTGGACGATTCCAAGGTCACAAGCAGTTAAGTGATGAAGCGGGAGAGAAAAATGAAAAAATTACTAACGCGAGCGAGGTATTAGGTTCCGTGAGGGCGTATGCGAACGGCAAAGGCGATAGGATACGGCAATAAAGGGCAGTTTCCACAGCGATCTCATGCGCGAGCCTACAGTCAGCAAGCAAGAACGTCGAAAGGGTAGGAAGGAGAGAGGCTGGGAGGTGAAGGGAGAAAATACTGGAAATGACGATGTGGAGGAGGAGAGGGAAGTGAGCAGGCGGAGGAAAAGCGTCAAACCAAGCCTGCATGTGTGCGTTATGTGTTTTACTGTGGGGATGGCGAGGGTGGGAGATGAGAGAGATATGGAGGGGGTAGTTTTGAAAACGACAAGAGCCCAATCACACAGCAGGCGATTGATGATATTGCCCATTGGGAGAGAAAAAGAAATTTCTTTCCAACCTCTTCTCCGCATCTTGTACTTTTTTCAGCAATTTTTTTTTCCGCGGAATATTTTCCCCTGGCTTGCAGTTTTCGTCGATGGTTAAAGCAATCATTGCACGCGACGGCTCGCGTATGTGCTCAACCTCGCTTTCACATCAATAATATAGCAATGCGTGAGGGAGGGGATTTTAATTACGCCATTCTCACGTAATTTCGTAAACCAAAATTTAATTAAACTCCAAACCCCCGCCCACCCCTTTCCCCTCCCCCCATATCTCTCTCCCACCCGCAGGAAAACTTGCCATGCCAGTCTCCTCCCCGTAGAAGTGTCGCTAAAAATCCTCAATTCGGGCGAAAAATGAGATTAAAAATCTCAGTTTTCATTATGATAACTGTTGAGCAAATGACAACACAGAAAGTTGACTAAAATATTAATGAGAACAAATGATATTGGTCGAGAGAGTGTTCGAGTTCAATGATGAACAATATTTGACAACTCCCGAGGCTTTGATTCCCGATCCAGGACAGGTATAAATTCCGCCGCTAATGTCCAACTAATTGATCGCTGTTGAATGTAACAAAAGGAAGCTCGGGTGAATAATGCTTCATGACGTTGTTGAAGCTTAAAAAAGTATTATTTGGCCAGTATATCTAATATGTTGACCTGAAGCACACAAACGAGTCTCCTACAAACAATGGTGAGTCTATGAACCGCGTAAAAGATTAAGGCGATATTCAGAGAAATTTAACATTAATTCGAACCCGAATTGCTTTTGCACAATATTCAAAAATCATTCTTATCAAAGCATGAGCGCCTGATCTAAAAAAATCCCAATCTGACGTGAGACCAAGGCATCCACTGAAAGGAAATAAAACTTTTATGGCTCCTTATACATTTTATCCTATTTCCCTTTTAACGTTCATTCATGCCTATTACACAAAATATTAAATAAACATTCCATAGCACAGAATGTAAATACCCCAAAGGAAATGTTTCGTTTTGTGATACGTTACACGTCAATGACGAGTTAAGAATGAGGTCATACTCTGCTCACTTTTTTCAACAGCTTTAGAGTTCCATTCGTGCACGTAAAATCCGTAGGCGGACAGAGGACTTGGACTTCATCGATTCACCTAGAAATTTTGCTGTTTTTTTTCATTCCATTTCTAAAAAAATATCACTTAACTGATGCTCTCATACAAAAAATGGAGATAAATGTGTACTTAGCGAAGGTTTATGGAGATAACGTTACGGGAGAGAGATCACGCGATCATAGTAATCGACATTGTGCGTTGATTTGATATGATTAGATCACCTTTTCTACGACGAATCAAACTGTTCCAAGCGGGAATGCCAAATGCTGGTTTTAAATAGCGCATACAGGGTTGGAGGCGCACCCTGTTCTTCCCTATCCTACCTACGGGAGGAAGGACTATTAGTCTTAATCTCTCCGTAATAAAGGCGATTCATCAAAATATTATTCTTGTTTCCCAGATTAATACGATACCCATACTAAAATATACATTTCCTTCGGTTTTCCCGCACGTGCCTTGAGGATAACCCAGTTCGGTACCAATTCGTGAAACCGACGATAATTTAACCGAGAATAGGTAATAAAACCCAAAATAAAAGCACATTTGAAGGCAATTATTAGACTGTAAACGTGAAAATATATAGCAGCATACAACAATGGTACGAGTGAAAAGTGGCAATCAATTAGGATGGAAATTCAACGTAAAATATTCAAATTTTTACGTGGATCGGATTTGTTTCACTGTTATTCCAACACATAGGACCTTTGGTTCAATCTGAGATTATATTGTCCCTGGCGACTACCAAATTTAACAGCACGAGAGCACGTGATGAAGAGATCAACTCGCTTGCTTCGACTTCCTTTCATTCCTTCTTTGCTCACCTTTTTTTGAGTGCGGATACAGCATTTTTTAAGTGAAAAATTGCTCGAAAAGTCCATCCCTGCGGTGCCCCATTCAAAAGCAGTGGCGAAGTATCAATCATAAAGTTCACGGTAAAGCACAGTCATGCAATATTTATTGTGGGGATATAACTGGTCCGGTGGCTAGTGTACTGTTTCCCCACCCGCAGGCACCGGGTTCGAATCACGGTAGTTATAGAATTTTTAAGGTACCTTGATTACTACTCGGGATGCTATGTGTAGAAAACTTGAGACAAAATACGCCGTTCATCGGATAGGACGTTGCAATGGTCGACCCTAAGGTGAATTTCGTAGTAGTAGTAGTAGTTTTTAGGGGAGGCGACCGACAGCTATGGTCATTTGCGCCATAGGGGATGGACAGGAAAGGATGAAGGGTGGAGAGAAACCCGGCGTCGGCATTAGCCTACTCTTTACGAAAGGCGCCAAGGGGTCCGCAGCTAAACGTCCCATCCGACGGACGCCGTACTCACTCAAAGTGCCCTCCACAAAGCACCTCAAGTAGGGATCGAGATACCTCTGAAAAATATTCAACACCGCCGGGATTTGAACCCGCGCCCTCAGGGTGGGAAGCCAGTACGTTAGCCCCCGCACCATCTCGATCCCCGCGAATTTCGTTAAGAGAAGGCTAATGCCAAGTCCGGGTTTCTTTCCACCCTTTCGTTACTTGCGATCCTACCTCGACCTATTCGCCCGCCTATCCCTAATATTGTATATTTTCCCAGCTGTCGGTCGCCTGCCCTAATAACTACCGCCAACTACCAACATTTGTTGCAACGCTCTCTACCGCCTCCTTTACCTCAAAACATTTTGCCTTCATTTGCGACTTCGGCGAAACTACTATCCGTAAGATGGAATAGAAAAAACTAAGCGAATTCGTAATAATTCTCTTTGTCTAATATAATTTTTAACTCCGCATCCTCGACAAGATAATTGTAAAATTACTGCCTACTATGCTTGACGATTGACCGCTGAGATCATTAGAGGTGTTAGGATTAGATGGTGTACGAGTATTATAATTTTCGGCATCGAAAGATAGTTTACATGATGGATTCCAATTAATACACTTGATGTTCATACATATATCACCCAATAAGAGATCGTATTACAACTGATAAATGGATAAATCCCAGAAGCAGTGCCCTTGATACAGAAAACTAAGGTACCAACAACCACCAAAACATCATTTCCAGGATATTGATGCAAAAGTAGTAATGTATCATTAAAAAAGGTGCGGGAACTTAGAACAAAATATCGGTATTTCATTATTCAATTTTACTGCCTCAAGAACGATAACTCAACACCACGGCACCATTTCCATGCGGAAATCATTTTTCTGCTTAATTCAAAAATTAATACGGTAGAAAGGAAGAGGGATACCGTATGGAAAATAATTATTGGCAATGAAATGTCACTAAAGGCAAACTAAAGTAAGCAAGTATTAGTGCTGACTGCATATGCGATACGGTAAGGATCCAATAACGAAGGTACGATGGTAGGGGTTTGAGAAAAAGGAATGAACAGAATTTTGTGACAAAGTACGTAGGCCAAAGGTGTCGCGCGCCTGGTTCCTTGGGCGGCTTGATATGTATACGCCATCGTTCCGTACAACATAAAACGACTAAAGCACGATTTAATGGTAAACGTTTATAGGGAATCAGAGAAAGTGTAGCTGCGGATTTAATAGGTAGAGCGAAAAAGGAAGAAACTTCATACTTTTCTTGCTGTTTTAAGGTAACCGAACAAGTATATACATTTACTCCATACAGTTATTATCGAGGTGACACTAACACTATGTTGAAACCATGGTCGGTTCGCTCGTATTACATTTAGTGTAAATATTGATTTACATAATATTTTTGATATCCAAGACTGTGATAGAGGGGATTAGGCAAACGAGGAAGGGGCAGGAATAAGATAGGAATGTTGGACGGAATGAAGGGAGGAAGGAGGTACGAGAAATGTCATAGTCGTATACAGAAATGAAGAGGGACCTGTTGTAGATTAGGATGCTGGGTTGTGTTTTGCAAGGAGAAACAAGATATTAATTTGGTAGATGTGTCCATCCAAAACCTACCTCAACCGTTAGATTACCATTAATAATAATAATATTTATTTTAATATAATAGGTATTCTACCGCTTACAATGGACTTTGGACGGACAGAACTGATCGTCGCTACACTTCCCAGCTCTGTCCAAAAAGACAACTTGACGGCCTTCATAGCATTAAACTGTTTTTCATTTCCGAATACTTTCTGCTCCCCTTCGTTCGTGCAACATGCCTCTCATTTTCCTCACCCTTCTTCGCCTGTCTAACATCCTCCCCTCTGTCACAGTTCCATCGCCAATCAAAATACCCTGCATCCACTTATCCTGGTTCCTTTGGACCTCCTCCAACAACCCTCTCTCCTCCCCCACCATGTCTAACACCTTGCTGGTTTTCCTTACCGTCTATATTATCTATTCCATCCTTCACAGCCACATTTCAAAAGCCTCCAGTATACGCCTTTCATCTTACCTCAATGACCATGTTTCCACGCCGTAAAAAACGTTTCACATCGAAGTTTTTTACTATTATTTTCCAAACATTAAAGTCATCTTCCCTGCCATCAACTTCCTCCTTCTCGTGAAATATTTTTTGCCCAAAGTAATTCCTCTTTCGATATCCTTACAATTACAATCAAATTCGTCCAAAACATTTTCCAGATAGGTAAAATGTTCCGCCTGTTTTATTTTTTACCCTCCTATTTTGTCGCCTTTAGCTTTACTCAAGCTTTCGCTACCTAAAGCTTGATCACCTAACTGGTTTTATGAATTGCCCACCAATTTTCATTCCAATCTTCAGTTGCTCCAATGTCTCTTTTACCATTTTCTTCACATGCACATTGAAAGGCATGGGTGAAAATGAACACCCGTCTTACTATTCCTAAAATGGCCCGGCTCTCCACCCATCACCCATCTGAGCAGTCTGAGGCACGTTATGCTTTCGGATAAGTCGCCTATCCCTCCAACTCACCTCATTTATTTTCTAATATCCTCATTAATCCTATCCAATTTACTTCATCAAACGCCTTTTTGAAATCTACGAAACAAACAATTTACGCTGTTCATCCTATATGCTCCTTTCTATTAGTGAAAACATTAGTGCTACGGCATCACGCGTGCCAGAATAAACAAACAAAAAGGGATTAAGCAAGGCAAAACGTTGTTAAGAGAGAGAATCGTACATGGCACACACTCAGTGAGATGGTATGGTGGTCATCGCTCTTACTATTCAATGCAGGTCGTTCCAAAAAAGGAATACTAATTTACAGGACCGACGCCTTAGACAAGCTGAACAGTAAATCTAATCACAACATTTTCTGACTTTCCCAAGGTAGAATAAAACATTTTTTACTTCAATATCCGCAGTAAAGTAATCCCGAATACTACAATAATCCTGCTTGTATTCCTGTCACCGGATCACTTTGTATTACCCGCCGTACACAAACAAAATACTCGGTTTAACTTACATGCCAATCGCAGACAACACTACAAATAGAACATTAAAAATACGTTTTATTCCATCACACATGAGTGACATATTTTTGCAGGGTTGCCTGAAATTGTTGCGCCTCACTCAAAGGAAGATTTTGGTAGGAATAAAAAACGAGCCTAGAGCAGGCAATTCTACGAAAAATTAAATAACTCTTGTAATAACAGTTACAAGCCACCCATGATCATTTTGAACACAAAATTATTATTTACTCAAGTATTTGTAGACCATCACTGATTACATTATTTGAAATGCATTTTAAAATACTTTTCTGGTTCGGTGAAAAATCTGCCACTTCCCCTGACTTTCTCGGGCCTTGGCGATTTCCCGATTTTCCCTATTAATGACCATCTTGTGATCACCATCAGAGTATATCAAAATTCGGTAATACATGATAAAATAGTTATGGATCAATTTTGAATAGTGGTGCCAAAAAATGATAAATCTACTAATGGAAAGAGTTCAACATCAACAGTATTGGCGATACTTGAACACCACATTGTTTTGAACCTGGACTCTTTTCGGCCAAGTGTCGAAAGCCATATCCATTAGGACCCAAGAGCCAATGTCCAAAGAACGAAAAATATTAACAAATAAACATTGGAAATCGTACAACACCAAATAGAAATAGCACCCAACTATCTTCGTTTTAATTTGAGGTCCTCCTGCAAAACGCATATAACGGTATATATGATAAAGTATTTGAGAGCACAAGAATGTGGGTGGCAAAAGGGTGACGTGTAGGATGCGGAGGGGAAAGGGGATGAATGCCTCTGGTTTGTGACTTTATAGGGCTTAGATTGAATGAAAAAAGGTGGCACTACAGGGAGCTGGTAAGAGGGAATGCGTCGAGGGGAATACTGTTAGGCAGAAGCGAGGCTCGTGGTGGGTTTTCTGGAAGCAAAGTGAAGGAAAGGGGATATGAAAAAGATCGCATATCCCCTCTTTCCGCGGAAACATCTTCCTTCGAGGGACCCTGAAGGTGCAGCGCTTGGCATGCAACACGGTTCCCTCTCCCATTCACCGGGCGCCCTAACTTCTAGCCAGCCAACTCTCCCCTGTCCCGAAAAGACACACGCACAGAAAAGCCTCGCTTCTCGAAAGAGAAGAGAGAAACAGCCAACTTGCTCTTCCATCTAGAGCGTTTTACACGGTTTCAGGCGGGAGGATCAGGACGGGGAGGATGAAACGAGGTGGGGCGAAGGCGGGGACAGGAATATGAAGTGAGAGGGTAAGGGGGAGAGGATTTGAAAAGATGTGGATATGGATGGAACGGTGGAGTAGGTAGGGATGAGAAAAATAATTGCGGGAGACGAACAAGACAGATGAAGTGATAGAGTGGGAAGGTCCAGGGGTCGCTGGGGAAGAATGAAAATGTGTTCGTTCGAACTTACATCAAAGTGAAATCAAACTGGTCACCATGGATGTGTCACGCCGTAAGAGAAAATACTGTAAATCAGAGTACGAGTGTACTCGTATAAAGAAGAACTGCATAAGGAATTTGCAAAAAACATGTAAAAACGCGGTACATTTGACATAAATAATTCACACATCTGATTAAGAGAAAACATATTTAAACCAGTTCCTGTAAGCATTCATTCTAACACAATCCATTTGGTGGTGCATAAATAAAGTTGCAAATATGGTTATGTACCAAAGCATCCAGTGCAGAAGAGATGGTGCGGGGGCTAACGTACTGGCTTCCCACCCAGAGGGCCCGGGTTCAAATGAAGGCGGTATTGAATATTTTTCAGAGGTATCTCGATCCCTACTTGAGGTGCTTTGAGGAGGGCACTTTGAGTGAGTACGCCGTCCGTCGGATGGGACGTTTAACTGCGGACCCCTTTTCGCCTTTCGTAAAGAGTAGGCTAATGCCGACGCCAGGTTTCTCTCCACCCTTCATCCTTCCCTATCCATCCCCTATGGCGCAAATGACCTCAGCTGTCGGTCGCCTCCCCTCAAAAACTACTACTACTACTCGAGTGCAGAAATAATATTTGCACTTTCATGCAAATAATTTTATGCGTTAATACCAAGCATGAGATATCTAAGAAACATCTATTATCTAACTACTCTACGACATATCACCAAAATAGTCATCTTCATACATTACTGTATTTTAATGCCTACTACATTAATGAAACGAACGATTTCAGGCTTTCCTTTGTGGAACTCCTCCATGTCTAAGAGAATTTAGAAAGCAGGTCCACCGACATACTTTATTCCACACCTACGAACCTATATATTGAAAAATTTTGACAAGCTGGCAATGACCAAATTTGAAGAAATCTAGGATAAATGTTGAATAAAACCTCTAGATGAAACTATCATCTTATTACTCTTCGCGTCAACTACTCGTAACTTGTAACCTAAAGCACTCATCTAATAACTTAATTCTAGGCAGTAACATTTAGAAATTATCATTATCATTGGTTAAAAATATAAGAATAATGTTTTATCAGCTGTCCATGTTTTGAATCTCTTACCTGCCAATCTTTTCATTTCTTAATATTTCTTCGCGCTGACGTCTTACGCCACCTACTTCCTGTGATTCATCTTTGATTTCTTCATTTCATTCCTCTGTTATTATTCCTCACTTTGTTTCTTTTAATTACTCTCTGCAGAAAATTATTGTGCCTCATGATGTGTCACTTCCAACAGTTTATCACCTCCAACGGTTTTTATCCTTTTTCTGCAGTTTCATCATCCATAGATCACAGTCGTAAAAAAGTAAATTCCATATATAAGGTTTAATGAACACTTCCTTCTGCTGATTAATTTTATAGTCATCAGGGGTTATTTCTCCTGATAGTCCCGTCCCTATTACTATTCTGCCTTGCATATCTTCCACCGCGAGCGATTAGAATGCCTAGAGTGGAATATCCTTACATGTGTTTCCCTAGTCCTATTTTAAGATTACCACCCTTACTTCGACTACCGATATTTAGCTTAGTCCTATTCTTGTTTATCTCGAGGTGTATTCGTTTATTTCATTCACCTAACAGACTTATATTCTTTTCAGATGTTCTTTATACTTTTCAAGTATACAGGTTTCCGTGTATAGCTGTGCCGTCCGCAAATTGCAGCATCCTTTCATCTTATATATTTTATCTGTTCCGTGATCGCACTACCTGCTTTCGAGATGCAGACATCAAAGATCAGGGGCGTCAACGAGCAGCCCTTCCTTCAAGCTTTCTTTTTTAAGGTTATATACTTTTACCAAAAACTATCACAGCGGCCTGCTTTCTTCAACTGCGTCAATCGACCGTCGTTGCAGTAATTCCAATTTCTTTTGGTATTTGTAAGCATTATACTTCAGCCCACCTAGTCAATAACCTTTTAAAACAATATTTACGAACTATATCATAATTAGTCAACATTCTCAGGGCAAACGATTTGAGAAATAAAAATTTTAGGGTTTCCCAATGCTAAAAAAATGAAAATGGCCCCATAATATTAAAGTAATTATGATAATTCCTTTGATTTTTGGCTTTGGATTCTTATTTTAACCTCATTAAACAAAGGTAATTCATGATACGGAGACGGCCATGAGGATGAAGAACTCATTTGGGAGTACAGTCACAAGATAGTTCTTTAGTTTAAACAAGCGGGGTAGAGATGGGTTGAGTTGCGCATGGTTGCTAACATCTGAGAAGTAGCTAGCCAATTTTACAACTAATTTTTCAAAAAATATAGCAACTACGCTAAAAGATAATAATTCGAAATGTGTAGCAGCTACCTCAGTTTTGCCGAATTCCCAAGGATTCAATTAGGAAACTTTATAAATGACCAACTTTCATTGTTTATTCCATAAGATATACATTATCATCACGATTAGAATTTTGAAAAAATAAAATTGTACCCTTTCTAAGTTACGCCTAAACAAGTAATAGGATATATTTTTTTTGATTAAGGTACGAGGTTGACTCACACTTCAGGCTGGGTAATTACATACAGTAATTTTTATCGCGGTTAGGTCTTAGGTACCAGGGAGAAAATTAAAAATATTTTATCAACGTTAGAGTAGAACATTTTACTGGAGATTGACGCCATTCAAACAAAATAGCAAATACAACGGAAAACACAGGAGCTATACTTTTTGACAGAATTGGTTCAAGAAGAAGATATTCTCATAAACAATATTTAAAACATGCCATCATATTCATCGTTTCAAAGTTTCCTTTTAAAATGGCAATCGATAAATAGTAGGAACAAATTCTGAAGGTGTCCTTCATTGTACATACGAGTACATACGTATTAACTCATAGGAGTCATGGTACATATTTAAAGCTTATTCAATTAATGCTTTCCACATGGGCAGCTATCTATACTACATTACGTTAAAACATGGAAAAAAGTAATGAGTACTGTTTATGAAAAAGCGCAGATGCAAAGTTTGTCAAAATAAATAAAACAATGCGTTCTCTAGATTGGCGTTGCCCTGGGATAGGTAGGCGGAACAAACGAGAAGAGACAGACAAGCATCATCGCAAGCCGTACAACAGAGACGGAGGGAGGATGACCCTGGTGCAATGCGAGTGTGATGCGCTCAAAGTAGTAAAAGGAGGGAAAGATCTCCTTCTTTTCCACAGTTGTTATTTTATAATATATTTTTCGGTCGTGGGAGCGGGAAAGACATAGGAGGGAGGGGCGTGCGTGTTCTCTGTGAAGGGCAGTAGTGGGACAGAGTCAATGGGGATGTGTGGACGGGGTTGGCCGAGTGAAAGAGGGGAGGGAAGCAAAGTGGGTGCACAGTAGGCGTGCGGAAGTGAAGGGTATAGAAGGGCGTTCGAGAGGAGACGGTTCCCAGCGCTGAAAGATGATGGAGTGGAGCGCATGAGATTGATAACAAATGAAGGTTTTTCGGGGGAGGAATGGGAGGGGAGGCAGAGGCATGGAAAGCATCGCGGCTGGGTGAGGGACGTGGGAGGGGAGGTGGGGGGAGGGGTTAGAACGGGATTGAGGGTCCGTCGCGCCAGAAGAGAGGGATGGAGTGCGTGGCAGAGGGCCGGAGGGGGGGGGGGGGGGTAGGGGGTGTTGAATGGATGTTGGTAGGAGGGTCGAGTGGGAGAGAGAGCGGGAAACGATGCAATTGCATGAATTATGCAACGCTTTCCGAAATGCAATTATGTTTGGGAGGAGGAATGCGGGATATCCGTTATTGTTAACTTTTTATTTCAAAAGTTATGGCTCTCTCTTCGCTCACTTGAAAGAGATGAGGCGGCATTGACAAGTCTAAATCGCTTTTATTCTACATTACGCGCCCGAACGAAAAAGTGAATCCCCGGGTTCCTCTTTTTTCGTCCCTCATTCAAATTCGCGTATTAATTATTTTCCGCGCACGGGCGATATGATTGAGCATGCATACAGTTTCCATATTGGATTCAAGCGTCCCGGGAGGGCTAATACCTATCTTTCCGCGCGAGAAATTCCAATTGTTTATTTATATTTTTGGGAGCGAGAATTCCGGAAGCATGCAGAACTAAAAAGTATTTCTTTTTCCGTGCGTCGGACGCAATGTTTTCAACTTATCTGTGAAGCAGACCTGAATCCCATCGTTCCTCCAAAACTGAAGCTAAGAATGACAGTGCAACGAAAAAGTGAATTGATGAAATGTGTGGATACAAATTATTTATCGTATAGATCGACGTTACTACTTTGAGTCAAGGGGAAACTCGTTCGCATGCTTTCATGTGAAAAATGTCAAGATAAGACTGATGTGGCTGGGAGTGTATGGACTTCTAACACTACACCTCTGGTTCGATGCTCATCGGAGGCGAATTGACGGTGAAACTGTATAGGGCATCTTGCCACTAGTGGAACACCTCCAGGGTCAATACAGAACGTCTTCCGTAGGATGTTACATCAGGAGGTTTGAATCCTTGGAACACTGAGATAATGGTACGTCAGTGGCAACGACAACCTTCTCTTAATCACCAATCTGATTATTTTATCGCTCACTTTTCACACTTATCATACACACTGCAATGTCCTAGGCAATGATAAATTCAGGACAAAGACTAAAACATCTAAAATAAATAAAACGAATGGCACGATAAAACGAGAAATATTGGCCCTACCTTCCAAAATTAACCCTGATTGTTGCACTTGCTGTACTATTATCTACCATCCATCACTTCCATAGGAGGAAATTTATTATTACTTGGCCTGAGTTCTTTGTATTAAAAGTCTCTCTTTTTCGCAGCTTCAGAAGTCATTCATTAAAACTTCACATATCACGTAGGAGTAAACGAGTTGATAAAAACACAGTTAAAATTATGATTAAAAAAACAAGATATAGCATTAGAAAATCAATGTGAAAACTCTGTAAAAGGTCATACTAAGATAAGATCAGAGCCAAGGGCTTAATAGCGTTACATGAACTATTTGAGTTCGAATTCCGGCCAAATGAAATGATTTTTCAAAGTGAATATACTCGTACATGGGGTATTAAACCACAAGAATACGTGAAATCTACCTTTTAGTATCCAACTTCGAACTATAGTTTTATTCAGGCATTCATATACTTAATGTATGTAAATTCTTGCGTTACCCGGGGTTAAATACTAATGATGTATTAGAAAAAAGCAATCAGAATAAAAATGATAAATTTCTTGGAATGGAGACAGTAGGAGGGATTTGAGAGGGCAACTGTAAACTTCATTCCTGCTACATTGAAACATTTCATAGAATATGAGGCACACCGCCGATGAAGCCAATTCTCCGTCACTGAATCATGAAACCAATCTGTATTTTATATTCAGTTCTCATCATAAGAACGATCGACTATCACTATATTGTAGTTCAACTTCTAAAGTTTTGCCAAATACTCCTGAGAACCTTTTCCAAAGATTATACATACCTTATAGACATTTTACTTTCATCTGTAACACCTGGTACTGCGCTATTTACTGGTGCCACATGACTGGTGGTCAGTTTAAGGACTAAAATGTTTCAACAGGTGCTAAGTTTTTTATGAATGTCAGAGGATTTCCAGACTCCGGCTGGGTGTGGCCGTCATTTTTTCGTGTACTGACTGTGAACTATAGATGAAACTGGTTCGAAAAGCTGTGGGTCAAAAAAATGTCCCAAAACAAAACCCAGTATTGATGGAGGACAAAAATACTGCATTCCACCTTTTTTTTTCTTCAATATACCGACCGTTACATCTGTCCTCGGAGATTTTCGAGAGCGCTTTTGAAAATTCAACCAACGAACAAGCACGCGAGTAAAAAATAAAGTTTTGCCGCTCACAGGCGAATGCGAATATTTCATCCCCGTGAAAGTGGTCCATTTTTCGCAAAATTCGCCGGATAATCCAGTTTATTCGCCCAACCTTCCGAGGGTATACCTGCTGCACGTTTGGCACCACAAAATATTCATTAACGGCTAAATCCGTTACATTTTTCGCCTCCGCTCCACTCTTCCCTCCCACCTCCCGCTGACAATCAAATTCCAAATACGACATTTTTTTTCGACCACAGCGGGAGAAAGCAGTTTCTGCGTTGTTGCGAAACCTGGACAACGTCCGTGCATTCCGGCATCAAAAGAAATTTTGTGATTTTATACTATTCACGCACGCGGAAATCGAAAGTGTCCCGGACGACAAAGAAAACGCATATTGCCCTCATTCCACTCCAAATGGAGAAACAGTGAAAGCAGAACGACATTTGATGCTTTGCTGTCAGGAGATGCATCTGCTGGACCAATGCCTATATTCCCCGAGACACGTTTCATGTATATTTGTCAATATACACACGCCCTAATACTGGACGCATTAAACAACAATGTTATTTCATGGAGGGACCATTTCAATGGCGTACATTTTTTGGCTGTCTGCACTGTCATTTTAGCAGACCAAAAATAAATTAACACCACGTCACAGAGGAAGATATGCACCTAGTTTCAAATCCGCAAGATAATGGTAGCTTATTTTATATTTCCGGACAGTTATGGTGGACAGCCAAAATATTATTCCAAAATATTATGGACAGCCTGCGTGCCCCTGGGTTCCCGAAAAGCCATTAATTAGACCCCCCAAGGGTCTAATCACAAGAGTTTTCATAACACTCACGATTAGGGCAGAGATCAAAGCCGCGACGTTTGGTTCATAGGCGTTTAAAACTATTTGAAATAATGCTCTTAATTCATACCTTCGACTTTTATTAATTTTCTTATATCCACCCAAGGTGCGAGATCGTGTTATTATAAAGGAAAGGACGTTCTGATATTTTAGTAAGCCGTTCTACTACCTTGATGCTAATATTTTTATTCAAATATGGACGCTCAGAAGTCTACTGATTAGTCTTTGATTTTGAATCGCCTGCGACACCCTGCTAAGAACTTTTAAGTATTCATCATGTGCGACACCAATACCACTAAAACCATAAAAAAGCACTACTTAAGTTTTCACATTATGGAATTTCATAAAATGAAAACCAGATGACTTCATCCTTCATATAATTAATTTTATCTCACGTTACCATCTCTCGGGAAATTTACTGCTCACGCTAGGCCTGGATAACAACAAATATTTGAACCCTATGCCATGATGGCAATTAAAATTTAGGATATAAATGCATGAAATCAGTCTTTTCAATCTTTTATTATAATTATTGAGTTAAAGTGAAATAATGTGCACTCAACTTAATTCTACGTAATTTATTTATTTACTCGAACACCCATTAAATCCTAATTTTCCAATTAGCTTGTCCACATATTTCCCTCATATGTTCCATTCATGGTATTTTAACTGCGAGCGAGAGAGACCTTAAGTAACAGTTACATTTGATTCTTAATTTAAGATTTCGGTATATGTAACGTTGTAGACGTAGAGGGGAGAAAACTATTTTTCACAAAATTCACTGCCACAGAATTCAAGTTTAATTTCAATTGTCAAGTATCGCTTCAGTCATGGATTGCACCTATGCTATTTCCAATGCAGCTCCACTTTAATGCTTGAGAATAATCTGTACATTACTAAGTTGTCACCAAAAAAGGGGCTCGGTTAAATTTCCTCAGAGAAAAAAAATGGCATTATTTTTAATATAGCATTCTTTCAAATAACATTATGGACTCGTTCATTTAGGAATAATAATCAACTCTAAAATATGATATACCACACATATATTATATGTCGATTTAATATAGATATATGAATACTACTTTTATCACATTTGGTAGCAAACTTCGGCGATAACTCCTAATTAGTCACGTCATCGAAATTCTTTTTAATGTGAATACAATACGAATGTAATAACTGGGTTATTTGGTACCAATGCTTTTAAATATAGTTGTTATTCTAGCAACGTTCCGGGGATCGAGATGGTGCGGGGGCTAACGTACTGGCTTCCCACCCTGAGGGAGCGGGTTCAAATCCCGGCGGTGTTGAATATTTTTCAGAGGTATCTCGATCCCTACTTGAGGTGCTTTGTGGAGGGCACTTTGAGGGAGTACGCCGTCCGTCGGATGGGACGTTAAACTGCGGACCCCTTGGCGCCTTTCGTAAAGAGTAGGCTAATGCCGACGCCGGGTTTCTCTCCACCCTTCATCCTTTCCTGTCCATCCCCTATGGCGCAAATGACCTTAGCTGTCGGTCGCCTCCCCTCAAAACTACTACTACTACTAGCAACGTTCCATTAATTGGGTAATTATTGCTCCACTAATGAGTAATTAACTGTTATTTCCAGATAAGGCGCTATATCTTAGCATTTGTGGGCAGGATAGAGACCAGATTTATTTGAGTTAATTGCTTTCAGCAGCCTCAAAATCCGCTGCGAGAACTATCAATTACAGGAATCGATTGTTGAAAAAGATGAAGTAGTGTTTGGGATATACTATAACATGAGCAATTAAAGAAACGTATTTAAAATATTGAGTTAAATACTTTGAATTTTTCCACTCGGCCGACGGTTTTTCAGCTATTAACTCTCGAGAGATATTTTGACTCGCTACATGCTCCTGTTATTATGGCTTTCATTTAACAAAATTACAAGTATTTTATCGTCCACTTTACTTGGTTTCCAACATTCAGGTCGTCGATGAAGCTGTTTGGAGAACATCATTAAATATTTTATACACAGAGTTTATACCTACATACTGGTAAAAGTTTAACAATATGCAAAAATATTACTCGTTTCTCTCACAAATTATTCTGAAGCAACCGGTTTCACTTGTTTATTCCCCGTATACTCGTCTTATAATAAGTTAATTCGGCGTATCTTTTACTTCTCAAATACAAGTGTGATAAGTTAAAAGTATTTTCTTGCACCTACATAATTCAGTACAGCTAAGTTAGTAATAAAGTTATAACATTAATGTGTCCGAAATTCCGTAAACTTTTCCTTGAAAATGTAATTGAAGTTCTAATTTTTACTTTTCAAGTTGTTGTTAAATTAGGGGCGAAACATTTATAGGCTCATTACCAATAACGAGCATAAAATAGATATCGGTCGACAGACCTTTCAAATCATGCATTTTCGATGCGACACCACTACTCAAAAAATTTATTTGTGCGACCAAAAAATTATTTCCTGCACAGATAAGAGAATTCAAAATTAAGAGCATCCAAATGTTTCATTTCACCGATTTCAGTCGTTTGAATTCTTGAACATAATTACTTCACACATTAAATTGAAGAAGTCTGCTTCAGGAGGAGAATAAATACAAATAAAAAGTCAAAGCCAGTGCAGGAAGATCGTCATATGTTCCGTGACTTAATGTCCTGGATTGTCACGTTAAGATACGGACTTCTAAGTCACATTTTTCGACTCCCGTCTTGGGCTCCAAGCATGGATGTCACGTGAAGAGTTAAAATGGGCGAAGTTTGATCAAGCCAACTTTCCTTTGGATGGTAAGATAAACTGTGGACCCCTCACCCCCCCAACACTCCATTCTCTACAGAGTCTTTAGCCGTGAGGAGACTCGCATGGGAAGGTATACAGGCACTGTGGTTCTCTCTCTACCCTTCTCCTCTACTTAATTACTCACCCATCCTAAAATGGCGCGAGAAACCTTCAGAAAACACAAGCCTCCGGCAACAAACACCACCGCTTTGAAGATTCTTTCAACGCTTCCCTCCTCAACACCCCGGTTGGGCTTGTTATAGAAGATAGAGAGACTGTGTGTGAGTGTATGACGCCCGTATAATTCAACGCTTCGCCAATAAGAGAACACCCCGTCCCTCCTCCCCTCCCACTCACTCCACCCGCCGTTTTGGAAGAGACTATATAGCGCGAGGGGCTATCCCCATACCCAAAAGCCTCTCACCCTTCCACTGTAATTTTAGCGCCGTTGTGTCAAACCTTGGCGCCTCTCACTCCACATTCGCCTGAGGCGACCTCCACACGCAGCCAGCCTCACCTATCGACACGATCCTGCTTACATTTAACCCGGGAGAGGTAATAGGTACGGAGGGGCGGGAGGGAAGAGGAGGTGGAGGGATGGCGTTGGAAGCGGGGCGGGGATGAAAACAGGATGGGGGAGGAGGATGAGCTCGCGGGCTTGGAGAGAGGACCGCAGAAAAATATCGGGAGGAGTAAAACGAGAGCGCACGAGAGCGAGCGGAGGGAGCGGGGGAAACGTAACGCGCGAGGGGTCGGAGAGGAAGGGAGGGAGGGAAATGCAGGGAATAGCTCGGTAATCTCCCGACGGAATCCCATTAAGGGATTAAGAGCCGGATCGGGGGTGGATTATTCAAAAGCCTAAATCGTCTAGATTAAGCGCGAGCCGATGGTGTCGGGGAATATATATGTATATATACATCCGTACACTCACACACACACACAGAGAACCAACGTGCATTCGGTATGGACGCGGTGGGAATAGGACACGACGACGGTTAAAAGTGGAGGACCGGTCGTGGGAGGAAAAGAAAAACAGGGAGAGGGAATGTGGTAGGGGAGAGATGGAAGTCACGTGACGATTGTAATTGGACGGAGAGTTTGGGAGAGGAGGAGGGGGTTGATTTTGGAAAGTGGCAATTCTGACTCTATCACTTGGGGAAAAAATGGCACCAAAAACGACCACTGCTGTCTACAGCGAAGTATGCCAAAGACGGAGGTGAGAATAACAGTACAGTAGGCCAAGAGGGAATGAGATATTTGACGTAAAGCAAAAAAAATGAAACATACGGGTATTATTACATAGCTGAAAAATACGCTGCCGCTACTAAATAATACAGCATCAATCAAAATTTTCCACACTATCGTCCGGTAAATAATTCTAACAGCCAGTATCTGGAACACTTGATTTAGTCGATTGAAAAAATCATGAGTGACAAAAACAATGGTGACGCAAACCTCTTACAGCCAAAAGCGTGAAAGAATGTAACAGAGCTTCATATTAATAAAGGGTGTTACTTACAATATCATGAAAAATGACAGGAACCGTCAGCAGAATGGCTCTGGTTCATGCGGGCGATTCTTAATGGGCATGCGTTATCTGCCTGGAATAAATAGTAAAACGCAATTAATTAGTCAAAATACATAACATGGTCTCTGGCAGTGTTCACAACCCATCAAGGGAAATTTCGACGTGAACTTTGAAGACTTCCAGAGCAATTTTCAGGGGCCGATGGAAATGAACAGGAAAGGGATTAAATACCCTTCGTAATGCCCCAATGACGCAAAGAATTCTGGTTGTAGCGTCGATGTGAAGAACACGCCAGACTGCTCTACGCTCAGAGAGACCCCGCAGGGCATAACCGAACATGAGATCGCGGTAATTCGACCATTGAAATTCAAAGTCGATATGATCCAGAATATCCAATTAATTGCATAGACTGTGGGGGCACGAATAATTACAGACATCTACTCCCTCTACGAAAATTGAAACCCTATATGGAAACCCATTTCCATACTTTATAAACATATAAACCTACGATTCAATATCCCACACCGGACAACTACAAGCAAAATTGATACCAGCTAGACAGCTTTAATTTTAGTTACTTTCCAAGATTTCTATTCCATCTGCACTGGAATAAAATACAACAAAAATTCTACATATTAATATTTTGTAGCAGTGAAATTTTAGATAGTTAAAAATACATACAAAAAAATTACCCCCGGTGATCGGATACTCAAAAAGAAATTACCTGACAGAAACAATATTGCTAGAATTTACAGGTAGTTTCACTCATTTAACCGTACAATAATATCATAGGCTAACGACATCTTAGTCGTTCATTGGATGATGTCAACAATATTCAAGATAGTAATTAGTGGCGCATTGAGAATTTACAATAAAATGTTTCTAATGCGGAATATAAAAAGATGAAGTATTATATCCAGCAATGGAGAAGATGAAATGGACAGAGAAGAAAACAAATGAGGAAGTACTTGGTTTGGTGGTTGAAGAGAGGGGTTTGTTGGGAGAAATCCTATGGAGGCAGGAAAAGTGGATGAAGGGGGTATTGACCGGCAGTGGGATGTTGAAGACGGTGATAGAGGGGAGAATGTTAGGCAAACGAGGAAAGGGAAGGAACAGGATAGGGATGTTGGACGGGATGAAGGGAGGAAGAAAGTACTCAGAGCTGAAGAGGGACCTGATGTAGAGTAGGATGTTGTGTTTTGCTAGGAGTCACAAAATATTTATTTAGAAGCTGTGTCCATCTAAAAACCTACCTTCACCGGTAGATTACCTAATAATAATATTCCAGCATGATTAGTCAACAATATAACTAATACCAATAATATTTCTTTTTCAGCATCACCATGCAGCGAAACACACTTTCATTTCGATATGAAATCCAAAGGATATAATGCAATGAGGGAACCTTGAATATAAATAAATAAATGCCTTGCTACAACGAAATACCTAGACAGTATAGCATTGCAACGGCCAAATTCACACTCAAGATTAAGTACACATGGTTGACCGATGCTGTTCTGGATTTTTTCATGAAAAAACAATGCATTTTGTCGGAATTATTCTTCTGCTAAATAATAAACACACTGTATCACTCCGCTTTCAGTCTTGTTTAACTAAATTTAGAATACTATATATCGATACAGAATATATCATTCAACTCCACAAGTCACCAAAGATCCTACCTGACAGCTATACACAGAACTATTTGTTAGTGCACGAATCTAAATTTTATTCCATACCAAAAATTAGGAGACAAACCTATAAATATAAAACATGAAGGCAGCGAAAAAAGAAATATGACGTTTGCTTTTTTACTTATGAATTTAATATTAGAGGTATGCGCGACTGTCCCCGAAGATATGATAAATACTAAATTTCAGCGCTAGTATCGAGAAGTGAAGGCAGGGCTGACACGGTTTCCGGGTAAACTGAACGTATTGCTAATCCACAAATCGGAAAAAAGGTTACTTCTTAGGGATCAGCAATAATTTAGAATATTTTAACAACCCTAGATTCTCTTGATGACAAGTACCTTAGTGTGAGAGAACACTAGGACAAATTATTCTTTACCAGATATATCGCTCACGGTATATCTCGATAGTAATTTTAAAATTCTATCAGTGGTCGTACCTGCGGGAAAATTGTTCCACGAGTAGTTACATTATTATTTTCAAAGTCCCCCCAAGTCTCAGAAAGACCAAGTCCAACTCTCATATATCCGTGAAAGAATGCGGACCGAATAAAACATTATGTTACAAAAGATATGTAACCTACCTTTCTAAGGCGTAGAGACAGTGTTCATAACGTGTCGTGCTCTGGAATTCCCGTATATGCTTATTCAAGAATACATATTTAGAAAACTGGGGATATTCGGTATATCCCAATTACATACCATTTTTTAATTATATTTAATTAATTTCAAGAATCTCTTTCTCTTAAGTTGTATTAATCAAACTAATTTATTTGTCAAATTGCAAAGGCCGAAGTTTACGAAATTAATCGTGAAATGCGCCAACAATCATAAACAAGTGCGACGCACTTCTACGTTTTAGATTGCAACCCGAATATTTTTTGGTTTTATTCATTTATTCGATTATTTCCTCATATAAAACTTTAAGGCTAAAAGGTAATCATTTCTTTCCGCATGTAAAGGAAAAAGAAATCGTTCATTTGCTAGAGTTTTTTTCATGGGTCTGGTCCTTGCCTTCTTTAAAAAGAAGTATTAACGCAATTTTTAAAATGTAATTACAGACCACTTTTAGAGAAACATTCACGGATAGCTTGCATTTCGCGCAAAATATTTCAAGGATATATTTTACTTGCTTATCATATAATCTAATCAGGAACAAATTGCTGATTCGTCTCGTTCCTTTAAATATAATCAATCTTCTGAAACAATACACTTCCAGTACTTATCCCCTTTTATTTTATACTTCAGTAATAGCCTCTCCCTCACAACTACTTTCAAGAACGCTCAATATATGACGCAGTGAAGTTTATCTCGAAGTTTTCTTTGCTTCTGTCGGCGGTATTACCTCATTGTGGAATGCCTTCTCTGTTTGGGCTATTATGCTCCCCATAATCGACTGGCTACTCCAATCTCTTACCCAATATAGTGCCTTCATTTCCATCTCCATACACATTATGATCATGCTCTCATATGTTTTGCTAGTTATTTCGTACTATTAAGGTCTTCCGGGCATTCCATCTACCTCTCTACGTATTCTGGGTGAACTTCTCCCATAACATATTACTCGAACATCCAAAATGCCCGTGTTCATTTTTATTTCCTTATTCACCACTTTGTTTCGTTTGGCAATGCGTGTTTTTATTATCTTTAATCTATCTTCGACTGATCTCGTGCAATTCTAATATTTTGAACCTTCAACAAGCACAATAGAAGATGCAATTAAGCCTTCTGTGTCCTTTGTATTTTCACCATCCGTTGATTTTTCATTGATACTTTCGGGTTATTGAATCTAACTGTAACATGGTCTGTGATCTCTATCGATCCGCATTTGGGTGAACCTTTTATTACTTACTTTGGTGTCGAAATCTCTGTATCGCTTTTACAGTTTCAATCAAGAGCTGTCTTCTGGTTCCTTGCATTCTCCATGAGGAAACCGTCATTTCGACTACAGATACCAAAATAATACGATAGCATCATCAAGATTATATTCGGCTCAGAATTCACAAAATCTCCTTCCCCTTCTGTTTTCACTGTCTAATCTCTATTTTTCTTATGCCTCATTCCAGGGTTTACCGATGACGGCATTTCAGACTCGTTTTCCTAAGTTTTCCTTGACATTTTCTATCACTCAAAGGTATTCCTTTGTAAGTATTTCCCTGCTTTCTCGTCATCGTATTCGCTTCTACATCAGGATTGCATTATTCAGGGTAGTTTAATTCCTAGGCCTTTCCGTTAAAATGCAGAAAGATCTTCATGGCCAATCTGGCATTCTCCCAACTTTTCTCACATCCGCATTGAGCGGATGTTAATAATGATGAAATTGCCGCTACTACAGTCTCTAGCTTAAAGATTATACATTTTCAATCATCTAATATATCTATTCCCGATCTTTGCATTTCCACAGCTAAGTTTTCTAATCCCCCGGCGTTTCTCGACAATCTGACATCTAATTTTGAAATTACTTCTACGAAATTGGAACCCTAATTTTCCCTTGCTACATTTTCAACAGAAAGTCAAGAATCAAGCATATGACCTCGGAAATCATTTTAAGTCCTTCTGGTTCATATATTTATAAGGTGGGCGAGATTTGATCTAATTGAAAGTCCGATGAAAAGGTCCATGAACTCTCTCATCACGTTTCCCTTTTTCTAGTCTATCAAATGACAGTAGATGTATTACAAAAGAGGACTAGGTGCGGAATAATGGTGCCACTATGACATTTGTAATATATATTGCAAATTTACACCTAAGTTTTGAAATACCACCAATATAGCCATCGTGTATAATGACATGAAAGAAATCTAAACTTTTCAAAAATTTCAAATTAATGGAAAAGTAAATATACTTGTAAATTATTAGCAGAACGCTTAATACTTGATGAGTGGAAGACTAATGGCTCACAACCAACTAACTAGCAACTATCAGCAGCCTAGTCCGTTCAAAAAGCTCTCGCGGCCATTTTACGCAGTTCTTGGAATGCGTTTTGCAATAAATTATGGATTCAATTTCATACTTAAGAATATGAGATACCACCGTAAAATCAGGAATTTTGGTAGAAATAGGAGTAATTTCATAACTTACACCGCGCCAATTTAAATGGAGAAGCGATATAGCGCTAGTAAAAAAAAACAGAGAAAAACATAAAAATGACACACACACGTAGTCTGTTCCCTCTTTACCCAGAGGAAGGTGGTTTGGTCACCGAAAATTTGGAATATGAGTCAGTTTCATTTGTTTGTGTTTCTCTGTGTTTCTGTATGCTAGGACTATCTCGCTTCTCCATTTAACTTATTATTCACATCCGTGAGAATTTCCTTCAATATACATCTATATGTTTTCGGTCGCGGTATTCCAGGGGTGGAGCGTTGAACTAACAACCAGACGGCGCGGGTTCGTTTCCCGGGCAAGCCTGTCTGGGGACCCCTAGCTCCACCTAAGCTGCCTGATTTTTCGGGTACCAGAACTTCCAGGGAAACCGTAACTGGCACAGGAAAAGGCCCCCCCCTACGTAAATTTCACACGCCGTTGGGCTTAGTACTGAATGAACTCTACCATCACCTACAAAACCGCCCTTCGGGTTGATTAGTGCGTTTATGGTTTATATATGTTTGTGTGAGTGTATAAATGTATGTACTACCTTGATCAAAAAGTTCCCGGAATAACCACCGTGTGGCGCTCCCATCGTTCCGATATGAGTTCTGTTTTTTTTGTTAAATTGGTACATCTGTTGTTGATATTCCCTTTAAATCTTAGTGTCATAACTTGACATTTGCAAAAGTTACGTAGCCAAGAGTACATCTATCTCTGTGTGTGTTGGCGATTTTTTACAATTGCAGAAATGGATTTAAATTTGCAACAACGAACTTGTATTAAATTTTGCGTAAAAAACGGATTTAGTGGCGCACGGACGTTGGAAATGTTGGAAAAGTGTTTCGGCAACGATTCTCTAAAAAAAACGGTCGTTTACCAGTGGCACGAGCGGTTCAGAAGTGGTCGTGAGTCAATCGAAGATGATGAACGCAGTGGCAGACCATCGACATCGAAAGTCGGTGAAAAAATTGATAAAGTAAAAGAAATGTTGGTCAATAACCGCAAATTAACCATCAGAGAAATAGCGGAGGACTTGAACATTGCCTATGGATCCGCCCAAGACATTGTGGTTAATGATTTGGGTTTCCGTCGTGTAGCAGCAAAGTTGGTGCCAAAAGACCTCAATTTCATGCAAAAAAGAGACCGTGTTGACGTCGCAAAAGACATGATTTGCGAGGCTGAATCCGATCCCACATTCATCAAAAGGATCATTACTGGAGACGAGACGTGGGTTTATGAGTACGACACGCAATCCAAACATCAGGCAAGTGAATGGCGTTCACCAAATGAGCCGAGACCAAAAAAACCACGTCGTTTTCAGTCAAAAAAGAAGGCAATGCTGACGGTTTTCATGGATTACAACGGTGTAGTGCATCATGAATTTTTGCCAGAAGGCCAGACAGTAAACAAAGAGTATTATTTGGGCGTTATGAGACGTTTGCGTGAAGCAATTCGCCGAAAGAGACCAGAAATGTGGGCAGAAAACTCGTGGATTTTGCACCATGATAACGCACCGTCGCACAGTGCTATCATTATTCGTAATTTTTTGACGAAAAATGCAACAAATACCATCCAACAGCCACCGAATTCACCTGATTTGGCTCCCTGTGACTTCTTTCTGTTCAATCGAGTTAAAAAACCATTACGGGGAACGCGTTTTAGCAGCCGAGAGGAAGTAATGGAAAAATCGCAGGAAGCACTGATGGACATACCGAAAACCGAATATAAAAAATGTTTCGAGGATTGGATCAAGCGCTGGCATAAGTGTGTTGCAGTCGATGGGGATTACTTTGAAGGGGACAATATAGATTTAGATGAATAAACTTGTATTTTTAATTTTCTGAATAAATTCCGGGAAATTTTTGATCAAGGTAGTATATATATAGACATATATATACACACAAATATATGTAAAGCATATACAGTAATTAATATATATATATATATATATATATATATATATATATATATATACATACATATATATATACATATACAGGGTTCGTCCGGAAAATAAGTGTACTGACTCCTGGGCTGGGCGCGCTGCTCCAAGAGCGCCCAGCACCGCTCTGGCGGGCTGCGATTGGAGGGGGGTATGTTGGCAAGCGACGCTGAAAAAGGCAGTCGGCTCTGAGCTGTGGTGTAGTGAGTAGCTCTGTTAACGCGAACCTCCACGCTCGACCCACGTCACGGAACGCGATGCCGAAGCAGCGTTATTCCATCAAATTTGCGGTAAAGCTTGGGAAATCGTCTACCGAAACTGTCGGTATGATTAACCAGGCTTACGAGGAGTAAGCCATGTCCAGAAACATGATCTTTCGGTGACACAAGATGTTCGTGGAGGGCAGAGAAGAGGTCGACGACGAGTCTTCGAGAGGTTCCCGATGATGCCTTCGCGGGAGCGTTCCAGGAATGGGAACGCCGCTGGAACAAGTGCATCGACTCACAAGGGTCCTATTTTGAGGAATATTATCTTAAGATATGTAAAAGTGTAATAAATTTTTTTTCCTGAGCTCAGTACACTTATTTTCCGGACGAACCCTGTATATACATATATATATCACTCGCCGTTTGGGTTAGTACTAGGTGAACTTTATATATGTGCGTGTTTATATATTTGTAAAAAATAAACTTATGTGAAAGTCTCAAGGATGTGAACAATAATGTATATGAAGTAAACACCAGCGAAAAAAGACAACAACAGAAACACAAAGAAGAAAAGAAACTCAGACGTTTTCGAATTTTCGGTGGTAAAAGCCACTTTTCTCAAGGAAGAGAAGGAAGAAACTGAGGAAAAAATATAAAAGAAGAGGTTGGAGACGCTGGATGGAAGGGAAAGGCGGGGAAAGGTTTGGGAGAGGAAGAGTTGGGAGGGGAATTTTTAGGAGGGTGGGAATAATATGGAAGGTGTTGGGAGCGGAGGAGATAGATAGATAGATAGATAGATAGATAGTGGTCTTTATTTGGGCGAAATTGAGACCAAATGGTCCCTTCTTCCATTTAACCCATAAAGAGGGAGGAGGGATGAAAATATGTGAACATCGGGGTAATTAATTTATAATTTTAATACCAGGATAATTCCAGGAATACAGGATCCAGATAAACACCTGCTCGATTTTTCAGTGGAGGGTCAAAGGGTGAGAGGGATGAGGATACACTATAGCATTTACCGAAGGAAGTGTTTAGCTCGGTTGCGTTTTCTCCTTTGGTTGGTGAAACAGCTCCCCAACGCCATCTCCTGGCCAAAGAATCAGGGCACTTGGTTGCATAAACCCCCCCGCAGATTTCATTGTGAATTACGTTTCCTCGATAACTCAAGTGGTTAGAGCATCGACTCGGCAAGTGGAAAGATCCGTAATTCAAGTCCCAGTCAAGGAAATATTTTTACACTTGTCAGTTGCGGTTGCGGCCTTGTTAATAGCCGAAAAATTTTTAAAAATTATATTTTGATGAGTAATACAGAGGTCAATCTGGAAACCTGCGATCTGTATAATGGTACCATTTCGATGATAAGAAAAACAAACACGTCCTTGCAGTTCAAGTCCTGACTTCATTCGTAGGTCGAAGTTCGTGTGGCACTGGCCTTAAACAGCTCACTCCAAATTTCCCAATCAAATATGAGTATTATTATTATTAGGTAATCTACCGGTTAAGGTAGGTTTTTGGATGGACACAACTACCAAACGAACATTTTATTACTCCCAACAAAACACAAAATCCATCATCCTACTCTATCTCAGGTCCCTCTTCATCTCTGAGTACTTTCTTCCTCCCTTCATCCCGTCCAACATCCCTATCCTGTTCCTTCCCTTTCCTCGTTTGCCTAACATTCTCCCCTCAATCACAGCTTTCAACATCCCACTGCCGGTCAATACCCCCTTCAACCACTTTTCCTGCCTCCATAGGATTTCTCCAAACAAACCCCTATCTTCGCCCACCATACCAAGCACTTCCTCGTTTGTTTTCTTCTCTGTCCATTTTACCTTCTCCATTCTTCTCCACACCCACATTTCAAAATCCTCCAGTCTACGTCTATCCTCCTGCTTCAATGACCACGTTTCCGCGCCGTACATAGTTACGCTCCATATCAAAGTTTTTACGAGTCTTTTCTTAACATCCTTACTCCCCGTCCCCGTCATCAACTCCCTCCTCCTTGTGAAAGCCTCTCTGCCTAGCGCAATTCTTCTCCTTACGTCGCTACTCCTTTGACCGTGTTGGTCCAAAACCTTACCGAGATACGCAAACTGTTCTACCCGCTCTAGTTTTTGCCCTCCTATTTTAATGTTAAGCTTAGCCTTTTTCTTTCTAGAAAATCGCATAACCTTTGTTTTATTAATATTGATTCTCATCCCATACCTCTCGCACTGAATTTCCAATTCACTAAGCAATGCTTGCAGCCCCTTGGCTGACTGACAAACTAAAGCTTGGTCATCAGCAAACATAACTGATTTTACGTATTCCCCGCCCACCTTCATTCATGATTAACATGATGGACTATACAGATATATATATATATATATATATATATATATATATTTATATATATATATATATATATATATATATATTTATTTATATATATATTTATATATATATATATACATATATAATGTAGGGACTAAGCTACAGGAAAACTTTGAAATGAAGTGATTAATCATTTAATTGGAAAAATAAAAGCGATTTAAATTCGGCAAAATTTCCAGATAAGGTTAACCTATGCAACTGATTCAAGAAGTAATGGCGGTTAGTTGAGGTACAAGTACAGAGATTATATATGATGGCTATTCTGTGGCATAAGTGTACTTACACCTGTCAAATGCCTATTAAAAATTTAAGATAAGCATAGGTAAGTTTGAACTAACAATACAGATATATACTCCGTATTCCTTCATAATTCCATATGCTAAAATATAGCAAAGATAAAAGCTACACAATAACGCAAATTCATCCAATACTAACTATTGTCACTCAGTCAACTTCAAATGTATTTACGGACAAATTAGAGTTAACAAATTTTCTGAGCTTTAACGTGGAAGGAAAATGAGAAAACAATTTCACTGTATAACTTCTAAACGCATAATTTCCTTATATAGGCATGGCCCTCCCTTGGCAAACGGACACAAGCCTCTCCGAAAATTACCTGGAAACCGTAAAAATAGGGGTTCGGTAACTGGGTTCGCATTAGGTTACGATAGACGCCGGCAACGTAGAAATTTTGCGCGAAGGAATTGAATTAGCCACGTAACGAAGTTTGCGAACCGGTGCTTTCGATCAGAGGGATAGACGAGCGCACATCACGGTTGATGATATTGGTTTGCCCGGGGAGAACGCTAGGATTTCCGAGAACCAATTTCGCGACTCATAAATTTCTTGAGTTTGAGATATAGAACAAAAAAAACTTGGCAACTAAGTTTCACATACCTCTAATTTTAAAGTTCCCCTGTTTCTTTTGTAATCTACAAGATTTCATAAATGTCCAAAGTTTAGGAAATACTTGTTCCAATACACTTTTTTCCCCTCATTCCATTAAGGCTCAAAATGAAAAAGCCCGGCAACAAAAACAGATGGAGCACGATTTATTTTTACACGGTTCCTCCGTGGTGAGGCCAACAAAGGGTAAACACCCAGACGCCCAGAATACGCCAGAGATGCATTTATCAAACACCGAATCTGCGTTTCCCTCGCCTCGCGACATATAGTACAGTAGATAAATGCGACAACGATACGCAAAAAAAGAACGAAAGGTCTGGGTGAAGTGCGAGAAAAATAAAGCCCCTTCACAAGTCCCTCATTCCTTCGCTATGAGCAGAAGGGAACTTGTCCCATCGCGGAGACAAAAATTAAGACAATAAATGCTTGGGCGTTAAAATATCGTCTAAAATATTTGAAGAAAATTCGCCGAAATAAACTTCCCTAAATTCTTATTTTGTGGAGAAAATCGCTTTTCGAACGGATCCTGCCATACGACGCCATTTATACATTGGCTACAATTGTGTGAGGGTGTTTGGAAATATTGTGGGAAGGTGATTGGAAGCTAATTGAGACTATCAACTCCTAGGGACAAAACTCCATGTATCCTCATTTTCAATCACCCTGCTATTGTATTTATGGACGTAGATGAAAAATAAAACCCAGACTCGTATCTTTCTCTCTCCAAAAAGAAATTTAACCTAGACGAGTACTAAGTTTACAACAATTTCGAGCAATAGTAAAAAAAATTACAATAGGCGTATGAATAAATGCATATGCGAAAACATCGCATGAGGAATGTAAATATCAACAAAACCGCAATAAGACAAGAAAGTACGTTGAAAACACATCCCCCAGCAGGAGTTCCAGGGGAGAAAGCGCGAGAGAGACAACAAAATCTCAACTTCGCCACCGTCGCATCACTACCTCGTCTCGCTATGATTTTATCGACGAGAACGTCACATCCGACCGCCGAAATACGTTTATGGCAATAATGTGAGAATGAGAACAGTACGATGAGGGACCAGAGCGGCTACTGAGGATATTTTCTATGGATGGACTTTGAACGAAACGGCGTGGATTGTTATCACCCTTTCACCGTTAACAGCAGTGAACTTCTCAAGGCAAAGTCCGTGGGGGGCAGAATTGGACAACAAATTCACCTTTTCCCTTGCAGCCTATGCCCATAAAACGTTCGCATTAGATGGGGCTTTCTAGCTTGTATCAAATTTTGGATTGCTGAACAGAATCTCATTTTTTTAATAATTCCCTCAGCCATATATCTAAAAACCTCTCCTTCCTCCAAATACCTCTTCCCAATAACTCCGTAGTATGTACGCCACTTGGCGGCTTTTTTTAATTATACCACCACAAGTTAGAACTCTTCCACCTGTACACATGTCCTGCCCATCCGATTTTGAAATACAAAATATAAAAACTCTGGAAAATAATTTTACAGCTACCGCTTTTTGGAAGAAACTCTAATTCAACAGCCCCTCCACCTTGTTTTACACTTGTCTTTCATGCATAAAATAGGGTTCGGCTAGGCCAATGAAGATGGAATAATAATCAATTTTTTTGGGGCCACGAATGTCAAATAAAGACATGCTTCAAAATAAATAAAATACCCATGATTTGCAACGATGTGAGACTAAATAGACATGATAATTCATTTTAATAATATTGCACTCGATTTTTGGCAACTACGGAATAAATACACGCATATCTAGTAATTATATCAGGCTAATTTCTAAATCTTGATCGCAGAGTCAAATACTTTACAACACCTACGATTAATTCAATAGTTATTGTAAAAATGGAACAGCTAGAAAAAGACTCAGCTTTCCATGAGTAATGTTTCCAGCGACTGATCTATTAGAAGGGAAGCTTAACTTACCAGAGCTTACAGTTCAAAAAGCGGTATGCAAGCATCCGTAACAGCGCCACGGTCTAAACTTACATTGAAATTCATATAAAAAAGCCTAATTATCTACATATTCGGATGGCGTTACAAGTATTGATGAATCGTGCCAAGAAAATACATAAAAAATACCTCAAAATACGGAATGTGTAAAAATACTTTGGCCCAGATGTGGAAAAAATAAATGTTTTATGACAGTACCTTTATGACAAAAACTACCACTACTCTCAAAATGACTAATTCAGTAAAAGAGAGATGGATATATTTATAAGCGTGATTATATGAATAATTATTGAAGCCAGATACAAGACTGTGCATCTAATTTTATTCACATTATTTAAAATCATTTGCAAGCATCGAATACTGAGGAATTCAAATCTAATACATCCTTTTTAATTTTAATTTTCATACAATTTCTTCATTCGATCAATTACTCTTTTTGTTCACACTCTTTATTTCGCCGTTCAAGCAAAAACTCAACTGAAATATGGAGTGATTCTGTTTTAAGAAAAGGAGTAAAGTTTGTCCTCCGCTAAATATATTTTATTTGCAACGGGTTTCGATAGAACTTATCATCTTCTGGCACTTGTACATTTGATTTTTTTATCTACCCTCCCAAAACCCCCATTAGCAGGCATAACTGCCCCATTTACACCCCACCGTGCCTCACGAAGACTGGCTTCACCTATCCACCAACATTACTTTCCCCCCGAACCCTCCTTCCAACCCCTTCCCACTTGTGTGGACTCTCTCATGCATACGAGCCGTTACGCAATTGCAGAAATCGCAATAAACTGCCCCGAAAACGCTCGCCAATAAAAAATCTTTAGGGCAACAACAAATGTTATTTCCTTCGCATCATGGAGAGCCACCAAGTGACACCCAAGAGCCTTGCATAAGTGTATTTTCCTTACAACAAACATTTCCAGCTCGATCGGAAACCTAATATCGAGCAGAACTCTAAAACATCTCCTAGAGATCCTCCGTGTTATAAAACGCTCCCCCCCCCCATTAATGCAATCTTTTTGTGGAGTGGTGGTCGAAAATAAATACGAGATGGTATGGCGTGTTTAAAGGAAGATAATTATATCCGAGATCTAAGGTATAGAGAATGGCTGGTTAGACTCCCTTGAGCTAAAACATGGCGTATCCTACGAGCACACACGGAGTACAATAGCGCAACACGATTACATGTAAAAAGTACACGTAAGGCAATTCTTAGGATAAAAAACACATTCACTCATTAATATTCCTAAGTTGGTTTTTGGAACGTTTCCACAGAAAATATTCATAAATTCCAACAATGAGGGGCCAGATTCAGGTCGATCGAGCCGTAGTAGCGCGTTTTGATCTTGAATACGTGAGAAATCATCTCTCCAAAAAATCTAACTCGTCTTAAGCGAAAAAAACAGTTAAAACATTTATTGGCTCGTAAAAAATGCGACATTTTTGTTCAATCTTTCACTAATTCAAACTTCTTTGAATTATAATTGCATCCCAGAGTAGACGATAGGTGACAATGATGAGAACCGCAAACGATTACTTTGCTCCATGTAGGAAAAAGTATCTACAAGTATTGTATTTCACGAATGTTAATACGCATAAACAACAATTTATAATCCGCCAGAGACCCGGCCGTTCGGAAAGTGAATTACTTCAAGAAGAGAATTGAAGAAGCTTGAAGGAAAATTGAAGATTTAAAGATGCTTGTCTTTTTCAAAACTAGACCAGCTTTAAGCCTCTCGATTTTTTAAATTCAATCACTAAGAAAATTTGATGTGACATAATCTCCATTAGCCATTACAAATTATTCGAATTCTGAGTTCCGGAGAGAACTCGAATCTCCAAATTCTGGAATATAAAACATTTAAATGTTTTTACTTGCCCATCATTCTTTCTCAATTACATTCTACGGAACGGGAAACGGGAAACTGAGGTCGTTTCCTTCATTTTCTACTCCATCACACCTAGTTACACGTAGAAAAGCTATGCGTTTGAATTTGAATTCCAGCGGTATGAAAAATGGATCGATATGTTAACTCGGGATCACAAGTCATGAGATATGGAAGATCTAAGCACGAGTATTCCAATTACCGTGAAGATATTAGATCTAAACTAAAGCACGTTAGCTAATTTCTTCACTTGTGAATTAAAATCGCTTGTCCGTGATCGTGGCTTAATT
The DNA here is from genome assembly GCF_022747635.1 of Hetaerina americana. Classification (NCBI taxonomy): domain Eukaryota; kingdom Metazoa; phylum Arthropoda; class Insecta; order Odonata; family Calopterygidae; genus Hetaerina; species Hetaerina americana. Next base: position 39,766,369 of record NW_027286985.1, read on the forward strand.
GCTAGCAACTCATTAGTAAAGTTATGTCTCGAAATTATTATTGTCGGGGAAGCTATTTGGCGCTAAGGCCATTTATGCCTGAGAGAGAAGTTGACAACTTGGTAAGATCAGGAATTTTAGGGAACAGAGGAAAAGAAGATGAAAAGACTTCCGATTTAGGCATTAGTCTTTTCAAATAATAAACTCCAAGGGGTCTACAGTCTAACAATTGTAAGTCTAACACTGGCCCCCAAAACAATTCGATCCACTTTTGATTTTATAGCGAAAACAAATATGTCGATTAAACAATTTTCATTTTCTGTCGGAATAAATAGAATAAAATTAACCAAGGAGGTTCCAAAATCAAAAAAATTACATTCATAATATTTTTATACAAAAATAATCAATCACTAATGAAATATTCAACGTAATATTTAATTGGATGACCTCCACGCTAATTGGTAAGGAACAAATTACAGCAACTACAGTAAGTTCTAAATATTCTATCCTCTTAACCCAAGAGGAACCACTGGTAAAAGAATCTCAGGGGGAGCTTGGCTTTCTTTCTCCGCAGCGACGACCACATAGCTTAAGTCTTTACGACGCTACAAAGAAACAGGAACTCAGCCACGGACCGTTTAGTGAAATAAAAGAGATAAACCTGGACTATACTATACTGGAGAAGAGTAATAACAAAATTTTCTCTCAACACGGATGCTACAGCAAGATTGGTCAAATATAACTTACAAGTATAGGGACCTGCCACAGCATTGAACAGCTCAACGGTTGAGCCTTGGTAAGTGCTAGTGAAGCAGCTTGGGAACTCATACTTGGCTAAACTCGTACGCTTTAATTACTTCAGGAATATTACCACGAGGAGATCAACGGGAAGGCAAGCTTCATACTTAATTTAATTTCCTTAAAATGACATCGGACACAAAAACATCCATAAAAACAATGGGGTCTCGCCTGCTCGGTTCGCAAAAGTGAAAAAGGTCGACGACCGCGTTGCAACACACATGTAACACCAAAAGAATCGGTTATAAATTTTAAGGAAGTCGCAATTAAACAACACTTCATCCGAGCAAGCACAAACTAAAAACATCATCACTCATCGTGCAACACTAAAATACCTTAACACGAGATTCTAATTACCGCCAAGTCCCTTTGTTTTAACAAGTAAATTCCACTCTGTAGATTTCAGCTTTCCATCGCATTAAATTAATTCATGCCTTACGAATGAGCTCTTGACCCCCCCCCCTCTCTCCCCTCTAACCCGCGAGCAAGGCCACGTAATGTGTGAGGAAAATCATTAAATAAACTCCCACTCATTTTTACACCTTTATGAATTCAAATTAAGGGAGCAACCGCGAAGGAGGAGAAGGTGGCTGTTGAACGTACAAAAAAAAATAATAATAAAATCAAAGAAAAAAACGTTTTGGCAACAAGTTAAGCGAATACCTTTGAAAATGCACGGGGATCTCAACACTGCTTCGGCAATGAATTTCCCTCAACAACCAGTGAAAATTTTCCGCACACACGCAGGTAGTTGGTTGGGTATATTAATATGCCGTGCATTGTCAAGACATGCGGAAAAATCGACCGCACCGTCGTCGAGCCGTGCTTTAATTCGCTCCGCGCCTCCTTATAAATCCTCGCCGACGAGTCGTGAGAGGGGAGGAAGGGGAGGGGGGGGGAGTTCTCTGCATTTTTGTCAACAAATTTGAAATTTAAAAGAAAAAATTTGAAACTTGAAGTGTTAGTGCCAGCATAAACTCGTGGAACAAAAACTCGAGAGAATTTTCTTGAGACTAGGTAACGTTATTTTTCCAATCACTGAAGTACAAGGAGCAATAACCGGAATTGCCAAAAAGTTGATTTCAAATACAACTCTTAAGGATGTGAATACTATTTAACGTGCAATCAAAACGCACACAACACAAATCAAAAAAACTCTACAATAAATTATATATAACCCGAACTCCTCTCAATTACCGCAATATTTTCCCTTAAAAATATATAAATTAAATTTTCCTTTAAAAATCCTGGACTCTTGATCAACACAACATTACTATGAATTAGATTTATCTAACGTATAGCTAGTAGGCGACAAATCTATCAATAAGATAGATTTATAGAGTAATGGCAATTTAGGTTTCATGAAAACATAAGATGTCGCACTATTAATTTCAAAAGGATAAACTTTTAAAATCAGCAGCGTGAAAAGTTAAGTTGCCAATTGTCACTTAAAAAGTTTTAATTCCAACTTGACGACGCAACGATGGGTGCCGAAAAATACATACGTAATCTTATGCTGAAGAATTACATGATATATTACATCATTTAAACCTTAAAATTCAGTCTATGATTTCATAAGTTCCCGCTGCTTAAATTTAGCTAATTTCAATTTTACTTAAATTCATGTATTTAATTTTGGAACAACAAGCATATTACATAGTGGAAGTTAAAAGACAATTGCGTCTCCAATTTTACTTAACTCCGGCAGAATCACATTATTAAACCAATGACAAACCCGAAACCCGAAAATCATTAAAATGTTTTTATTATTTTCATTGCCAAATCCCAAAATATAGATTACAGTACCAAGCGAATAATTGTGTTAAAATATAAAAAAAATTATGGATTTATTTTTTGAACTTTAAAAATTGATGCCATCCACGGAAATACAGCAGAGTCACGTTCGTAATGATCTCTTCAGTGCGTAAGTTAACGTAAACCGAGAAAATTGTCCAATCGTCCTTCCGGAATATGAATCTAAGAGAATCTATCCTCCTCTCAGTACCCGACCAAGCTACACAGTTTAAAATAACGCCACGACGAGACCGAGGAGAAAAAACAAGGTGCCAAATTGTTTCCAACCAAAGGTGAACACAAAAGGCTGGTCCAACTACTCCAATAAGAAGCAAAGGCCATACTACAAAGAGGGCAATAGCAACGAATGATGAACGTGAGGATTATATGCAGTTCGAAGAGAGATATGGACGCGCGAAGTAGGGGAGAAAATTGAGCAAGAATTCCAGAGATCGAGAGGAAAACCTTTCGAGCTCATTCCCCATGCATTTCGCCACAGGACTACCGCGAGTTTCACCTCTTTTCGGTTAAACACCTCTCGAATGCTTACACACACTTGCCGTGACTCCCTCCCCCGTCGCCACCTCCAGAAAAGCCTCCATCCCAGGCAACGCCCCTATGCTTTCCGACTTCCCCCGTCGCCCTCTAACCCCAAACCCCACCCCTCCCTTCCTCTCAGGCCTCCCACCCTGCTTACCGCAACTTCCTTCCCTCAAAACATTTTTCTCGTTTATAATTTACATAAATTTTACAACGGGGCTGACCTCGAGCCACATGAAAATACAAGAAAATTATTCGACGTTTTGTTTTTTCATATTCCACATACTCAGAGAATGCTAACGGGAGAGTTTTCTTTAATGCATCTGTCAAGAACCCGTCGCAGTTGAAGTTAACAAGAAGAAAACGAAATATCCATATTTATACAGTATTAATAAAATTCACATGACCATAATTTTAGACCTACGAAATGGATATCACACGCTGGAAAAGTAAGGAAGCCAAGGTTCAAGATTCTGTCAGCAATGATATGAAAAACTTGTAGACTTGGAAATACAAGACTTGTAGACTTACTTGTCCATTTCGACGGCTGTAAATGAAAAATTTTGAAACAAAATTTTAACAACAAAGAAAATAATTTAAACCATCTGGAATTTTAAATGCACGAGAAAACATAAGATGTCGCACTACTTTTCTTGTAGAAATGGGAATTTAGTACTCCAGAGGAAACAATACTAACCGTATACGTATCTTTAACATTGCCATTGTGAAAGAATTTCCTTACTTTCAATCACCCGAGATAATCCAGGGATTATCAAAAGCACAAAAAGACAAATTAATTTGTTCAAACTTTATAAATAGGAGAATTTAGTGAATGGTTGCATTTCTCCATTTTCTACGCGCGTATTTTACAATTCATATTAATTTACAAATCACATTTCTGCAAGGTACAAAAAGTTTGCAAGGCGATGACCAAACACTCTTTAAGCAAAAACACCAAACGACGGAGATGGAATCTCTATTCTGAGCATCGCCATGAAAAATAATCTTCTATCTCTAATCCAATGTGATCCATTCAATCACAACAGGTTTTGATATATTTTGTTTCGCTTGCTCATGATTATGAGTTACGTCATCAAGTTCAATGATGGCAATATGGTTTTAGATCATTGAGAGAGATAGAGAGAGGGATTTGAAGGTACGTTTATTTCAAAACTTCCTTGTGTTTGGACACCCCCTATGGATTTGAGAAAGAAAACGAATGAAAGAGTTCCAAGAAATTCGACAAAATGGGATAATATCCAGTGTGATCTGAGGCGAGTAGAGCAGGCTAGAGGTGCGTCTTGACTGGTCCTATGGCATTGAGCATCTAATCAGTCGTTATAGTGGCATTGAAAAATGAGTTTATATGATAAATAAATGTTTTGGATTAACTTCACATAGCCATGACACACATGCTACGAGAAATCTTCTTCATCCTACGTCTAAAATTTAAGTTTAACGAAAGTAAACGGACAACAGCCTTGGAGTAAGACAGTGATGAGAATCGTATTCCCGCACGGCGTTCGAGCCAGAGTGCTTTTAGACGTGGACTATATGGCGCGCTCCACAGACTGAACTGCACAGAGGCCTTGACACTATCTCGAAATACAGGGATTTTGAAAAGGTACACGCTGGCCTGCCAAAGAATGTAAAAACCCACGAAGCTCCAAATTGATATTAAGGAACAACTAGAAACAGTTACCAATAGGAGAGCAAAATGTTACACATTAATTTCGGGTGGTCTCATTTTTTGGACCATTTTCAGTTGACACAACTTACTGAGCATAGACGGAGAGACTCACAATTCAAAATTACGAGGATTGGTTAAAAGAGAGTCATTATCAAATTAATTCGCATAATTTACTGGGCAAACATTTTATGCTATATTGTTGCGAACATTAATGTGTACGTAATGTACATGTGGTTAAGTTTCGTCAAGTTTGATAGCGGTATTGCAAGAAAAGCAGCCTTTGCACGTTGAAACATACCTGTTCTTCGCGTAATAGGTATAAAGTATGAGCTAGGCAGCAGTTTCCCTTACCTCCATTTTCAAGGAGTGTAGGGGGCTAGGTCAAGATAAATGGATTGAAGGAAGAAATCGGAAGAATAAAGCATGACGCTCAATTGCAATTCGCCACGAAGGACGTTTCAGGTCCTTATTTTCTCCTATCAAGTACGAAATTTTTACCAGGACTCAAGATCTATCTCTCCCCAAACCTATTCTAACCATCATTTTTCCCTGCTAATCCTCATTTTTTCCAAATGGTGCACATTGCACGTGCAGACATGCATCAATGCATGCGAGTGTACGTGAATATTTATTTATTTATAAGCACAAGAGAGAAGAGGCCTCGGAGGTGGAAAAGAGGGAATGAAGAGAAAAGAGACGTGAGAGACTCATCGAGGTGGGAGGTTGGAGGGCGTCGAGGGGTAAAAATGTGGAACGGTTGCATAAATACGGAATTTCTTCCTGCTCATTCTCTCTTTCTCCCTCTCTCTCTCTCCATTCCTCAGCCCTCTCGACCGCCTACTTCCATTCCCGCCTACCTCCCGCTTTTAAACATATAAATAAATACACATATCTCATACACTACTCGCGAGTGCGCGATTTTTTTCTTTCCACTCCAGTCCAACTCGTACTGTCGGTTCCCGCCATTGTTAGTTCCGCCGGGTGCCGCTCCACTACCCCACGGCAGAGGGTAGGGTTTATGGGTGGAGGGGTAGGCGCAGGGGGGGGGGGGTGTTTGACGTCCGCTAGAGCGTGGGGGGGGGGGGGTGGGTGGGTTGTTTTTTAGCAGCTCGGAAGCTCTTTCTTTCCACCTCACCTCTCCTCCCTCCCTAGACTAACGTCGCAAGAGAGGGAGGGAGAATTAGAGAGGAGAGGACGGGAAAGGGATTGGGGGGGAGGGGTTCGGAAGTGGGAAATAAAAGAAAAGGGCTGATGGCGGTGTGGGGTCATGAGCGGGAGTTTAAGGGAAGAGCACGGGGCAGAGTTGGGCGGCGCAGGTAGTGGGGGGGGGGACAGGTTGAGAGAACGAAATCCCGAGTTGGCGGAGGGGAAAGGGGGGAGGTGGTGGGGTGGGATAGGGGAGAGAAGCCATTCACGTAGGTGTTGATTAACCACTTTTCGGGGAAGCTCGAGTAAGGAGTCAAACGGTGAGAATTTTCGAGAGGGAAACGTTCACGGGCCGCTAAACACCACCGCCACTAGAATCCCCGAGCCCACACAAACACATTCGAATACAGAAAAGCGCGCTCAGAAACCGCAAACATTGACGTTTATTTTTTCCCCCACCCCCCTTCTTCTCTTTCTCCCCGTCCCTCTCTTTCTCTTTAGTTTTCCTCGTCTAAAATAAATGAAACAAAAGTCAGCACTTATTTATTCTAAAATACACGAGGTCGGAGGGAGGAGTGGGAATTTAAATCTCTACAATGTGCACCACGCCACTAAATGCACCGCTCTCGCGTTCGACGTGCGCTCGCTCCTCCGTGCGCGAGCCGTCCGTGTCTCTCGCCGAGCGGGGAGAGGGCGGAGCGTCAGCGTGGAAGATGCAAAAAAAAAAAAACGCGACATCTCCCGCGCGGAGAAGTATTTCCGAGGACACTTCTTTTTGACTCCTATCAACTTTTCCCTCCTTCTCACTGAGGGATATCTATTTCCTTCACGACTAAATTCAAGAGGTTTTATACGACGTTCAGAAAAATTTGCGACTCTGCGCAGCTGGACCGGGGATTCGTAATTTCGGGTACCACTAGAATTTTTCCGGAAGCACTAAATAATTTTCTTTTCAAGTATTCGCACGAAAGAGAGGACAACGAGGAGACGAAAGTGAAATAAGGAGAGGAGCCTTATTCACGGCGAGGAAAGTGTTGGTCATCGTGATATTCAGAGTGATGACTTTAATAAAAATAATTTATAACCATAACTTTACAACAAAGATAAAACGCTCGATGTTGCATTAAATCACACATAGAAGGTCTATTGTATCAAAGAGAGTTGAAAGATTTTGAAATTGGGATCCATTGACACCCATCAGATTAATACATTGGAGTAACCCTCTAAAACTGACCGTCGGCTTCCCTAGTTAAGATTCCGAAAACATTCGTAACGTTAAATTGAAAGAATGTATTTTATAATAAATAAATGTCAAATTCTCTCATATAATCAACACTTTCTGAATTACCTTGGAAATTCAACAGGCAACTGATGGGGAGAGCGCAAAAACGTCATGCTAGACATTTAAAGCATATAAATCCATCACTATATTATCCGCAGCAGAAATTAGCGCCGCATGATGCTAAACCCTACATGATTATATGTCAAAATGTAAATCTCCGACAGAAAAAATTGACAACTTCGAAAAACACACCAAACAATTTCCTAATAAAATACGACTGGAATTTTCGTAGTTCTCTAATTCAAACATTTGCCTGGATATTCCAAGAGATAGCGCATGAAAATTTTATCCCTGCATTTCACAACAGCCGCAAACTTTTAATATTAATAATCGCTGCTTGGGAAACGGGAAATCTACCTTCATAACCCCGGCACCGTAATCTGCTCCCACGGATCATGCATATGTAATGCACACGCTAACCGCCGCATTTCCTACTAACATCCGCAGCATCAGGAGTGAATGTAAGGGTGTGCACATACGTCTTTTGTTCCATTTTTCCCGGAGACATTCCCGGCCTTTACTCTAAAATATACGAAACATGGCAAAAAAAAATGATTTTATTTTTCATGGAATTCGTAATGTGTAAAGATTCATGAGACCTCTTCAATTTTAATTCATTCAAGTCTCCTGTGCTCTTCACATTCCTATTTAAGAATTCGACAGAAATACCCGATTTTATGCGATTCCATTGCCTGCGTCTCTCCTTAATTTTGCGAGCTTTCACCAGAACACTCCTACCCAGTATTTCACCCAAGGCAGTAAAATTTGATGCATAATAGCATGCCCACTCATGAATACATTTCTATTTAGCTGGCTGAATGGAGCGGACATGTATTTTTACATTTGGAGCTTGCTAACACAGCCAAAGAGCTAATATATATTCAGACAATCTTTTAGCTTTTTTAAAATACTGACATTTTAAGTAGTAATAGCGTCTTGAGTTTGAGAGGTTACAATATAATATTCTTTGAGTGTTTTAGGGGACAGATTACTGTTAAAATAGTTATACTAATCTAAAGGTGTTTCCAGGGAAGTCTATCACTTCGATTCGATCATGTAAATCTCTCATTTTACTCAAGATTTTATACATATTATGCATTGCCTAAGCTTAAATACCCATCTAACAAGCTCTATGCGACACCTATAAAAATATTTAAACCCATTTGCAAAGGAGTGCGTTCAACAACTATATACTTTCGGTCTAAAGACGGATTCCTATCGGCATTTCCCATATTCTCCTTTCACTAGACTCACACTATTCTTCCTGCGTAAAATACTTTTTTGTCACTTTTAAGTACCCAATATCTAATATCTTTTCTTTCAAATACTTCTATACAAACAAATATGTGTAATATCACTATCGAAATCCTGTTAGCGTACGCACCTTCCTCCACTTTAAGTTTCCGTCCTCCTGGATGCCATAGCATTTCTTCCTTTCGGCGGATTTTATCCATTAAAATCCTCATAACTCGAATATTCGATGCCAAAAACCTACGACGAATTTTACACAGCACAACCTGATTTTCTTTAAGCATAGCGGCATACACAACAAATGACAAGTCCCACGTACATCCCGAATAAGAGAATACAAAAATGCACAGCTACTCTGTTATAAATCAAACATTTTGAAAATAAAATTTTGGACTTCTACGTTTAATGCCAAAAAACGATGCATATCCAATAGATGCATTTCTGTTGACATAAAGTACCAAAAATCTTCTCTTGGCAAACATAAATGGTGGAGCGTTAATTTTCGTTTAATATATAACATGCTCCTACGTACCCTATCAATGATGGTTTCGGGAAAGGGCTTCGACTCGAAGTAGGTTATCTTAGAAATAAAATATTAATTCTATAATCTATAATTAAACACGATTGAATCCAAAAAGGCAAAGTTTTCAGAGTGGCAAGGAGAGGAAAACTACTTCATTCGCACTATTTTCTCCCTTACTTTCCTTTTGTCGCTTGACAAAACCAGCGGCATCTTACCCAAGACTGCCATCAAAATCACTAATTAAAAAAATAAGATCATACACCTATGCAAAACAAAATCCTTTCAATATTTCGCTTCACTCTGCGTTCGCTCCAACCAACCGAAAATATAAACCCCCCTCTCTCACTTTGTGCCTGCCATTGCTCAGAATTCTTCAGCAACCCCGTAGTACCTCCCTCGTCGGTGCATTTCCCTTTCCCGTCTCGACGACACCCCAACTCCCGCTTCCACTCGAAAGTGAACGGGAGACAAAAGGAAAAGCTCACGGAATTAAACGGATATAAAAAAACGCCGAAAAGAAGGTAAAAATAATGAACCCGGCCTTCTCGACTCGAGGCGTTAACACCCACACACCCTAGACCTGCAATACACTACATACACGCCCGGACGCGTATATGTAGTGTATTTCACCCCCTGACTTTTGAGTGTGTGTATATATATATATATATATATATATATATATATATATATATATATATATATATAATTAGATGCATATAATATATACATATATATACATATTATAAATATAAAATGAACAATCACTCATTGCCGAAATAAATCTTCCCCCCCCCTCTTTGCCTAGCTCGAGGTCCTTGGGAAAACCGACGTGCATCTTCCCTAAGGGTACCTGCAAGCTACTTTGATGGCGCATGTGGAAAGCAACTAGAATAAGGGTGAGGATGAAATATTTATGGAGCAAACCTTTTTTAATTCTGTAAAGAATAGATAGAACGATGCCGGAGACGTGGGTGCGACGAATAAATCAGTACTAGTCAAAACCTGTATTCAGTACAATACTAAGGATATCTACCAAGGAAGTTAGTAGACTGCAGAACTGAAAATAGAACTATTACATGTAAGACATGCTAAGGAGTCCGTAGTTTAAAATTCACTCTTAAGATCACAAAATCATGCTTCGAATCTGCACAAAATTAAAACACCCAAGGCGCCACTGACCCCACGTCATACGATAAGCAAATACGATTAGAAAGAACTTTAAAAAGAATGTAGAGAAATTAAGGCCGGATATGACTTCATCCCAAGGTGTCGCTAAATAGGTGTCCCCTACATGGTGGGGAGGGGAATACCTTCCGGTAAATGGATATGTTTCCACAAATCATCGGCTAAGTGGAATCCGGAGAACCCAATGCAGACCCATTACCCCACCTCGGCCCTTTTATAACTGGTATAAGGTGCGCTTTGGGAAGACGATTAAGTGGCAACTATTAATACTTTTATCACCTTCATTTTTTAATTACATCTGCCAGACATTTTTTGCAATTCAAAATGTTGGAATAGACTGCAGAGATAGATGTCTCACTCGAAACCTTTATGATAATCTGGAAACACAGTAAGAGTAGAGGATGGAGAATCGTAAGAGGTGGAAGCTATCCAGGGAAGAAATAGACAGGTTTACGGCAATGGACTTTTACGCATTGAACATGGTAAAGCAGGCATCGGAAATGTGTTATGGATGTAAGGTTAGCTTATGATGCCAGATTTGTGATTGATAAGGCTTTAGTCAAATCAGAGATAACGATAAGGGAATTGAATGCCTGGACTACTAATGTAAGATTGGGCAAAGATTTGAGAGTGAAAACTCTTGTGAATACTCGTATACCGAAGCGAAGTGCCGCATATTTAAAAAAAATATTAATGTATTAGTTAGAAAATTTGTATCGGGAATAGATAGAATGCTGAAAACTCAGAAGTGCGGTTGAATTTACGGGAAAGATAGAGATTAAGAAGTGACATTTTCGACGGGATGGGGGGTGTATAAATATGAGGAGTTGAATAGGGAAATAAGTGTACGGCGAAAAGGAACGAACATATTTCAGAATTAATGTCAAATTCAAACGAACTACCTATAATAAATAATGAAAAAACCAAAACAAATTTAGAAAAAATTCCTGTTTAGCATCTAATGCGAATTCGAGACATACTCAAAAGTCGGGAGTGTGATTTCGCACCTATCGAGAAATTTTCCACCATAAAATTAATTATAAAAGTGCAAAGTTAAATTGTGGAATCAAAACATCTAAGCATACGTAGCTTTTTTTATAAGCAAATGCTACGGTAGTGATTGTGAAAAAGGTTCCCAAAACATGGTTTTACATTTGAAAAAGGGCGCCTTTCATGACTTTCTTCAATTGATTGGACTGCAATCGCAATGTGATTCCTAGATAGAAAAAGTGTCCCGAATCATCATGATCGTCATCATAATGTAGGATCCTAATTATATTTATCAGGTACAACACTTTTTTGCCATGGCACAACCGCTACATATTTTGCCATCAATCTAACGACGACTTTGCAGTAATTAACATAATATTCCATTCGTCGTGAAAAATCATATACTGGTATTACTTCCCTTGGTTTTCTGAAATACATTTCTGAAACAGGCCTAGCATAGTGTACAGGTTAATCTTAATTTCCCAAAGAATGTGCAATTAAAAACTAAACAGGGAAAGAAAAACAATCAAATTTACAATAAATTGAGAAAATCAACATCGTATTATAATTGATGTAGAATCAAGTAGATACATTTTTTCATCCCATATCTCTCCTGTATGAAGATACCATTCATAGGGTGAATTTTAAAAGCATTCAAAATTTGTTTTGAGATTTTGTTGGAAGAGCCCTGCGAGTTTTTCATGAGTTTTTCTTACAACACTGAGGAAATGCATGACTTTTCTCTTAATGACGAATTTGATCGCTACTGAAACAAAATATTACGCTACCGAAAGCAAATACGAATACCACGAAGCCAGGTTGCAAAGTGGGAAGATGAGATCCCAGTACACATGAGTTTGTCAATTAAAATCCGCTAAAAGGAAATGCAGCTGCAGTCAGGGGAATTCAGAGGATTTTATAAACTTGGACGGATCGCGATAATGCCATTATACTTATTGTCAATGATCTATTAATAAACGTAATATAAATACAAGAAAATGATATAACAAATTTCCAGTGTATGAAAGGGAAGAGTACTCCGAGCGCTAAGTGCCACCAGTACACAGAAAGCATACTACCAGTAAAAATGCACTTAAATAATATACTCGATCGATTAATTATTACTGAATCGAACACGTAATTTACTGAAATTTAAAACAAAAACTCGAATATATGCATAAAACATAAAAAGATGCCATGAATAAGAGAAAAATGCGGATGTAACAGAGAGCGAGGGAAGGGGGAGAGAATTGAGAGTAATGGAATGTTTGCATTACACTTCCAAGGCAATTAGCAAAGCTCACACGAGACAAGACGTAAGATATCTCACCGTTAATGGAAACAGGTTCTCCACTCAAAGGAAAAACGAACAAAGAGAGAAGATGAGATGCGAGGGAGGGGAAATGGGAAAAAAGAAGCGAGCCGCGCTAAGGGAAGTACGTAAATAAGATAAAAAGAAGAGAGTAACCCATTGGTCTATCTCAATCACGGGAGGATGAGGAAGGTTTGGTTTCTTTCCTATCTACTGAGGCCCTCCACGGAATGAGGAGACATTACGTTACAGTAACTTTCACCCGCCACTCGGAAAGCCTTCTAAGAATCCCAAAATATGGAGTTTGCACCAGGAAAGCAATTTTTTCCTCTTATTCACACTTGAGAGAATTGCAGTTTAAAGCACTGCTCTATACGACGACCGAAAATCTAATCCAGGCTTATCTTAACCATAAACCTGGGTGAAGCTGTATACACTGAGGGATAAAACCTAGTTTCGTTTGGAAAATGATTATCTCTTTGCTCCACGGAAGTATGCGAGCATCCCTTCTGCCCCTGAGAACCCACTCTTGATTAACCATTAGGTGTCCCAAGATCTAATCACCAGATTTGACAAAACACCTATGCCTGACTCAGAACCCGTGGCCTTTGCATTAGCAAGTGACTGTCAGGACTCACCAATCCAGCAGAATGTCGTAGAAATTACTTCCACAATATATCGTTTCAAAGTACTGTAGAAGGTATAAGAATAGAACACTTCATGGAAATGAATCCTGAAAGAAAATCATGATGGAATATACTGACTAAATGGTCAAATTAATATTGAAATCAAGAGGTTTATTAAACTTAACGCATGTTAAATATTTCAACTTAATCACGATTTCCAAATCAACTATTAAAACTTTTCAGTCAAATACTTGCATAAGTTACAGCTCTTCCAAACTGTCAGACGCGTTTCATCATACATGAAAGTCGATTGTCACGAACTTTGCACAAACTATACATAATGAGCACTAACGGTGTTCTCACAGCAAAAACGTTTAGGGTGGAAACTCAAATCTCCAATGTCGAAATTAAAGCATTTCGATAACCAAATAATTGCTTCAACACAGAAAATTGATCTATTCCCCTTGGGTAAGCATTCCCCTCTTCTAGGATAACAAACTGTTCTCTATTTATAAACGCCCAAGTTGACAGCATCGTTTTTTTATAAATGAAAATATTAGGATGCGGCACCCAGTGCAGCGCATACCTTTTACAGGAAAAGTGAGCAGTACAGTATTTTTTCTGCGCAGGAAGGCTCAAAAGGCTCACATACCTAGCCCTTTCATTACATTGTCTTAACAGAATAACTTCTGTCGGTAAGGTAGGTAAAATGCCGTAATCCGCAGGAACGAAACCTGGGCCGTCAGTATGGGACGCTAGTGGAACATCAGCATTAAAACGAAGACGGAGTCTTTGAGTAAGTAAACGTTATGTCAGAAATCGTACAGCCGAAGGCTTAATTTTTCTCAACTTTTTCGTTAGAGAAGTTACAGAAACAAGGTACCTGAAGACGACGCCGATTCGTTGAAACTAGTCATACCTAACACAATTGGTGGAAAGTTACATTGCGTGTTTTTTTAATTGAGTAATAATGGATTTCCAAAAAAATAAGCCTGAAAACATGGAATATGACCCCTTTAATTTCCACTGATATCTTAATTTCACGACCGTTTGATCCCTTGAATCACTTTCAGTAACATTAGAGATACAAGGAAAAACTAGAAAATATAACTTAAACTTAACTATAACTTAACTTGACTTAACTTAACTTGTAAAAATAATTTAAACTTAAAAAACGTCGGATTTGAAAATCCGGCTTTAGCTCACAGGGAGAACAGCGATAATGATGTAAACTACTAGATATCGATTTACGTAAGGTAGTGCAGACAGCATCTTTCGCTGGCCTAACGTGATTTTCGTCACTCGACGCAATCAAACCATGATGGACGTCATTCTTCGTCTCGCCGCAACGAAGATCATGGATTGATTTCCGGAGGGTACAAAAATTCGATTTGAAAGAACTATAGCGTAAAATTAGGTGGAAAAACGTAAAGAAGTACATATTCCATCGGTATAAATGGCAACTATGCATACTATGCACCCCGTCTCCTTTGGTTCACTACAAGGCAATTCCTAATCCAAATGTCTCACCGTCTGCCATCCTCTCAACCAATTTCTTATTAGCTACCCACTCCAATTAATGGTTTAATTATAATCAACGCAGGATAGGGCCACAAAGCCAAAAATAACAACATGATTTTTGACAGAAACCGAACAGTGCGATAGGTAGCCAGCAAAAATTCCTGTTCCCGACAGAGAGATGTCGGTCTCGACTCAAAGGAAAGGTATATCGTGCGAGCGAAAAAAGGAATTCATGGCGAAGCAGGTATCTTTCAGCGGACTTACGATACCCAACAGCAATCCATGCCCATCCCCGCTCTCGAATGCAGCTTCCATTTGTTTGCCGAGGAAGGAGTGAGAGAGAGAGAGGGAGGAGGGGGTTGGCAAACGAAGGTGGGATGGGGGAAAAGGGGCGGTGGGGACCGTCCGGAATAGATGGCTCCGAAAAGAGAGAGGAATGGGAAGAATGACGGAGATGATTGCCAAGGGCGCGAGAGTAATTGAAGATTAGAGGGCGACACGTATCTCGAGATGAGGGGAGGGTGGGCCTTGGTGAGGAGGGTGGAATGAGGACTGAGGCTCTCAAAGAAAAAAGGGTTGCGCCTCACGGAGGGATTCAAGACGCGGAGATGAGGAAAGGCGTGCCTTACATGACATGGGGAAGTTTCGCAGAGTAAGGCAAAAGTTGGAACTGCTAATTTGTTCATCCAGCCTCTATATGCAATCTTCGAGAAGAAACGCGAACTTTAAGAACAATGAAGTTCAAAACACCTTGGAGTATGAGCTTAAATATGGGTATGCATATTTTTAGAGAGATGTGTGTGTTCCTTTGAACAAGGACTAATTATCCCAACTATTTCTACGCATTCAATTAACACAAAAAAATGAAGCTCTAATTTCAATTTATCAATGGATAAATAGTCAGAAATTCTCTGCCGGAGAGGTATTAATATATGAGCTCTCCTGTATAGACTTCACTAAATATGTTCTATCATTAAACAGTTTTCGTTAAGCATTAGAATTTACCCCTTAGAGCAAATATGTCCTAGGTGCACCCTAAGGAAGCCATAGCTCTACATTTTTTGTATATTAAACTCTTTGCCCCTCGATAATAATACAGCAGACTAAGCCAGACCACCAACTATTTTCGTCATTCGACAAGCAAAACCGAGCAGTTTAAGTAGAAGTATGTGCTATTCTCAAAATTGAATATATATACATATATATATATATATATATATATATATATATATATATATATATATATATATCTACTGTAGCAAGGAAAAAACGCTATTTTATTGGCACAAATTACAATGCTCAGAGCAATTATACGTTTCACCTTATTTGTAACAGGCCAATATAATTGAAAATGGTATTTTATAACACAAGGCCCAACTACGAAATATGTCCAATGCTTACTTTTGTTATACTTCAGGATTAAACAGATGAAAACAATACCATTTCGGAAATTTCTAAAATTACTATTTTTAATTTGCTTTTTTCACTAAGTTTATTCTGTGTCGATGCTGAAATTGAAATTAAAACCCATTACTATGCACAACTTCAGCTGAAAAAAAAGGTTTCACACTTGAATTTCCATGCTAGTAAACTAAACAAAAATAAAAGTATCAAAAGTCAAAATGCCTGAGAGGGAAAGTAAATATTTCACGATCGTAAATATCTAGGAATGTGGTTTAATCTAACAAGAGCCAATACCAATTGGGATAACTGTTTACGAGGCAAAGCGTTTAAAACGCTACAGCAGATAAAATGCCTCTGTTACTTATTTTCCATTAAAACCAGAGAGGTGCTAACGACTGCATTAATACTGTCACAGCCTGATTGTTGCTTTCTTGTTTATAACCATTAATTCGGTGAACACAAAACAAAACCGCAGAAAATAAAGATATCAGATAACGCCACACTATGTAAAATAGAAGTGGTTGAGGTAAAAACCGTCTAAAATAGGGCCTTAATTTCATGTTTACTTTATTACAGGCTACAAACCGGATAACCCTACGTGCCTGGGATGGAGGACCAGCACATACCATCAATTCCTAAAGTTAATCATATCAAATCATCATATATATATATATATATATATATATATATATATATATATATATATATATATATGTAACCCCTTGTATAAGCATTCATGGCCCCTTTTTTCTATGTTCTCCTTTTACATTGGAACAACCAAATAGTTCCCCGCAAGTTTTATTGACAAGTTCCTTTCACAAGCACAAGGAGGGAAACCTATTTTCGTTTCATACAAATCAGTATATATGTTATGATCACTTATTTAACATTAAAATTGCCCTTCACAAACGATCCTTCCGATTATTTTGATGAAAAATATAATTCAAGGTCGTTCAATTTTTAGAAATGTATTTTTCTACACATTTTGCCGTTTTGAGCAAACGTGTTTTTTATACGGTGAGCTGCAAAAATGGTTGCCAACTCAGCGAATTAGAGCTACGTTAGGGTCTACAGAAGAAACTTGTAATAGCCTAAACTTATATATTTAAGACTCTAATCGCTATGATCACATATCTATCCACATATTGAGCCTATCCATCGACTATTTTCGGAAGGACACTTCGGAAAAGTTTTGCGATGAGATGACAACGGTAGAAATGGTTCTTTTTCTTGACTCCGCAAGTAAAGAGCCTCTAAAAGAAATGACACAGTTTCAGGCGTAACATGGTGGAAATCCTTCGTGATGAAAGAAGACATTTTGCTTTTCCACATTGAGTATTTTTTTATTAGACCTAGGTTTCGTTACAGCGAAATATCTTCAGGTGGAAGATGTTACGCTGTAACGAAACCTAGGTCTAATAAAATTACTCATCGTGGAATAGCCAAGTGTCTTCTTTCTTCCTATGTCTCTTTATTAATAAAAGGATTATGTATGAAAAGCATATAGGCAATTAACATTTAGTGCCGTGCTATAAAACTCACATAAGTCAGCTAGTGTTTATTATTAGCATGAACGACACTTACTCGTTTTCCATCTTATAAGTTTCTCATCATGCAATTTATATAATAATCCGCTAGAGTTTCTCAACGCCTCCTAACATTTTTTTTTATCGTTAAATTAAAGAATGCTATTTTTCAATCAGAAAAAGCAAATAATATCATTTTGGTGGTGATAATCGGAAGTATTCGTCTCTTTTTAGGTCTTTCATTTATTAGACTGTTTTTGATGCCACGAAAAAAATTATTGCTATTAATTATCTGTCCTGTATTGAATAAATTTAAATATTTAAATACATCTTTTCATTTATACGCTCATTTTGGCTCATTGTGCAATACGTGCTCACTAATTATTAACAGAGTTAAATAAGTTACGTACCACTCTATAACTCACAAAATAAGAAAGAATCTAGTGACCAATAACGAGCAAGATGTACCTAGAATAAAATATCATCAAAGCAATATATTCATGAACCAATGATACTAATATATTCTTGGAATTAAAATATAAATTACTTCATGAATCATTCTATCAATTTACGAGTGATGATTATTTATTTTAATTAACAAATTCTACAGCCCACAGCAAAATTCCCATGGCAACTATTCCACAGCTATGACTACGTATAGCATCATCAACTACGGATAGGGACCCCCCACCGCGTTCCATACAGTGATTGTTTTAACTGCATTAATATCTAGCTGAAGCTATAATAGTTACAGTTGCCTCAGGAAGCTATTAATTAATTTCTCTATTATTACAAAGCATACTAGCTGCAACTCTCGGTGCTCAACGTGAGACTAGACGGTGCCGAGCACATCTGGGGGGGGGGGGGGGGAGGAACAGATGGTTACATAAACAAGCGCTTCGCGGGGGAAATGAGATTTTTTTACACAATACGGAGTAAAGGCAGTAAAATTATGTGGAATATAAACACCAGGGAATAAATATAAAAACCGCGAGAAAAAACGAGCAGCCATGCCACACAATAACGGAAGAAATAATAAGCATAAGCTTCGCTAACGATCGTAAAATAAAACAGATCTACGGGAATAATAAACACATTACTCACTTATCTTCCTTAAACTCCCGCACCTTTTGTGCAAACGCCAGCCTTTAATTTTTCCATACGCTTCCTCTGACTAATGCAGAGAGAGCCATGAAGGCAAAATTAACGCGTGTCGAGCGGGGGCGACAATCAGCAGCGACACAGCGGCACTATTTCGTACTTTCACCTCTACATGTCATCTCACGTAACACGTGTAGTCCAGTTCAATTATCGCGCGGAGCGTTCGGGTGTATACGCGTGTGCCGCGATGTACTACTTGCATTGCATCAGAGGGATATCTGTTTTCCGCGGCGAGACTCGGGAGGGAGAGAGAGAAAGAGAGAGGGAGAGAGCCTTCCGAATTCTAAAAAGCATGGGCAACTTTTCAAAACGTTAGTTCCTAAAATGTTTACCCTCCAAATGCTAACAATTAAACTCGTGTGCCCGCGGTGGTGAAGGCTCGGGAGTTTATGCAACTGAGCACCCGGCTGAAGGGTGTGGTGGGGAAGGAGACGTGGAGGCGGGACGGAGGCTGGGGGAAGGGATGTGGGGGGAGAGAGGGGGGGGGATAGAAGAGAGAGAGAGAGCATAAAGGTAACGGGACTAATGTGAAGGGGTCCTGAAAAAGTTTTGCTGGGGGATAATTAGATCCTCGACGCGGCGAAGGTAATGAATGACCAGTAAATGATTAATACCGCTAGAATCCTGCCCCCTCTCCGGTCGCAGCTGGAATACAGCACGAATTTATTGGACGAGCCCTAATTCAATTTGTGGTACAGCTGAAAGAAACGAAGTTGAAATAAGTGCTGATTTTCACGTCCTACGTTTATTTAATAGAAACTCCTACATTGATTAAAAGTATGAGATGTACCACAAAGATGGAAAATATTTTTCGAAAATTTCTGTTTGTTGAGAATTCCTAGAAGAGTTTAAACTCTCTCGGAATTCCATTTGGGACTCCTTTTCAAATTATAAGTCACAACAAAGGATTTCTTCAAAAACTTTTAAAACCAATTGTGGTTTGATTTTCATCAATAATAGGTGTGGATTAAGTTTGAAATGGTATAAATTTTAAATCGTACCCCGAAAACAGTTTGAGCCTAAATATAGCCTAAATATCACAAGTATATAATACAAATAATATCGCATTTAACAATGAGCAATCACTAGATTCTCTCGGGGGAAAATAATAATGCCCACGAACTACATCTAAGCGAGTCAGGGTTTTACTATTAAACTCAAAAAAGAAGATTAAGCCCCCGCCTATGACCTAGCAAACGGAGAAAGTTGGCGACAAACAAACCCTCACTGAATTTCCCAACGGAATAATAGGAATCCATCCACACGTTTAACGCGAAGTTTAAAAGACCAGAAAGAGAATAGCTCCCTCTCTCCCTAACCCTCCACCTCATCCCACCAACAGCGGGAAACGTTTAAAAGCGGGATTTTCAACCCCCATTCGCCGCCCCACCCCCTCTCGCAGTCGTGAAAAGGCACGCCAGCTCATGAAAACTCTCAAAACGCTCGTGCTCTGCTGTTTCCCTTCCTCCACATCCCCACCTCCTTTCCCTCACCCGACCCCAGCACAAAATTAATCGCCCTTTCGGACGACGGGGGCATCAACACATTCAAACCCCCTTCCGGAAAAAGTTTCCAATGAAGAAGAAACCCAACGCTGATCCCTCTCCAAAAATAAACGGCGGTGGCCGCATAATTTACCGATCGAAATAATCCACCCACACAACAGCACATGGCACCACCGCCATCGCATCGGACGGCGCTCTCTCGACGTGAACATCCTGGTTTGAAATGAACATCGAAGTAGTGGTGATGGCACATAACGTGCCTGCATAAATTATATGTGGAAGCAATGCTCCTCCCGACCGGTATCGACCCGTGGAGTGGATTCAGCCAGCTCCCACTCACCCACACACACAGCACATAGTACTCTCTCACGCCAAACCACTCTATCGTATTTGGTATTCCGACGACTATGACGGCCGTATTGACCAATGAGCCGACGCCGATGGAGCCCACCCCGGTGCACGTTGGAGAGGGACGGAGTGGAAGAGGGAGGAAGGAAGGGGGGAGAGAGAGAGAGATAGGAAAAGGACGAACAAAAGGGGGTGCGGGGAGGGAAGGAGGAAGGCAAGCGAGTGCAAGGGAGGGTGTTGGCGGGAGAAAGGGCTCTCCCGCCAGGGTAAAGGATTCGACGCCGGCCGACCAAGCGGCCGGCCAACCGGAACGGAACGGCGAGCCGAACGAGGGATCTCGGCCAAGCGTCAGACAAGGTGGGGGGTGGGGGTGGGAGACGGATTTAGGCGCAGTGCAACCCCAAACATCGAGAAAACTCACGGGGCAAATTGCCTACATGTATATTGCCAATGAATATTTACTTCCTTAGTCGATTCACCCATTTAGAGAGCTTTTGGTCAGTCACAAAGTGCAGTCCACTCTCCTTTGAGACTATTTCAAAAATGGCAAAGACAGTTCTATCCAGAATTGCAGCACGTCTGATATTAACCACTTCCCCCTTAATTTGGTTACATTCCCCTGCACTACTCCTTGTTAATCTATCGAATCCCCAGCCTTCACTTACTTCGAGACACCATTCCTCATAAATGTTCCCACATTTCATACGCCAATCTGTCCTCCTCCACAATATCGAATCGCTTCTCCGGCAACTTTTGTCATTCTATACCAATTATCTGAACTCATCTTTGAATAAACACTTTAAATTCTGCCTCAAGATTAGAATGGTTTCATTTATTTATATTTTTCTATTAACTTTAACATTTGACTTTGTTTATGAAGGTAAAATCAACGGGAATGGAGAAATGAGTTTATTGATAATTCCATTAACATCCGTCCTAATCACTGATCTGTATTCTGTAATCTTCCATCAATTACCAGTTTAAGAGGATTTGTGACCGTATCGTCTCTCAAAAGCACAAGCCGACTGATGCGCCATGATGGGTTCGCATCGAAATTCTAATGACGATAAACCTGGTGTAATTTCAAAAGATACCGACACTTATCAAGCCAACATGTGTATGAACTTAATTTTTCATTTACGAGTGCTCTTAAAGGATTTGTGAATTTACTTGCGGTTTTGAGAAATTGATCCCAGGAAAGAGATCAGGACTCGAGTAGCTCGCTAATCGTTCGCCCTTTACCCTTGCTCGCCAAGGTGTCATGAAATCATCCGTATGGCAAAAAATACATTTCTGGTGCCCTCACGAGTAAACTTCCAGTTTTGCACTCGGTTCTGGTACTTTTTGTAAGAGCTGATATAAAAAGGCAACCTTAAGGTATAGGAAGTTGACTTAGACAACATAGATTCAAATATTGAAATCTTCTTGTCCTCGGAATACTTCATAGATGCCTCCGGTTCTTTATTTCCATCTCAACGAGGAATTTCTCTGTAGTTCTTGGCAAGTCATTTTCTCGTCGTATAGCCTTAAAATATATCTGATAAGTTAATGCCTTCTCTTCAGATAAAATGATAGAATCCTTCCTTTTCTCACTCCTTTCTTGGCCTCTTTTATCGAGACTCACTCGATGTGTACCTTTGATCTTCATTATTCCCATTAAGCAAAGTATTCACCTGGCTACGAT
The DNA here is from genome assembly GCF_022747635.1 of Hetaerina americana. NCBI lineage: Eukaryota > Metazoa > Arthropoda > Insecta > Odonata > Calopterygidae > Hetaerina > Hetaerina americana. The sequence continues at coordinate 39,788,694 of NW_027286985.1, forward strand.
ATTTTTCTCTTAACTGGAGATGCTATTATATAAACGTTACCGACCTAGAAGAGTGTCATATTACTACCAATTACAAAATTTTACGAAACGATACATTTAATTAAAACACGACCAGTGTTTCAAAGCTCCAGAATCATCTTCAGTTAAGTATAGCGCTAAAATGTGAAATTGAAACAATGAATAAGGTTCTGAACAAACAGGAGATCTTAGTTATGCATTATGATCTAGGACACAAATTAGAGCTGCCAAAACACTTCACCTATTTCGGATGAGTTTTTGACGAAGATGGATGAGGCAGTGCGGATAGTGAAAGAAAAATTTTAAGAAAGGTAAGCTTTCACTAAGAGGAAGAAGGTCGTGAAAACGATCTTAGATTGTAAAGAAAAAAAATAGCAATTCATTTTTCATTAAGAAGATTGGTCGTAGAGACAAGATGAGTATCGTGATTTGAAGGTTTTCGAGAAATGGATGCGAGGAAGAATGAATACATTGAATGGACGGATAGGAAGGCTTGAGGAAGTAGTCCTGAGTTTTCTCTTTTCCCAATGGTGCGGTAGGAGAGGTTTTTGGGAGAAATTCAAAGGAGGGAGGTATATTGTAAACATTTGATGTTTTTCCCACGTGGCGTTTCCGCTAAACTAATTCATTTCTACGTGTATACGATGAATATAACAACTGAAAACACACATCTCGGTCTGATCTGATGCTAATACCTGTCGAATTCTTTTCCGCGTGCTTCGTCAGAAACTTTTCATGCACATATATCCCATATTATCTTCCGGCACATGGCCATATTATTATGGCTTTCTAGAAGTCAACTCACTTTTATCTTGTAGTTCGGCCATGTCTCACTCTTGGTTGATTTGAGCCCTCTCTAGCACTCAGAATCAGCTCCAAAACGTCCACCTGATTCCGAGGTTCATCTTTACACTTAAAACCGAAACTTCTACGTCTCCTGAGGTAAAAATTTGACACAGCAGTTTAGGAAGCATTGCTGTCTTATGTTTAAGGTTTTCTCGAAAAATTCCTACGTTTAGCTTTTTCCCATTTCATCTGTCCCGCGTATTCTTTTTATATCATCACATTACCTTCAATTAAAATTTCAAGGTTCTCTTCGGAATTTTCTTCTTCTTGAATTGTATGCCTCCAAGTGGTTTATTGTGACCCTATCAGCCGCTCCGACTAACTCTGTACTAGGCCGTTTATATAATTCTTGACCTAAGTGTTTCAAATTTACTCGCACGTTTTACTTCTTTTCGCTCACAGGCTCATTTCAGAACTTATCCTTATCTAGCAATCCTTTCGCACCATCAGAACGTCATGGAAATTAAATTGTGTCACAGTGAAAGCTGCCTTTCCTATCTCACGCACCTCATTCCAAAACTATCACAACCACACTGGGGAAGGAAGATCCTTTTATTTCTTTCTTATCTTTGAGTTCCAGAATTATTTCAAACCCATATCTCTTCAACTATTTTTATTCCTTTTTCAATGATCCAAAACTCTACGTTTGACATTTTTTTTTATATGCGATATATTATCTCGAACACAACAGAACAACACAGAGCAGGTTCCGGTTAAGTCGTCTACCTCTAGTCTACTCCTAACTTCCAAAATATGCTCATTATTTTTAATCAGCTTACTTTGCATAACGCCTTCTCGAAATTCAAAAAAGCATACAAATACATCCTGGTTATATTCTGTGTTGCTTTCTACTAGTGACCTCACTGCTACTATGACATCACGCATGCCCATCCTCTTTTTACACTCAAACTGACCTTCGATTGAGCACTCAATATTTTGTTGATGATCATAAGTGGTAGCTTTTCTGTGAGAGAAATCTAACTTATAATCCTATAGTCCTCACATACTGATCGAGCACATCAAACTCTTTCTTCCCCGTTTCCCTAGTTCTGCATGGGTGTTATTTATTCCCTTAGCCTCCTTCCATTTTATTACTACAGGGAATTTTCAATCTCACAGTCAAGTATTCCTGGTGCTAAGAAATTCTTATTGAAATCATTTGTATTTCTATATATATGGTCACTTCTGCTTCAATTAATATTTTCCCCGTTGCACTGTAATAGATCATCTGCTCCTCCTATGCCTATTCCGCTGTCTCTATAAACACTCTTTATCCTCGCACTATTCTTTCCAATATGTTAACCTTGAACTTTTAGTGTCTCACCTAAGTTTATTGTTTACTTCTTTGGAATTTCTTCTCCCTAAGTCTGAGTTTACGCTCTTCCTTTTCCTTATTCTATCCATTTTCCTACCCTATTCATATCTACAATAATCCATTCCCTCTAACCCTTTTTCTATTTGCTGTTCCAAGTGTTTCTCTGCCGCTTTATTTATTTCTACTGTGAGATAGTTTCATCTTTATTTCACTGTACCCCTTCAATTATCATCACTCAGAATGTTACCAACTGCCCCCGGGACTCCTTCCTTTTTGCCCTCTTTAGTCTTCTAAATAAAATGTCATTAAACTCCTTCCCATTCTCATTATCTTAAATTTTTCATGATACTTCATAAGCACTAAATTGTGATCCGAATCTGCAGCTACTTCCGGGAAACTACAGTACGTGTGGCGATTACGCTCTTCCAAAATCTCTGCCTGACCATAATATAATCGGACTGGCATCTCTCTGCCTATCCAAGTATTTTCCATGTGTTCCTATGCATATTCCGTCATTTAAATCATGGGTAGTTATAAGTATAGTAGTTATATTCCTGCAAAAATGTACAGTTTTACTCCTGCAAAAATGTGCACTTTTCTCCCCGCGGTCCTCCCTTTCTCCGAAACAGTATTCTCCCAACTCACTCCTGCCTTTCCCTTCACCTACCACAACATTCCAAGCCCTCATCATTATTAGTTGTTTCTAGCGGGCATATTCGCAGACATTTTGTCTGATTGCACACCATGTCTACATCTTTCCGCATATGAATAAACGAATGAATAATGCACACCAACACATACAAAATTAATATACATTATAGGAAAAAACGGTAGTTCTGGGCTCTTTACAAAATGTTCATACTGCGGTAGCGAAGCATTATAAGCAAGAGTCATACGATTTTTCAGGAACGGCAAAAGTAATCAAACGGTTAAATGCTTCATATCTAAATTGCAGGTACAACAACATAATAAATGTGTAATTACTTGCTAATTTTCTACAGATAAAATGAGCATTGCCTCTAACAACAGCTATTAGGTGTATTCACGGAAGTGGTGACTCGGTTGGACAAAGGACAGGGCAATTGAGACTTATAAGTTGGGTCGCCAAGCATAACATTTCCAAGACACCGATGGCGTAAGACGCGTGGGCGGAGTGCATGACACCCACATTCCTGGAAAAGCTACTACCGAACGTAATCAATCGACCTTTCAACCGCAAAATTATGCATCTACTGAGCCACAGTTTTATATAAAATTCATTCAAATACAAACACGACAACCTGCCCATTGGCCAACACATTCATTCATTCATACACATAAAGCCATAAACATAGTAATCAACCCGAAGGTCGGTTTGGCAGGTGATGGTCGAGTTCACCCACTACTAATCCCGACGGCGCTTTGAAATTCACACATTAGGATAGGGGGGCCAGTTCCTTTCCCTGTGCCGGTTATGGTTTCCCAGGAAGACCTGGTACCCGAAGAATCACAAAGTTTGGGTGGAGCTGAGGTTACCCGGGAATCGAACCCGGACCCTCCGGACAATGACCCAACGCTCTACCCCATCCATATATATGCGAAGATATGAGGAAAATGGAGAGGAAGACATAAAGAGGACAAGCACGGGAATGGCGGGGAAGGTGGAATCGAGCAGATCTTACAATTACACATATACATTTTTTTAGAGAGAGAGAGAGTTAACTCCAATAAATAATGAAAGATTGAAAGCATTATCTCAAAGTTAATTCAAGTATTCGCTTTCTCTGTAAGACGAATCATTAAATGTGACTTCAGGAGACAAGTAACACCTTTACAGTAGTAAACTCTTAATTAAGTTCCTTATAAACTTTAGCATACGTCAGTGCGGCTATTTCTTAACATGAACTTATAAATGGATAATGACTGCAAACATGCGTAGAAGCTGATGTTTGTATCCAACCATAGTATAAATCATGACGTTAGATGCCGGAAATAAGAAAATATAAAACATTATGAATACGCAAGGACCATATTTATATAAATCATGCAAATGTTTTAATAATATTCACCCAATTGATAAGCTGGAAGAATGAACTACTCCACAGGTCTTTGTTCAAAGACTTCATACCTTCTGCAAATCATTCACACTTCTGTGCATAGGCAAGGTTTCTAAGATTCGCAGCACTTACGATAGGAATTGAGATCTAAAATACAAAAGTGACTTTGAAGATGCTACAAAGGGGCAATAACAGTCGAAAAAAATCACATCAACTGGAAACTAAATAATGATAAATAGGGTGTACGATTAGGCAGAGGGAGCAGAAAGGTAGGAGAGAGGAAGTAAGACAAAATGGAAAGAGAAGATGAGAAGAAGATGGAGAAGTGGAATAACTAAGATGAATTGGGAGGCATAAAAAATGCTACATGTAAGAGCGAAGGGTAATGAGAGCGAAATATATGAAGGCGAGGTGAAGAGGGAATGCGAGGAGAGAGGGGAAATGGAGGCGGGGGGAGGGAGAGACCGAAGGAAGATGTGGACGGAAAGATATGAGAGAGGGGGCATCCGAGAGAGAGAGAAGGAAAGGAGGGGAGGGAGAGGAGTATTTGATGGAAACAAATGGTAGCTCGAAGAAGAAATGGTCTGTGGTGGAAAGACGCGATAAATCCGGGGGACCAACGGGGAGAACCTTAGAGGGTGCAAGGGGCAGGGTACGGAGAGGGACATGATGGATTGAGAAATAAACGAGATGGGATGCCCAAGGAAAGGGAGGTAAGGCGAGAGAAATTGCAGGCCATGGAGGATATGATATGGCAAGGTAACTCACGAGCTGGGGCGAAGAAATACCAAAATACGCGTGGAGTTTGAACAGGAGACGGTAGAACCTTAAGTCGGGAAGCTTAAAGCCTAGCACCCTCGAAAGAAATTTTAAAATGTCGTCGAAATGGCCTCGAGAGAAATTAAGCATAAACTTCTGCCTGGGCAAAGGGTAGGAGGAGTTTACGTAATGCCCTAGTGCAGGGAGACTAATAATCGACCAGAGCGGGGCTATAACAAGAGCCCTTATTTATTAAAAATGATGCGGCCCTCAACTCTGGCAATGTTTTAATGAAATATTCAATCGGACATTTTATTAAGAGTTTCGGAGTTCAGCTGGGGAACGTTTTTCTTTAGTTGGTCCTTGAGAAACCCAAAATTGGTTCGGGATTGAAACTTGAAACGTTTTTGTAGCCGGCACCACATTTTCGGCCAACCCAGCCAAATGAATGAATCGGAGTTGGAATCTGTGCTCTATCAACCACATCTCCCGTGAAAGACTGAAGGAAACAAGGCTTGGTCGCAAGACCCAACGGTACAGCCATCGAAGAAAGGGGAATATACCAGTTTTTTAACAAATTTAGAATCAAAATAGTTCCTACTTAGGTGGGTTTTAGCGCATGGCTTGTGTCCGTCCCCTTCACCCTATCTTTCTATGAGCCTTTCATATTTTCCGGACAGTCAAGTTAGATATGAAAAAAGAAACAATAGCCAAGACTTACGCTCTACGTTTTCTTTGAGTAGAACGTTTCCACGCTCTGGCCTCAAGATGGACTTGAACAAAGCGACTCAAAGATTACCAACAAACACTACAAATCCGGTAAAAGAAAGCGATCATACAAATTTTTGCAATCATTAGACATTGCAAGAAAGGCCTTGATAAAAGTAAATGGCAATATCTTAATATTAACAAAATAGTGGCATAGAGAATAGAAGTCATCTTTTCATTATTCTTAATCATCCTTCATTTTCCAGAATAGAATCAACAACCGTCGGCCCCAGGCAAAAGCTAAATCGATCTCAGAGACTCATTAACTGAGAACGGAGACATCGCGAAGGGGCATGGTTGAAGGTTAACGGGAATGATACCTAAAATTTCAGGTACGACGACAGGAACTCTTGAGCTACGATCGGGCCTCGACGCTTGATCACTTGTATTTCTTATCAACGCGATGCGTGACAGCCGAGAGAACATAGCTCAGGAGTAATAGAATTCCACTGTGTTATTATCACAATCCGCAGTAGGAAGGTGGTGTCCATCCTGCGGTTCAAATACCACGATGAAGTACGGGATGATAAGGGATAGAAATAAGGTAGCCTTAGCGCACCCATGCGATCACTTCAACAGGAGGAGGGATCGCAAGCCATAATGATGGAATATACGAACAAACCGGAGAATAAGAAAACTAACAAAATGATCAGGGCCCAATCGTATCCGCCCTTAAGCAAATCCCTAAAAAAAGCGGATATTTGTTCGAGCCTGGTTATGGAACGTCAATTTTCAAACCTAAAGAAGTGATCAATGCAGCTAATAACGCATTCTTAGCGGAGATTGTTCAACGTCATGCATCGAATGGACGAGCACACACGGATATTTAAAAAAAAAAATAATTCGATCAACAATGAGTAAGGCATGGAAGCACGGCAAATAAAGTCCACAACAAACAGTCCGGAGTTCTGATCTTCACAAAGAGAAGCTCAGCGTACTTAAAACCTCCTCCGTCAATTCTTCCGATTGCTGGTTATTTTCCATTCATCCCCGCGGCATTCTACCACTCGCGGATTTTCCAACTCTAGCGCAGTGCTTTCGCTTTGGGATGACGAAAGATTCAGGCCAGCTCATTCGAAACCAACGGAAGAGAAAGACGCAAATGATTCGGAAGAAAGTGACAATGAAGTACATTCACTCGTCACTAAACTGAATTACATCGAGGGCGTTCGAAGGCAAAAATATATGGGAGGAAGCTGGGCACAATTCGGTGAACAATCAACGGGGGAAAGAATGGAAATGAAAGAGATGGTGAGACGGCAAGAACGGAGACGAATCGAATGATCTGAGGAGAAGGCGAGTGGGATATTGTCAAAAGGAGGAGAGACGAAAGGGGAAGTGAAGACGGCGTTCATAGACGAGGAGCAGGAAATGGGAGAGGTATGAAAGGGGAAGAGGTTAAGAGCCCCGGAGAGGGGATCGATCAAGGCCACCGGGCTAGAAGGCGATGGCCGCGGCAGTAGGAACGAACCAACCAATTATGATTCACCGCGCAACTTATAATGCGTGTGGCAACCCTGCTCGACAGATTATTATAATAGACGGCGGCGCACCCTTCCCGACCTCCGCATCTCCATCCTCTCCAGCCCCCCTACCCACTTCTCCCTTCGCTACACCCTTCCTGATTCCCCATCCCCTACCGCGCTTCCGCACCCCAACTCCCCAGTTAACCCTCTATCCCCGCCCGCCCCCGCCCGGCCAACAATCCCGCACCCTCCCTTTCCTCCCTCAACCCTCTTGCATGTGCCCTCGTGTAAGCGCCCAAACCTCCTCCCCCGGAGTCCAACGCCGCATCCACCACAGGAGGCGACCGGGTAGCCAAGTGTTGCTTGCCTACCGAAAAAGATACCAACATCCTTCAATTTGAGGGAAAATAATGTGTAGCAACATAGCGGCAATGGAATGACAGAATGGAAAAACGACATTTGAAGAGATTCGGAGGAGGTCGAATCATTTTGTCCGTTTCCGACGGAGTAATCATCCGGTCGTGTCATTTATCAGTCAGTCGGGTAAGGTGATCGTCGGCTGCTTGAAAAAATTCGACGTGGGGGGAAAAACTGTGGAGATTTGGTCGACCGAATCAACAAAAACATTACATTTAGAACTTCAGAATTTAATAGAATTTTAAACTATGTCCGAAAGCTAGGATGAAGAACGGATAGCGTCTTGTCACTTCCCTTAGTACCTACATGAGTTTGATGTTTGCATATTGTAATGAGTTGGTGAGTAAAACCCCAGAAACGTTGGATCAAACAGAAAAGGAAGCAATATTCAAAAGAAAAGATGTGAAATACTCTGAGTATACAGTGAAATCGAACCAAAAATGCTTGTTTTGATCAAACTCCCAAGAATTGCTATACTTGCACATTTGTTTTCCGATCACCCGAATCAGTTTTCAATAAAAAGGAATTTTTCTCATAAACCAGAGCGTGAACTGTGCCGAGATGTGAAAGTAAACAAATGATCTATTAATCCCACATATGTTATCGACCTACCTTGAACAAAACTTACAAAAACTTTCAATCCTATCAAAAACTCTCTCACATTACACCAAGAGACATCAGTTGGTATTCACTCATAAAAAAACGGCTGTAAGAGACCTCCTTAATTTTTACGGTTCGAGATTTACACATCAACAAAACTTAAAATATTTCTTTTCCATGCCAAGAAAATACAGGCGTAAGAGATAAAAACTAAATAAATAGCGGCACAGAGATAAGCAGTGTTTCCTATTACTGAGGATTATCGAAGGGAAAGAGAGAAAACACGTGCCACGTCGATGGTATTGAATAAAAAGAAAAGTAGTAGAAGGTGCAGTGGAATCGCTCCCTGCAACTAGAGCTGGGCAGAGCAGAGCCGTCTGAACGTGGCGTAGAGTTGCAGGAAAAAGAGAGGGACGCGAAGCTACATCGCCTTTCGAATATGCCCCATCACGAGAAGCGCAATTATTATCGAGGGATGCGGATGAGAGGTTAAGAGGGGAGGTGGTGTGGGGGGAGTAGAGGAGCGATGGGGGAGTGAAAGGGGTAAGGGAAAGGCAGATGGCTGAGGCAAACAGGGAGGGGGGAGTAGGGGGAGGGGAGAAAGGACAAGGGAGCGAGCAAAGGCTTACAGAGGGTCGGTGTGGGAGGCTAGGATGGTCTGGATTCTGCAGGGCGGGACGGATAGAACGAGGGAGGGAGAAAGAGAGAGGAAGGGAGATTGCAGGAGTATCGGGAAGGGGGGTGCCGGAGTATGGTAAGAGGAGAAGGGTGATTTGAATGCATCATGTTCCTTTCCCATTTTGCCTCCCTCCCCCGTCCTCCCGCTCCGATCAAATCCTCTTCTGCCTCCATTCCACCCCACCCCTCGCCTCCCCAATCCTTTATCCCACGTCCGCCCGCTACACCCGATGGCTCCCATTTTGCCCGATCTAAGCCCCGTCCCACCTTCTCCGTCTCTGCACCAGCGTACAGACACTAACGCCATCTCTCGGGCCGTCACTGAAGCTGAGTCCATTAGGGAATCGCGGTAGGAGTGCCACGGAGGGATGCCACGGGGCCTCGATTATTATATTTCCCTCGAATGGCTAAACCGACATTTTTATCCCTCAACCACCAGACCTTCGATACATATAGAGACGTGGGTGGGAGCGAAAAAAAAATTATAACATCTTCCCCTTACTCCTGTACGAAATCACCTCGGATTTTTTTCCCGGACCCGCCCACTCCGGGGAGGAAAACAACGTGATTGGATGAAAAAATTTGACGATCTAATGGAAGCGCCCATGGCCGCTATACCCAACGAAATCGAATTCGAAATTTGAAATTGCAAGGTTGTGTGCGAGTTCTCCGCCTCCCCTTGACCCATCTCCCCCCCTTTTGCTTTCGAAAACCCGTTTATGAGCCCGTAATTGAGGCCACAAATAACCGCCTTTGTGATGGTTTACAGTCTCGTAATTACAAGAATTACTGGTCAGGTACATACATACTTCCTCTGTTAGGACATATACCGAGCTCCTAATTTAGCAGAGACGTATACATTTTGGTAAAAATACAATCATTGCCCACGTCGCTTTTGAAAAACATCCTGAGGTCGCCCCAATTCTATAGAGCACAACCGTGAGGACAAGAGAACTCGGTACTCATCTGATTCATATCCCGATACTTCTTGCTCGAGGCAATACTTTAAACAACAGATATCCATTTATAAAATCATCTAACGTTATTTTCAACTAACCACAAAATACATTTATTCAAGAAATTATTTTTTTCAATGTATATGTATTGTTATTTCGTTTATCTCCCAGGCATTAGGTTTCTATTTGAAAAATTTTAACTTTTATAGCCATAAAGCGTTGGACTTCTTACATTCTACATTATAAATATCGGTGTTTCATTTCTACGGTAGGAACATCACTTCAATATAATATTGGAACAAGTGGAATATGTTAAAAACGTTAAGAGATACTTATTAAAATCTACATTAAGAGATAACTAATTATTAAAATTTATGCACATGCAAATACTTGTAAACCATGTAAATGATATAGTGCCGTATCACATTTTCTTTTCTGATATTTATGAAATTCCAATTGTTTTCCCATGGGGTCTCCATAAGTAACTTCAATGGGCGGGGATAAAAGTACCGATTCGTAGTTTAGAGAACCTTTAAATTATACTCTACTATAAGATATCACGGATATAAGATGCAGCGAACACATTTTTGGATGGCTACAAATTTGGTGGCTAAGACAAGTCGGCTAAAATAGTTGAGGGAAGAAAGCCACTACTCCTACATTTATTAAAAACTGACTAATTGTATACATCTCTTGTCGAAAGCTGCAATGCGTAAAGTTTTTATAGTTTAACTTATATTTGGACTTTGAAATTATACCAAGAATTCACATTTTAAGAACCTTCGAAAACAGACATTTATAACGTAATTGGAGATAATACATTGAAAAACTGAATAAGAATACGGGGGGAAAATGTCAGGTTGGCACTTCAAATCAAAATCTATGTAACCCCATTAGCCAAAGCAATCCGAGCCTCAAATGAATCAAGGCAGACTTCAAAATATTACGCCTTAATATTTGTCCCAGAATTCTACTCATTAATGAGTAATGAGAACGACATATATTCTCCTGGGTTGACAGATATAGCACTGATTTCGGGCCGATCGCTCGGAACTAATTTCCCCAGAAACTTCGAAGAAGAGGCTCTCTCGATCAGTGGGGAGAAGACGAGAAACTTGGCCCTATCGTCGTCACTACTTGACATCTTGCGAAAAGGGATTGACTGCTCTGCTCACAAATGGAACCGGAAGGGGATATCAGCGGTGGGTACGCGGGTCGGTCGCGAAAAGGGATGGGAAGACGATGCCTCGTCGCTGTGGGGAACAATTGAGGGGAAAAGGGTGCGAAGGTGAAGTCGGAGAGAGGCGGCGAGAGATAAGAAAGGGGTTCCCTGCGTTTGACACGGGGAGATAACGACCCACAGACGGATGCCAATTAAGCTCTCTTAAAAATATTTCGCACAGAGAAATCCAAGGAGTGAGATACATGATTCTCGGCTCTGATAGTCACGAATAATAATCAGTCATCCAGGGAGTTCACAACTTTCTGAATGAATAAATGACGCAACCGAAGGGCATAGAAAGCTAATAACCAAATATTTCCAGTGACTTAGGAATTTGGCTAACTTTGAGAAAAAGAACCAATGCGTACGATGACGCAGAATAGTATTGAGTCAATTTTAGCATTTAATACGGATAAAATGAACACGGTAAATATAATACATACTATTTCTATAGTGTAACCACTTCTAATGTAGTCTTGAAGTATCAAGGAAATAATGAACCGCACCAAGCGACTCCGTATACCCCATAAGTCATTGAATAACAAATCCTAACCCATAAGCTGGAAATGATTATTAATTTAACGTAACTATCATTCAGAATGAACATTGAAAAATATATTTTAAATAGTTGAAAGGAGAACCCTAAAATAAATCACTTCAATTCGTTAACTCTTCTTTCCCTTAAAATCTATGGTAACATTGAGCAACCAGTCAAGGACCGTTGAATTCTTTTTCCTCTTGATTCCAAAACCACCGTTTTAGCTTTCAACGTTGTAATTTTTATGGATGAAGCCACAATTTTTGCATAATTTGTTTGATTTAAACATCTCCAACTAAAAAACTTAAAAGAGTTGGAAATCAGCACACAAAAACCATACCAAATTTCATCACCAGAAAATATTCAATTTGCGATTGATCGTTCGGTAATTTCAAAGCATATACTATGCCACCAAAAATGGAAAACGAAGGGTTAGCTTGGCGTCCGAAGAAATAAAAGGTACTTCTCTTCACTCCATACACAATATATGGAAATTTTTAAATCCCAAATGAATAACATTTTAAAGAGAATTTTAGACATGTTCCCAAAAACATTTTGCAATAAAAATTCAACAATACGTTTTGGACAAATCACTCGAGGAAACTCCTGGAAAAATTCCATTTAAGGTGACCACTATATTTTCCCTCATGAGTGGTAAAGTGGAGATAAGTCCGTAAAAACTGCACCGAACTCAATTCTAAATACTTTAAATCACAGGTTTATGTCGCTTTATCATTACAGCTGTCAATATACGATAATAGTATATTAATGGAAAGGGCTGCAATTAAGAATATAAAATGCTATCAAATGACTTGGATGACAAAATCGAGGCTTAAAGTATTAGTCTTAAGCATGAACATGTTGTATAATCGCGCACAAGAAAGTACTCCAGGAGTCTATTTGATTCTGTCATCATTTACGTCATAGGAAGCTACCTCACAGTCACATTATTAATTTGAGGAAAATTTGAATGTGATTACAGGAGAATTTCGCCATGAAAATTAAACATTACCTCTTTTCCAAGTGCAAATCAGATAAGAAGAATCTCACCGTGCCAATTCTGCGAAAAAAATTAATTACCAACAAAAGAAAACGGATTAAGATAGGGCAAGGATTATAAAAGAAATAGATTAAGATTTACCGTTGGTTTTGTTACATATTTTCACAATTAGAAATCGTGAAATCGTTCATTTGCATGAAACCTTGATGCGTAGTATACTGTCGAAAAGAACAAAAGGCAAAACCAAGGCTGAAATCAATACATTTTCGGGACAAAGAAGAACTAAAGATATGATCACGCGCCCTGTAATCGTAAAAACCACAGTAAAAATGTTTATAACGGCCTAAAATTTCCATAACGACTAGCACCAAGAAGATCAACCATTGATTGAAGCAAACTAGGATTGATAGCCGAACGAAAAGGTGAGGTATTTTTAAGAAACTAAGGATGCTGGGGAGGATAGTTCGGTAAATACGACCATATCGGCAGGTTAGCGAGATATAAAAGGTGCGAAAAGTCGACACCTATGCCGGAAGGCAAACTGATTGAAAGACACTCGTAGAGGCACTTCGCAGAAATCCTCCCCACTTCTCCTTTCCGCTTGCCTCTCGTAAAACGTTTCCGGATTCACCCTCAAAAAAAATCTTCGCTCGCTCACACACTCACACGAGCGTCGTGCGCGTCGGGGAGTCGCGAATGAGCTGGGATATAAAAAATAATATAGGACCCTTTCATTCGCCGAGCTTTGCGTAAAAAAAGAGAGGAAGAGCGCGGGCAGAATTAAATGGGTGGGGTGTAGAACGGGAGATGGTGGGGAAGGGCCTTAACGGCTTCATCCTGAAAAGGGTGCGGACGAAAAAGCGACACGGAGTGGAAGACCGGCACGCACCCGCGGCGGACGTGCAGGGAAGGGAGATGGGGACGATGCGGTTGCGGCGGGTGGGAAACAAAAGGAAGCGGCGGGAGACAAAAGGAAGCGGCGGAAAACAAAAGAAAGCGGCGAAAAACGAAACGCGCGGTCGGCGAGAAGTGAGGAAAGGGTGCCAAGGGAAAGAACTAAAAGCTCCGCAACGTTTGATTCATCCGGTAAAAATGCGGCGGAAGCTCGCGACAGGAAGGAAAAAAAAACGAAGTAAATCACACAAATGGCGCATGCACATCCAAAAAAAATATAATTCCGGAAAAAATATTAATTAAATGAAGTCCCTTCCGAAAAAAATGCTGAAACAAGGACGAAAAATAGGGGGAGAAGTCAGGGAGTAAAAGGATTGGGGGACGCAGATGATGAGTGAATGGGATATATTAAAATAAAAAAAAATGTAGAAAAATTCGAGATTGGGGGACATGGTGAGAGCAAGCTATTAAGGAGAGCATGAGAAAGGGCGAATAAAAATAATCGCTAAAAAAAAAAATAATGTAGTTTCACATAAAACCCCTTCACAGATTTCTGGATAAGAAAAGGGGGATGGGAAAAAAATCAAAACTAAAAATTCGGCAAGCAATCTGAAACGAAATACTTTCTTCCGAATGGTTTTAGACCAGTTTTACGCTCGCTCGGAATGATCTCCATTCCAGGGTAACAGAAATGAAAGGAATCGGAGCGATTCCGGCAGGGAAACGTGAAAATAAATGGAACGGGGAAAAAAGGTTGCAAAGAGACGATGAAAGGGTGACGAAGGGAGAGAAAGGGAGGGAGGGGAGCCAGGGGAAGGAGACAAAAGGGAGGCGGATGGCAGGGAAAAGAACAGCGGGTGCACGGAGACGAGTTGAAGTGAGGCGGGGAAAGGGACGAGAGACCGCCCGACAGTCATTTCTCGGGCTTCCGACACTCCCGCGAGGGAGGGAGACCTTAAAATATATATTTCAGTAAAAAAATTTCGAAATAATAATCATAATAAAATCCGCAAAGAGGCGACTGGAGAAGAAGAGGGATGTAGGATGACTTTGGAGAGGCTGGAGAGGATGCCGCAGTGCGAAAAGGCAAGCGAAAAAGTATTTCTCCATCAAAAATAAGGGACAGGGAGAGCAAAAAATATCTACGCTAGTGGAAAAGAGGCTCCTGGAAATGGAGAGGAAGGTAACGGGCCACGACAAGAGAGGTGTGTCGTCTCCATTTCTGGAACAAATAAAAAAAGAAATCCTGTAAGTTTTTGAACAAATGGAGAAAAGAAAAATTCATCTTAATAGGTATCTCGTACACTCAAAATATTTAAAAAGTGTCGCAAGTATGAGGGAGTAAAACTAAGAGAATATACGGAAGAAAGCAAGGCACTAAACGTTTGAAGACCGGATTCCCGGTTTGTAGACCAAGGATTGCAATGATAATGGATCTAAATAGATTGTAAAAACACAAACCGGCGCTCATCTGAGTATAAGAGTAGCTTTTCTT
Organism: Hetaerina americana; assembly: GCF_022747635.1. Classification (NCBI taxonomy): domain Eukaryota; kingdom Metazoa; phylum Arthropoda; class Insecta; order Odonata; family Calopterygidae; genus Hetaerina; species Hetaerina americana. The sequence continues at coordinate 39,803,702 of NW_027286985.1, forward strand.
AAACAGACAAGAAAAAATTCAATTCTGGCAAAGAAAAACAATAAAAAGGCAGATAAAAAATTTTTAACGCACTTCAATCTACTAAACATGCCATGTGAAGGAAAATCGATTGACGATAATTATTTGCAACAAAATGATAAGAAAATTATTAAAAAATGTAACATACTAGTATAATCAAAAAACTGTAAAATTACACAAATGTGATTCGAATTAGGAGCAAATTTAGGACAAAAATAACTCAGTGGACAATTCAACAGAACGTCAATTCAGTTTTTTTTTAATACCACGGGAAAGTTTTTTAACACCCCTTCATCGAATATTCAAACGCAGAAATTCGCGGAAATCAAAATAAGACGCAGTGATAGAAGGTATGAATAGGGACCACGCTTCTGCGTAATTATTCGGCGGGAGCAGAAAACGAAAGTTGAGGAGACGTAGGGGAAGGGCCACGGGAGGGAGATATAAAACGGCAAGTGAGGGTGTCGGGAAAAATCCGGAGATTTGAGATAAACGGAAGAGCGGGAGTTCTGCGGTCGAGGCGGGGGTTTTGGAGGAGGTGGGGTAATAAGGGAACGGGGTGTAGGTGTAAAGGGGACTAGAAGGGGCGGGGGAGGAGCGGGATGAGGTGTGGAGGGGATGTCGGAGGTTGGAGGTGGGAGAAAGGCGGAAGAGGAGGGGTCGGCGGGGGGGAAAGACCGGGAAAGGTTGGGTACGGGTGAGTGGGAGGGGGAGGAAAAAGAGCGAGGAAAGAAGAATCACTTGTTGATCCAGAGGGAAGCTAACCCGCAGGAGCAGCCGTTCTGTCGGCAGGGACGATTTTCGGGTTTTTCGGGGCCCACCCCGACTCCCCTTTCCCTCTCTTTTATTTTTTTTTTATTCCTTCGGCGTGAGCGGAGCGGGCGGGCTGTGGTGGTAGCAGCGGTAAGGGCGGGCGGAATGGAGAGGTGATGGCGGGGATGTTGGAGGGAGGAGGAAGAGGAGGACGGGCGGCGCGCTGCGGCGAGAGAGAAGGATAGGATGGGGGGCGGGGCGGACTTGAAAAAAAAACAGAGAAGCGGAAAAAAAAGGCAGCGAAGGGTGAGATGGGGGAATGGGCCGTGTAGCCGGGACGAAAATAAAATGAGCATCTGGGCATGGGAAGAGAGAGGATTGAGAGAGGGTGGTAAAGGAGTGTGGGGAGGTGCGGCTATTCGGGATGAGGGTGAATGGAGGGGCGGGAGGGGTGAGGAGGGGGCAAATAGGGTGGGTTTAGGGCCGCCGAGATGGTGGGGTTGAATCGGGCGGAAAGGGGAAGGGTTAGTAGGGTTTTCGAGTGCCTGGAAGGAGGGGTGAGTGTAGGGTGGCCATGTTAAAAAAAGGGAAGGAAGAGAAAGGGTGCGGGAATAGATTTTCGAGCCGGAGGGCGAGAAGGGAAGCGCGGGGTAGAGTCGGACCATGGGGGAGGGTGTCGGGAGAGATGTGCTGCAAACAAGGAGTCGAATTAGCGTTTGGTAGGCTGCCGGGTTGATACTCTACACCGAGGTAGGGGAAAAAAGGACTGGATACCTCGCCCACTCCCTTCTCTTCCCTTCCGTCAACTTTTTTATTTTTCTCCCTCGACCGCCGCCTCCACAGGAATTGGGTGTATGCTCTATCTGTTGGGCTGGTCGCAGAGGAGGGTAACGGGTAAAAGATCGGGCCAATGGGTTATTGGGACAATTGAACGGGCGCGTGGTGTTGGGGGATGAAGGGGTGAAGGTTAAGGTCATTCTCCAGAGAGAATCGGAAAGCACTAGTTAAAGACCACGCTGAATGCTGGGGCCTTCCCTTATCTCGCCTTTAGCCGAGAAGAGCCTGCAACCTTTTATTCCCCTGACAATGGTACAGACGAATCATTTATACGAAGACATTTCACTCAAAACGATGTCTTTCATCACGAGTGCACTATGAAATATTGGCATACTTACAACTCGAGCAACTATCACCAATTGGAGTAGGTAAGCGGAAAGTAAGAAAGTAAGTAACAAAGGTATAGAAAATTGAAGAGAAACTCAACTGTCTACGTTATAATCTGTTAATTTATTAATATTATTCGTCCGAATATTCAAAAAGCTTTTGCGCTTAACTTATTCTCATGCTGGAATTGTCAAAATAATACCTCCAGAAAAGTATGCAATAACAATGTTTAATATATGTGAAATCATTCACATGGAACAAGATGTAAGGAAAAATGATAGGAACACATATAATAGACGAACACATGAATGTTCGGGAAGGCTCCCTTCCCGAGCATTCAATTGTAGGGTTGGACTACTGACTGGAGGGCCCAGGTTTGATTCTTGGGCAAGCCTCTCTGGGCACTTGCAGCTCCACCCAAGCTATGTGATTTTTATGGTATTAGATCTTCCTGGGAAACCATAAATTTCCCACAGGGAGAGGAGCTGGTCCCCCAACCCTGATGTGTGAATTTCAACACGCCGTCGGGCATAGTACTGGGTGAACTCTACCATGACTCCCCTCCCTCGAACCCACCCAGGGGAACCGCCGCCCGTCTATCCGGGAAAAATAAGTCATACTACTTTTGAGACAGACCTTGCATAAATATGTTTGTGTATATATATATATATATATATATATATATATGTGTGTGTGTGTGTGTGTGTGTGTGTGTGTGTATATATACACCTGTATGTATATGTATATATATATATATATATATATATATATATATATATTTTTTTTTTTTTTTAGGTAATCTACCGGTCAAGGTAGGTTTTTCGATGGACACAACTACCAAACAAATATTTTATTACTCCTAACAAAACACAAAATCCATCATCCTACTCTATATCAGGTCCCTCTTCATCTCTGAGTACTTTCTTCCTCCCTTCATCCCGTCCAACATCCCTATCCTGTTCCTTCCCTTTCCTCTTTTGCCCAACATTCTACCCTCTATCACAGTCTTCAACATCCCACTGCCGGTCAACACCCCCTTCATCCACTTTTCCTGCCTCCATAGGATTGCTCCCAACAAACCCCTCTCTTCGCCCACCATACCAAGTACTTCCTCATTTGTTTCTTCTCTGTCCATTTCACCTTCTCCATTCTTCTCCACACCCACATTTCAAAAGCCTCCAGTCTACGTCTATCCTCCTGCTTCAATGACCACGTTTCCGCGCCGTACATAGCTACGCTCCATATCAAAGTTTTTACGACTCTTTTCTTAACATCCTTACTCAAAGTCCCCGTCATCAACTCCCTCCTCCTTGTGAAAGCCTCTTTGCCTAGCGCAATTCTTCTCCTTACGTCCCTACTACTTTGACCGTGTTGGTCCAAAACACTACCGAGATACGTAAACTGTTCTACCTGCTCTAGTTTTTGCCCTCCTATTTTAATGTTAAGCTTGGCCTTTTTCTTTCTAGAAAATCGAATAACCTTTGTTTTATTAATATTGATTCTCATCCCATACCTGTCGCACTGAATTTCCAATTCACTCAGCAATGCTTGCAGCCCCTTGGCTGACTGACAAACTAAAGCTTGGTCATCAGCAAACCTAACTGATTTTACGAATCCCCCGCCCACTTTCATTCCTACCTCGAGTTCTTCCCATGCCTCTTTGATCATTTCCTCTGCATACAGGTTGAACAGCAACGGTGATAATGGGCAACCCTGCCCTACACCCCTTCCTAACACTGCCCATCCTGACTCCCCGTTTCCCACCCGCACCTGAGCAGTCTGAGACATGTACAGGTTGCGGATTAGCCTCCTTTCCCTCCAATCTATTCCTATTTTCTGCAATACTGTATACTCATTAGTTTTTCCCAATTCACTCTATCAAACGCTTTTTCGAAATCTACGAAACAGGCAAATACCTCCTGGTTGTGCTCTATATTCCTCTCGATTAATAATCTCATTACTGCAATGGCATCACGCGTACCTCTCCCCTTCCTAAACCCAAACTGATCATCCCCTAAGTAATCATTTGCCCTACTCTCTATCCTTTTGTTTATGATCCTGAGAACAACTTTAGCTGCGTGGGATATCAAACTAATTGTCCTATAGTCCTCACATGACGTGGCCTTTACCTTTTTCGGAATCGGAACTAAAACTGCTCTCACAAAGTCTTCCGGCCAGATTCCCTCCACATAAATGCTACGGATCAGCCCATATAGCCTCTTCCTCCCACATTTTCCTAAGCATTTTAAAAGTTCCACGGGAATGTTATCTACCCCCACGGCCTTATTTAGTTTCATCTCCCTTAATGCCCTTTCTATCTCATTGTCTAGTATGCCTGGACCTAAGCTGTCTTCCTCTACGTCATTTTCTTTTTCAATGTCTAACTTTGTTGGTCTGAGTTCTTTACTATACAGTTCTTCTATATACTCCTTCCATCTCTCTTGGATCTTTCCTGCGTCAACTATTACCTTACCCGCCTTATCTCTAACTCTTAGCGTAGCTCTTCCTTTCTTACTTCCCGATAACGATTTAACTTTGCTGTACAGCGCACCGATTTCACCCTTCCTCTGCAGACTTTCCATATCCTCGCACTGCGTCTTCCACCATGCGTCTTTTGCCTTATTTGTTGCCCGCCTCAATTTATTGTTCAATTCTTTGTACTTCATTTTGCCTAATTCTGTATTTATATTCTTCCATTTTCGCCGCTCATCCATCTTTGTAATCATATATATATATATATATATATATATATATATATATATATATATATATATATATATATATATATATTTTTTTTAGGTAATCTACCGGTCAAGGTAGGTTTTTCGATGGACACAACTACCAAACAAATATTTTATTACTCCTAACAAAACACAAAATCCATCATCCTACTCTATATCAGGTCCCTCTTCATCTCTGAGTACTTTCTTCCTCCCTTCATCCCGTCCAACATCCCTATCCTGTTCCTTCCCTTTCCTCTTTTGCCCAACATTCTACCCTCTATCACAGTCTTCAACATCCCACTGCCGGTCTTATGATTATTGGTAATCTGCCGGCCAAACGGTACCACGAAAATTCCCTTGTCTCTCCTAACAATCACGACCCAACATCCTGTTTTAAAATACGCCCCTTTTCAACTCAATATATGTACATCCTTCCTCCATTCATTCCGTCCAACATCCATATCCTATTCCTGCCCCTTCCTCGCTTGCCTAATTGTCTCCCCTCCATCACAGTCTTCAATATGACATCGCCAATCAAAATGCTCTTCATCTACCTTTCCCACCGTAAATGTTTGGAAATCTTAACATAAATAACAGAGCAAAAATAAAAGGAAGCCGAGGAAATTAGGATGAAATATTGATTAAGAAATCGGTAACTTAGCTATAGGGAGACTAAGGTCAGATGGTTGGAAGGACAGCAATAAAACTCTACAATACCAATAATACACCAATGGGTATGCAGTTAATCTTGAGAATACTTGAAATTATTACTGACTATAACCAACAAGAACATACAAATTTCATCAGCTAACACGCGCATGTCAAAAGAAAAGAAAACCTCCCAATACGAGTTCAATTGACTTCCGATTAATTCATTAGAATTAGAGTTTTTTCTGCAGAAGATGATGTGAACTAATATTCTTACACACATAAGGCTGTAATATAGAAATTACGAAGGTCTTTATTAAAAATAAATCAACATTGAGAGGAATAACACGATGGGTTGCCTCACATTCAGGCTTTAATCCAGCATTATTTCGTGGTCATGGGCGTTGAACAAACTACTCTTATGAAATACGTAAATATTAGTACACTCGTAAATTACCATTTTTTTCAGCAAAATATGAATTGCTGAAATTTTTTATCATTTTGTTCTCTTGTGAGCAGCAAACTTTAAACTTTCACGAACAATAATCAAAACAATAATACCAATAAATCGTCACGGAAGGATGTTATTTTGAAACAACGGCTAAAAGTCATCCAACAAAGCTCCTTGACTATTAAATTCACTTTTCCTTATTCTATTAGCCGTTTTTGTGCTTTTATATAACATGGATCACATTATGCCAACGATTATTTTTTTTATGGGTGATTTTATAGAAGTGAAAGGGTTGATCCGTGCTAAGCTTTTATTACAGCCTGAAGAGCACTATCACATTCAAGCTTTAGATTCCATAAAATCTGCAGACTAATAGACTGTAGACTGACATACTATATTAGTAAGGCAATTAAGGTAGGTCCAAAAATTCACATGAACAGTAACCACTTTATTGTTTGTTTACTCGAGAAATGTTTATGAGGGAATACCATATCGGCCGGAAAATTGTCTGCTTCTGCCAAAAAATATTAATGCACGTGACCAACAGAGTCCCAAAAAGTGACTATATAAACATAAATAATATAGGATAACTTGCCTTCACATCAACAATTAGACTATCAATTTCAAACAAACCTTGGTGTCAACGAAAAACGGACGACGAAAAATGAAGACGTTGTAGAATATAAGCTGGAATCTGGACATTATACTAAATCGAAACGTTTACGTCAGCTCTCTCGGCAACGGAAAATTTACGTACCAAGTCCTTTATTTATTGTGACTCAACGGAACGGCAACACCTGAATTGATATGGCACTCCTCTGGTCATGTCCCCGGCGTTTAATGGCCTATAAAGAGAAGGAGGAAAGCGAGTGAAAAATATGCATTAACATTATGAAGCAAATATTTGGTAATGCAAAGCAGGATTCCAGATGGAAATTTTTGCGGTATCACGCAACCGGTAGAAAATTCCAACATTTCACACATTTATGTATTTATTCGCTTTGCATGTTTGCATCTTAGTACGAGAGACGAGGAGGCAATGAGGAGTTGAGGGAGAAAAGAAAAAAAACCTATGAAAAACTGTGATATGTGTCACAGGAAACAAATAACATATCAACCTTTACAAAGGTTTACGACAACTAAACTGAATATTTTATCGGCTTTAACATTAAACACAGAGGAAAAATTGTTGATAATAGTGAGAGTGCATAAAAAAGCACACACATTTACGTACTCAAATTATTATTACTAAAAATTAAAATAATATACATCTCATGTGACATGTTCACAGTACATTAATAAAACCTTGAGGAATATAATCATAAAACGAAAATTTTAATATCACTAGTGCTTTCAAAAGATTGTACCAAAATGCAGGTTTTATCCCTCTCATTGCTCTCCGTGATTTCTAAAACATAAAGTTGAACTTAATTCCTTTTGAGAATAAGTTGAAGAAAACAATGAAATATCGAAATATCAACTGACTGAAACCCAGCCAAACTTGTAAGAGAGATCAAGCTGGAAAATCGAAGCGAATTGATCGAAGACAAGTACTAGGATGTAAGAAGTGGAAAATTGAAAACAAAGAATGAACCTGTTGGCCGGAAGAAATCTGCGAAAAGGACTCCATGAATAAATGATGAATAGTTGGCTCTAATAAAGGAGAGAAGAAAGCACAAAAAGTAATGAATAAGATAAAGGAAAAACAATAAAAAAGAATATGACATTAAATCAGTCCCAAGGCAAGAATAGAAGAATCGTTGGGATATTACCCATGGAGGGAGCATAACCGAGAGAAGCAGCAGAACCTCGGCGATAAAAATGATGAAGTAGCTTATGTACATAAATGCAAGATATCACTATAATGAATGAGGAGCAAGGGATATTTCTGGGATGACAAATAGTCCAATTCTTACTGAATATGAACATTATGACAAAATATGGTATGAATATTATGATCATCTATACGCCGGGGTATCGTTTTCAAGTAATCATTACTAAGTAATAGCCATGATATATGGATGATATTTACTCTGTATATCAATTATTTTTATGTGCATAATGTTGTAAATTACGGCTATCAATGTCGATTTGTTTTGTTTCATGAAGCCATGGATATAAGTAACTCGCAGTATGGAGAGGATATAGGTTCGCAGTGTGCGTAAGTTTCGTCAATTGAAAGGTTAAAATGCCCGGAAAATCCTCTATTAAATGATACCAGTTTATGGAAATGGTAGTCCGTCATACTCAGCTGTGTCAGGGTGAGGTGGAAAAGCAATTTTCAATCTGAGCACATGACCGTTACAGGCGATCCAAGAAGTGGAAGACCATCACTCACGGACGATGCTGCCGCAGTGAAGAAAGTGGAGGACTTCATGCCATTACACCGAAGAGCAACCACTCCAATGAACATGAATGAGACTAATCTTAGTTACGGCAGTAAAGGGAAAATTATTTACGAAGAACTGCACTTGTCAAAGGTGTCAGCACGTAGGACTACTGACTCCTTTTCAGAAGCAAACACGGAGCGACCGGCAATCAAAGCCTTTGAAATGTTGCAACATCCGCCCTATTCTCCCGATCTCGCCCCAAGTGACTTCATCTTATTCCCAGAAATCAAAAAACCATTGCGGGGCCGGAGATTTGGCAACACAAACGATGTCATTCAAGAGGTGGAGCAATGGTCTTCGACGCAATGTGCAATTCTACAATAACGGCCTTTGAAACGCTAGGAGAATATATAAATCTGGATGACGACTACGTAGAGAAGTCTTCAGAAAGAAATAAAAATTATTCTTGTATCTCGAATAATTTTTAGCAATAATCAAATTTTTACGATAGCCCCTCGTATTAGGAAATGGGAATGTACACAAGAATTCCTGAATTAAGATTCAGAAGAAGATATATTTTACAAAATAAGATAGTTAGCTCAATGTCCAGGCTTAAATTTGACGATTGGGTAAAGAACTCGAGGCTGAAAAGACAATATGCTACAGTAATTAATGCATACATTCTGGCATATTCTATAATATTTTATATTTGGGAGCACATTTAGGTCGCCAAAATTATTGAAAATACTAAACTATAATCATAATGTTAATTGTGGCAAGTGCCAGGCATACAAAACGAGAAATGCCAACTGGATCTCAAAAAATAAACGTCAAAATCGAAAAAAAACAAAACATACAAACTTCAACCTTTTATAATAATTAGCAATCGAGGATAATTGAAAAACTTTTTACCGATAAATGGAAAGAAAAACTAACGCGTGGTTGGGCAATTGAAGATCAATTCATATTAGATCGAAGAAGAGGAACAAAATACTGCAATGAGGGGCTCAGTCTTAACATAGGGAAGAAGAAAGGTCCTGTTCCATATAATAATATATATGCATATCCTAAAGGAAACTGGAATTAACTAAATCTACACAAATTTACATTCACCCTGGAGAGGGCATACGGAAAAGAGTGATCCACTATGGTTAAAATAAAGAATAAAATACGGCCAGAGATTCTAACCATCCTAGATATATTATTTATACATCGAGAGGCAACAAATGAGTTCATGAAAATGATATATTGCAGAGTACTGTAACGTTTGAATCGGCGAATGACATAACTATGCCCAGCTATGCAGAGAGAAAAGGTCTCACTAGAATACAAACCTATAAGGAGAAGGGGATGCGAATTTCAATATAAACGAATGCAAAACGAAAACAGTGGTTCGCGATAGAATGAATGAGGCAATATTCAAATTAATCTAGGGAAGAAAATGAACCAGTAGAAGCACAGAGATTCTTAGGTAGCATGACCGCTAATGATGAAAGAAGCTAATGAACGTAGTTTAAGCAAGAAGGCTTCCTATCCGAAGAAGTGGCTATTTACGTGAGTAACAATACTTCGGGGATAAAGAAAGTTTTCACTTAAATCAAATATGATCTAGATTATATGCGATGTAAATTTAGTGGTATCGAAGAAAGATAAATAAAAATAAAATGTTTACATAGAAGTGTCAATAGAGAATTCCTGGAAAGAACGAGCAAAACCATAGGACATGGAAGGCACTCACAAAAAGGTTAGGGAATTTAATTCAAAATATTTCAGGGCATATTAGTTTACTGAATTCTGTAATTGAAGGAGGAATAATAGAGGGGAAGAATTGCAAAGCAGTTGCAAGGATGAAGTTGAATTAATTCATGGAAAAACGACAGGCACCGTTAGGAGTTTCATGAAGTGATGGAAAATTCGGCTAGGTCAATTTGCTAGAAGTCAACCGCAGTTCGACAATTCAAAAAGATAATGATTTATAGAGAGTAAGTATAGGTACTATATTTTTCTTATGAATTTCTGTATCCACAACAGATAGCAGAATTCTACGGCAATTAATTTGACGATACCAATACCTAAAGAAAGCAACAAATAAATATTACTCGCGAATAAATAAAACATTCTGAAATGTTTTGTGCATAATTACTTCCAATAAGTAGTTGATACTCTTAATGCAACAATTTCAGAGCGTAAAAATCATTCGCCTTGACTGGGACTCGAACCCAGATCCCTCAATATCCGGTCGAGTGCTTTAGCCACTTAAGCTACCGAGGCGTCCTCTTAAACTCTGAAATTTTGGGGCTTTTAAAGGAACTAGATGTTATGACGAAATACCGTACATACAATGTCACATGCATTCGTAGTCGTGCGCGAGGCGCCACTGTCCACGAGGTTAAAAGCCAACTTTAAACACGTATGGTGTTTTCCCTTTGACAAATTCCAAAGAAACTGCGGGAGATGCCGCAACAGTAACTTTTAACGGAGTCATCCGCTAATGTGCATTTTAATGCAACAATTTCAGAGCGTAAAAAAAATTTTTACGCTCTGAAATTGTTGCATTAAAATGCACATTAGCGGATGACTCCGTTAAAAGTTACTGTTGCGGCATCTCCCGCAGTTTCTTTGGAAGTTGATACTCTTATTTGACTAAAAGTAAACATTTACATTTAAAAGGAGAGAGCTCACATTTCGCTTGAAACTTTGAAGAGAGAGTGAGGCTTGCACTTCGGTTAATGTACCGGGAATGCACTATTAAAAAAATAAAAATAATCGATTTCCAACCACTTGAAAATCTGAACCCAAGCCTGAACGTAATTAGCTATGATAGGTATACTAATACAAGCGCCGGTTTTTTTCTTTGCCCTCGCCTCCTTCCCACTCACTCCACCCCCAAAACTCCACCTACCCCAAACTCCAGCAGTCGCGTTAATGACCTCCGCCGTTGACGCACCTCTAAACATTACAAGCACGATCTCGACCGAATTCTCGCGAGAGTTGGGCCTCGGCATCTGATAACATCCTACGAAATTGCAATTTACGTGCGCGGGAACTGCTAACAGGACGTCACTTTGAACTTCCGTGTAATCTGGAGTAATCTTCGCACTCCGCTTCCACAGCTATTTTTCAGTCTGGAAGCGGAGACGAGACCATTAGGCGAGAAATTACGCCATCCGGAAAAATGTCTCGAAAGTTAAAGACGCATGCGCAGGAGAGTCTCTGGAGAGGTACAAAGACACGAGTAAATGACCTCTGCTCCCATTTAACAGTTCTTTTCAAATCTGGTTTCACAAATGACAGGTACGGCAATGCTGTGCAGGAGAGCGCTGTAGTTATTGCTCGGAAACATGGCCGCGGAGAAAGCAGAATCTTATCTGATCCGAGACATAGGGAAGTGTGTATTAAGATGAGGAAAGAGCGGACACTACTGGGCAGGAAAAGAAAAAAACCATGAATACATGTATATGCTATATTTTGTTGTTGGAGAGGAAAATGACATAATTACTGAGGCAGCATAAATAGTAGAATGCTAACATTTTTAAGAGATACTGCTCAAATAGTTCTAATGAAGAAAATCGACTAACACTCATGAGGAAACCAAAAATACAGGATGGAAGACACTTCCTTATTTTGCACAACGAATCTACATTTGTATAATGAAGGACGGATTCCAGACTCCTTCGCAGCTGTTCGGCAAGCCATAAGCGCGAATAAATTATTTCAAGGACATGATATGTCGATCAACACCATTATTTCAATTACATGGATTGCTCGTAGGAAATACAGTAATTTACAAGCATTAGGAACGGAAATACTATGAATCATCAACAGGTCCAAATACATAATCCACATTTCGCAAGCGCTGTAGCCCGATGCCAAGTTTACCAAACCTTTAAAATCTATTTGGCCAATACATAAAAAGGAATTGTTTCGGGCAGCAGAGGAATTGGTAGTTCTATGGGTGCAGCTATTTCCAAAATAGCCATTGCGGTTTAGGGGTTAGTGGCAAACCAAGGCCCAACATATATGGTATAGGCAACCAATATTGCATAATTTGCTGGATCTCCGCCGTAAAAACCTGATCGGTCTGCCACTGCTCGAGTATTTATGATTACGCCATTTAATCATTCGAGTGATGTTCATATCAGAGTGATTGATATTGATGATAACACCGAATTCGTGCCACCTGATCCCTCCATGCTCGAATTCGAAGAAAGACTATCTTAATGGAATTATGAAATATTAATTCGTCTTCATGAATCGAAACCAATACGCTTCCAATTGTGAGGTACTTGCAGAAGCGGCTCATATATTTTCCTACATGAAAAGCCCACCATAATTCATCCAAGGTTCACAAAATGCAGCACATATTTCTTGGCATGGTTTTCATCACGGGTCTGGCGCGAATTAAAGCGCTGCTCACTGCGGTGATATACCAGTATTTCCAAAAATTAAGACTCGGCTCAGCTCCTCACACAATTCGTTAAAACCTAAATATTGGTTCATGAATTCTACATATTAATAAAAATAGTCCATGTCAAACGTTGCGTGTTACTGAATACGGTGAGTTAACTGCACAATGTATCAATGAAGAATGTTTTCTATTGTTTCTTTTACTTAAATTCGGCGGGTTTAGGACAAACTATTAGCCTGAGTTTAAGGAACTATTTCCACCAGCTCCTCACCAAAAAAATCACCTGATGACGTCTAAAGATGTTAACAAGTCGTTCAGGAATAGGAGCGTGCCAGGATTGAAAGGGTTTGTGACAAGAGTCAAGTTAGCAGTGAAGGAGTGGAGGGATTGTGGGAGTGGGAGGGTGTGAGAAGGGCCGGAGGAGAGAGGACCCAGAGGAGGAGACTAGGACGGGAGAGAAATCATGAGGAGAGAGAGAAGGACCTCCCTCTTCCCCCGACCCACCCCTTTTTAAACCCCGAAGTCCTCCCCGTTTCCCCAAGAAACCCCTCTCGAACTCCCCCTATTCTCCACCCCCCCCCGCGCATCATCCCAAATCCCCCCCTTACAATCCCTCTCCCATGCACACACTAGCCGAGACGGAATGAATTCGCGAAAGATGGCGAAAATGATTCGAAGCATGCCTCACGTCGTAAGTCCCGCCTCCTAATATACGGCGTAGGATATTCATAAATTCTGAGGCAAAGCCATTCAAAGGAGAGGATTTTGTGGGTGGGAGAGAGAGAAGGGAGGAGAGGGGTGGGATTGCGCGATGATGACGATGGGTTGGGGAGAAATGTGGGGTGGGAGAGGTGGAGGGTTGGGAAGGAAGGATTTTGTGTGTGTGTGTGTGTCTGTGAGTGTGTGTGTGTGCATTTGTGGGGTGGGGGTGGGAGGAGGAGAGTCGGGGGGATGAGTGGGGTGAGTGGAATGGAGGGGAGAGATGGATGATGGCATAGAGAAACGGGCGGAAGTGGAAGAGGTGGGAGTTGGGGGTGAAGGAAAGAGGAAGGAAGGGGTGAGAACGGGAGGAAGAGAACGAATTGAGAGGGAAGGGAAGAAGGAGGAAGCGACGGTAACAATGAGGCAGTTGCGGCGGATGACGGAGAGAAAGGGGCCTTTTTTTTCATTCGAGTCGAGAGGTAGAGAAGGAAGACGAGTAAGTATTTTAAAAGGATATAAATGAATGTAAATGAAAAAGTCAATATATAATAGGAAACGAACGAATGAGGATTCAGAAGATAAGGGTATGAAGATGAGGGAATGGTGTGGGAAACAAGAAAGCGACGCGAAAACAAGTTAATGGTCCATAGTTTTCCGATCCTTTGATGAAATTCAGGAATTTCATCCCCGCCCTTACAAAGAATGTGACGTAATAAGTCGTAATTAATCTAAAGATATTGGGATAAATCGACCGGGAAGAAATTAATTTAGGAGGAAGTTCCCGCTTCAACTAAGGGCAAGGATTATAACACCTTGGTTTTAACTCGATAAGCGCGGGAAATCACCTTTGCGAGATTAAGGATTTAGGACAAAAAGAAGAAATGATTTAAAGCGCTTCTATATTCGAACGAAATGAAAATTGGGGCGGATAACACTTTTCAAACTTCAAAAAACACAAATTTTAAAATAAATATAATAAAATGATAATAATTACATAAACTCCGGAACATTCTGATCACAATAAAAGGATACACACGGTATCTTACCACAAAAAAAAACGTCTGAGCTGTAAACAAATCACGCGCGTACCTTCCGATTCAAAAACACTTTTTTAAATGGCAAAGTCAAATATTATTCCGATGATGAATGTCATTCTTCCAAATAGTGATGCACCATGATGACTAAGTTTGAAACCAGTTATTATCGAAACGGTCTTTTTTTATTGTCTCAGTTCTGCCATTCCATTCTCAACATCCTGCGCTTCCATTTCCGGAGGCAAACGACATCTGATTTATCAACCAACAGAAAAAAAAGGAAATGCATATTTTCGAAGGCCATTTTATTTAACGCTAACTTTAATTTTTTCCTTGAGCCTCATATCGAGAGGTAAAAGGTAAATTATGAGACCTTCGATGGGAAAATAAATGGGGTGAGGGCAATTTTAAGCGGCAATTATTTAAATTTTAATTGTTTACGGGGAAACGTTCCCCATTTTCATTTCTCCTTCTGCAGCTCTAGATAGAGATCGGCACCGTCCGTACGTTTTGCATACGCGTTTGGAGAAAAAAGGGAGGGAATACGGGGCGAGACCGAAAGACTGAAAAGGGTGGGAGAACGGGAAACACCGGAGAAATAATTATTTCCGCCTTGTTTTCGACAGAAAGATTAACCTCTCCACACAACATTTAACGGTTATGTATGCGCAAAGGAAACGATTTCCGTTCTCATTGCCCGCCGCATTGAAATTTTAAAACAAACGAGCATTAAGATAGAGAGAGGGAGAGAGAGAAAGAGAGCTGTTTGTTTTTCACTTACGCCGAAATGTTAATGCCTAACTACGCACTTTGCTCCCAAGCCGATTTGAAAGCGTAATTATGTAATTTGAAAGGCAAAGAATCTAAACATATTTTAAATTTTAATAACACCCGGTGGGCTTTTCGTCCCTCAACGCTTACGTCATGCCGTTTTATTGTTTGCCCCATCCACACAGTGGAAAGGAAGTGCGCAGATAGGAGGCCAAAGCAAGCAAGGATCATCGTCACGCACGTATTGTTTGAGCATATTCTTCGGATAGAACTTTTTTTCCCACTTGTAACATTCATTATTGTCCATTTGGGCAATAAGGGCCCAGGCGTTTTCACATTCGTGTAGTCGTAATCAGGATGACAAACGCTCACTCGAGATAATAACTTAAAAGCTGTTATTAGCTCATACGTTACACCCACTGACTTCCATGTCACCTCTGGAGTGAAAGATCCTCCGGTTGAGTCATATCTAATGGGCAGAACAGCATTTGAAAGAGAAGGAGAATAATGATTGGACATAAACTTCAACCTTTTCAAAGGCACGGAAACACAGCCATAAATAAATACACCTAACAGGCTGGACTCGAGCGAAATATAATAGGAAAAATTAATATATGAACAAAAATTTTAGGGTAACACCGGAGTAAAAACAAATGGCATTAATGGAAAATTAAATGAGTCATGGGTCAAAGTCCCATGAACTGTAATCCTATATTGTTAAGAAAAATGTTTCACCTTAAGATGCTGAAACGTATTCCAACCCCTTCCAGAGTCTGCGCTTTAAACATTTTTGGAATTTGACATAATTCCATTAATAAAAGAATGTATCAAAAAAATACTAAGATGCTACACTGAATTATTACATCCAATCGCAAATTTCATTCGCTGCACGTGATATCTAGAAACGAAACCGAGGCTTATTCCTCATCTCGGGAACACAAATCAGGTCGGACACGGCGGCTTTCTTTGAGCGTGAAATATAAAGGACAAAACCAAATTAAATTTACCACCCAAGGGCGCATGCGTGATTTAATTATCGCGAGTGGGGGGGGGAAACAAAAACAAACTGACCTAACGATCTCGACAAAAAGATTAAAACGAGAGACGCATTCAGTCGCGCAACATTTCACCTCCCGCGTTCCCGTAATCGGGATGACAAACGCTTTCACAAGACGTGGAAGACTTGAATTTTAGAGATCATGGATTGGTTTCCCGGGATTGGTCGCGAAAGGGGACGACAGTATGGGATGAGCGAGGGTTAGGGAGACATTACAGGAGAAAGGGACAGAACGGGAGGGTGGTGGAAGGGGGTGGGGAGGGGGTAGAGAGATAGATGAAGAAAGGTGGACAAGGAGGGAGAGGGATGCTGCAGTAGGTTGGTGGCGGTGGTGAGTGATGGGAAGAGGGAATGCTGCGTTGCCGGATTGTGCACCGATACGAGCGTTGTGTGTGCACCTGAGCGCACCAGAGACCACTTTCAGCAGGGGAGGGACAATCACATTGAGGGACGTGAATGCGAGAAGGCTGTGACGGAATAATCACATGCCGATGTCTGTGCATCGCGTAAAGGGATAGCGTGTGCACTCTGCACGATGTTCGCGTTGCGACCTGGTGATTACGAGAAACCTAAGAGTAGCAAGGGGAATTGTATGGAAGGGCGTCGGGCTTTACGCGCGGGAAAGAGGAGAAGGTGAATTCCATCATGGAGGCTTATGTCGGCCATTTCGATGTCCCTAAAACCGTTCTGGCACCGAGGGCGATATTGTTCAAAATCAAAGTCCATGCTGCAGCGCGGGCAGATCCCGCCCGGCCTTCCCTGCCTACCACCCCCGTTGTCCATTCATTTCTCGGCTCCACGCGTGCGTTTTGGCATTTTCTTTATCCTCGAGAACGGAACAATGTGCTTCGCTGAACCACTCCTGCCAGGTATTTTATCCATAAAGGCCAGCGTAACATAAATTTCCTGCAGTCTGACCTAAAACTCAAATGTCTATACGATAAATATTACACAGAATAGCCTTCAAATCCAGGTGGAATATAAAGAAAACGAACTTAAAGCCGCGTCCAAAAACTACATTATCAAATCAATTACATTGAACCAGGTGTGATGTTGTGGTAGGCGAACATGATCGTTTCGTAGCAAATAATAATGCACTGTTCCAAAGGAAACTAATTTTATTCACAGTGGAACAGCGCACTAACATTTGATACGAATTGATTACATTATCAAGTTTCTTGTCTGCGACTGTTATACAACACAAGACTATTTTCGCTGGTTTCAGAGAAAAAAATGTGAAAATTTGACTCCAAAAGTACGATGAGTGTAATAATATTGGCGCTTCTATTTCATTTGGCAATGCAGAGGAATGATAAAATATCAGCAAGTATTTCAAAATAAAAACACGATTATATATATTTCAAATAAAGGGGCATTATTTGATTTTAAATAAGTCACTAGAGAGAAGATAAAAATGATGCAAATAAATCAGGAGTGAAACTATTAGCATCAGCCAGGGTCTAATTTTGCATAAAATATCTCATTGATTTAAACTAATAGGAAAAACTAAACATTTATTGTTTCATCTTCTTCGGCTGCTTTTTACGGATCACATAAGTAATGGAATGCTACGCTAATGAAGATTATTTAAGTTTCTAATAACATCATCAGAAACCCAAAATTCCACATTAAGAAAGCAATAACTTAAGCGTACCTCCCTCTTCTTTGAAAAATCCCCAGAAAAATTTCGAACGTTATGTTTCGGCCCTGACAAATTTAAGTCGATAGCAAATGTCACTAAATATTTGAGCTAGTAATGAACATCTTCATCAAAAGTTTTCATTCGAGATCAGCGTGTCAAATAAGAATAATACTGTCTCAACCTTCATGAGTGCACATTTTTCCCATAAATAATATAATGTCAAAAGAATCTTCAACCACTCTTTTAAAAGGAAAAATGAACAAAAAATAATCTAAAAACTGATTCTAAGACGCGACATAAAGACGACTTAGGGTTCTCACATAATCTAAATAACGAAGATAACTGCAACAAAACACACTCGCATAAAACGTTCTTCGAATCGGAAGGCCATGATAACTCACGCCCGCGAACCAATTTCCCGAAACCGAAAACGTTATTTCAATCACTTGGCGTCGTCGGCATCTCGAACTGGCGCGAAATAAGCTATAAAGAAGGGGATGTCCTTTTTTTTGCGTGCAGTCGTCTATAGAGCCACCAACACGTCGAGCAATGCACGGGCATGCACACACACACACACACACACACAAACACATACTACCCGTCGGGACTTCCTTGCTCAAAAACCGGTTCGGGGTGTACACTCAACTCAGTCCCACATTAGTTTTAAAGCGCCGACTGTTAGACTACAGTAAAAATCCCATTACTCACGTTAAGTGCCGGAGACTGTCCGTCGATGACTTTACAAGCGAGAAGTCTTATAGGGAGAGCATGAATAAATCCAACATATCAACTATTCATCATCGGCGGGTGATGGGGAGGAATGGACGGAGGGAGGAAACAGTCTCCTCCACACAACAACGTTGCAAACCACCCACACCCCTCCGCCCCTCGGTGTCCACCGTTCTCCCCGCTCATAAACCCAAAGAGAGAGAGAGGACTGCAGCGTCATGACGTTCTGAGAAATCAGGCTGGTGGAGGGATATTTTTTTAAATATTTAATACCGAGAGAGAAGACGGGAATGTGGGGGAGGAGACAAGAGTGAATAGTGAGCCAGGATGAGCAAGAAAAGAAGAGACAAAAAGGGGAGGGCGTTGAGTCGGGAACGCATGTATTAATTGATTAGGTACTATTCCTGGCGACACACTTTACTTCGGCAACAGCTATAACGAAGAGAAAATAGTCTTTGTTCGTTGATAAGAGTGGGATAGCTCAAGTGTCTTTATTTTTACATTTGAAACCCTTCCAAAGTTCGACCATAAAGGTAAAAATGGCTGCGATTCATCTTCATATTATATTAGAGGTAATTAGACACAATGAGCGTGGTATAATATTAAAATACATATAATTTATTGGCACAAAATGTTTTCGGAAGGGAAAATTTTTCAAAGACCCTGGAGAATATTTCTAAAACAATTAACAGAGCAACCATAATTACTTAAATTCTTGCTCAAAGGATATTCATTCATCTTAGTGACAAAAGAGGAAATGTAGTTCATACGCTATTTCGATGATTTTATCATCTAAACTATCAAATGACTGGATTCAAAGCATAGCACTGTATTTGAAACAAGTGAACCTACGACACTTTATACAACGCTGAATAAACGATCAAAAAGCAATATGAAAATATAAGCAAGTAATAACTATAAACAGGACCTCTAAATCCAAAAACCTGAATTTTACTTTCATAGAAGTAGGGTAAAGAAAACATCATTGGAAATCTTGCAGGCTGATCATTAGGATAACTGTATTCGCACGACTGGGAACTTGATCAAGAGTTATAACTGCTTGGCCACTAAAGTGCTTTACGTAAAAAACTTTTAAAAACTCAAAATTATTTTGAAATAATGGACAACGACGTGATTTGGTGCTGGGTTGATGCAAAAAATAGTCTCATACATTAAAACTGATGCTCAAAACAATGAGGGCTACACATCGGCAAAAACTTTGGCACGCAATCGTAAATGGAACAAATGTACTCAATTACCAAATAATTAATAATGATCAATAGAATAAAAATTTTATTTTATGGTTTCAACATGGGCAACTACGTAGAAATATAATGCAAGGGAAATGTTTGTTGTTCAGAATCATTCATGACCAACCCATTTCAAATTTTAAAGACATAGATAAAAAAATTCCCGTTCGAAACCTATCCACGACAGACATTTGATAAAAATGTAATAGATTAGTGACTAAATTTATGCACAGTATTAAAATTTACTATTACTATAAAAATACCGCAAATGTCCTAAAACAGTTCCTGCAATGCGTATGAAAAGATGAACACTAGTACACAATTACGTTTAGAATGGAAACGCCTTTCATGGCGGTGCGTCAGTTTCGAATGAATAGCGCACCATCAAATGTTTCCTCGGCATCTCGTTTATTCTTCAGGGAAGTTGGTTTTTCATGAATGATCAATAGGCAAGTCTCTTAGCATGTTAATTTACTCTTAAAAAGTTGCAGCAATACGTAAGTCAACCATTTATCAAAACACAATCAACGGTTAATTTATATATGTTTTTAATTTTATAAAATGCAAATACTCTTATTGCCGGAAAACGAGCAAAAATAGTATACTCTACGTAACACTGACCCATAGGCAGATTGTCTGTAATCATAAGTTTACTTATAGGTTTCATATTCTGCAATCATAAGTATATTCCATACAGGTTCAGCAACGGTCCCCTCTCATAACATGAAAGACATTTCAATCTTTTAAACTAATCACAATTTTTCAAATAATTACTCCACCTGTTGAAGTGAGAGAAAACATCGAGAGCCTCGTCTATTACCAAGCATTAAAAAAAATAATATACTTGAAATGCCTTGGAAATAGATCTTGCCCTGGAAAAATGAACCCTCGTTCAGGTACCATTTCGAAGTTCTGAATTAGCTTAAGTTAGCATCTTTACGCAGAATGATTGAGAACTTCTGAGAAACGTAGATAATTGGAAATAAACAATATCATACGACGGCTACGGCGCTAAAATAAAATCCATTAATTTTCTATACTCAAAAAGTTTGTTGATGGACGTGCTTTGCGCGGAAGTTATTCATTTTAATTGTAAACAATCTGGAAGGGAAGGGGAAAGGAATCGACAAAAGGTAAGACTCGGAACACAATTCCATTACAGTACAACAATTCAGTAAGTAACTATTAAATGTATGGAGAATAAATTTCTTAAAGGCACAATGATGACCACCGTCCAGCGAAGACCACGTGAAATTCCAAGAATTTAAAAGGAAGTTACGATAAGAACTTACAATAGAATCTCTCCCTTATATTCATCTATCACTACCCCTGCGAGAAGTATAATATTGACAGAAATCCTCGCCCGACAACAACGCAAAATTAACTCACTCCATCTTGATTTTAGCAATCGGCCATGGTGTAAAAGCAAGACGTAAAGCAGACAAAAATAAATAAACCAATTTTATTGTAATCTTTTTCATAATTCTATCACAAATGATCTGTAGATGGTAAAATATCGGCACACCTGCCACCTACAATAAACCGCAGATCCCACTTAAACGGCGCGTTAAAAGTATAAAAAAATTTTACTTGAAAACTATCACTTTGTACCAAAACCAAGCTAAATTCCATGAGCTTAAATATGCATTACAAGAATTTTCACAGGTAGGCAGAAACACAGAGTGATTTTAGCTTGCTTCTCACATGTTCCATCAAATTGTTCTGATAACATTTGGCACGCGAATAAATTTAATTCCTGTAAATAAAATAAAAATAAGTTT
The DNA here is from genome assembly GCF_022747635.1 of Hetaerina americana. Lineage (NCBI taxonomy): Eukaryota > Metazoa > Arthropoda > Insecta > Odonata > Calopterygidae > Hetaerina > Hetaerina americana. The sequence continues at coordinate 39,825,163 of NW_027286985.1, forward strand.
AAACCAATCTAAGGGTAAAATTAACCACCATTTTTAACTGATTATACCGTTAAAAATGCCTGTACAGATGTTTTATGGTAAACTAAAGTCAGTGCATGATGAAAACTGAGTGCAATAAAATAAAGTGCTTTCAGCGATCACTGCGAAGCCCAAGGATGAAATGAGCTACTAAACTATGAGCCGATTAAAAGGGAATGAAGGTAATATATTGTACTCCTCTTCACCCACATCGCAAATCAGATAGGGAAAGGAGTCATTGGAAATAAAACCGATTACAAGTAGCTATCAAGAACATTCAGTGCACTGCACAACTGTAAGCAGTCAATTATCGGTCTGGCATTTCGAAAGTCGGTTGAGTTCTCTCAAAGGATTAAAAAAAAAAAACTCTTCAATTTAAAGAAGCCCGTTTGTCAAACCTACCAACTCGAAGGGAAATCGAGGATAGAAAGCGCAAAAAATAAGAGAGATCCGATATCAAGTAGAATCTGCGGAGCAATATTTGCAGCAAAGATAATTGCCACCTGAAATGACATATTGTAATGATATCAAATTGAGAGCTGTGTTACCCAAACGTAAATAATTGGCAAACTCCTTCGGACATCTGAACAAGCATCAGTACTTAAGTCCAGAGGAGGGAGAGAATCACAAGTTGCTATGTGCCGGCATATGATATTCCACTACTTTCCAAAGATTTTACCACAAAAAGTAACTTAAAATAGTTATTTTCAAGTTATAAGAACTTTCAGTGAAATGTAAAATAGGCATGGAAGAAGGACTACTTTTACGGTAGACGAAAGCCAAACACTCAGTTAAATTTAGATAAGTTTTAATTAAATTGAATTTAGATTTAAATGTAATTTTTAATTTAGAACAAATTTAAATAAGGAATTAAAGCGCGACTATTGAAAATTTCGCTGTTCTTTCACTAAGCGAGGCAATCTCTCTGAGGGTTTGATGCGCTCTTTGGTTTAAATGGAAGAGGGGACCATTTGGTCTCAATTTCGCCCAAATAAAAACCTCTATCCATCTATTAATGGCATGTAAGCATTAGGAAAGCCATACGATATTGCCACATTAAATACTTGCAAGCTTCGCCGAGAGGTATGTACCTGCGGCAGTGAAAACAACGAAATTTCAGCATTTCCACGCTAGACGAATGTAGACAATAATTAAAATCAGAGCCAATAATAAATCAAGCTCATTTTTATAAAATATTTTGAAGTAATATTCAGGATAATATCGTACACCGATTGATGGTAAACACAAATTTATGAAAATTGCATAAAATACTGGAATTACACAATTAACATTCAAAACAGAGATATGATGGGTAACTTATAGATTTCTGTCATCAATGCTATCAATCTACGTCAAATATCAAAGATCAATGCTATACGTGACTTAGTGACTGTTTCAATAAGAGTACAATGCGTTCAAGACCAACAGCGCCACTTTATAAATGATGGTGCAAATATTTTAAGACAACACATTAAACTAATTAGCAAATTTACTTATTTAGAGGAAACTGAAACTGATAATTCGACATCACTGCCACGATTTTATCGATAATCCACTGGCGAAGAATAGCAGTTAAGAGTATTAGTTAAGAGCAAATTCAAATTCATTACTAGAATGTGGTGGCCTGTCGAATGAGAGAACAAACCCACGTATTAACATCAAGATATAGCAATTTAATATGAGTCATATTCTCATTAAATCAGTTCCTCAATCAATAGATTCAACCACTTTTTAAATTTTTTTATTTAGTGCTCGTATGTATTCAAAAACAGAGGTCGTGGAAGTCCAGGGGTAGATCATTGGACTACTGACCGGAGGGCCCGGGTTCAATTTCCGGGCAAGCCTCTTTGGGCACCTCCACCCAAGCTATGTGATTTTTCGGGGACCAGATCTTCCTGGGAAACCATAGCTGCTAAAGGGAAAGGAACTGGCCCTCTACCCCGATGTGTGAATTTCACACGCCGTCGGGTTTATACTGGGTGAACTCTTCCATCACCCACCAAACCGACTTTCGGGTTGATTACTTTGTTTGTGGTTTTTATGGCATTCGAAAACAAATAATTACTTGAAGAGTAATATAATAATATTTATCCGAAAAGCAAATTAACAATGGTTTTAAAAACCTAATTAACCCTTGATAATTATATGAGTTCAAGCATATTCTGTTTCAAATAAGTCTGGCGAGAAAAGATAGCAAGTTAATTTGCTTTTGAATTTGAAAATTCACTGAAATTAGGTCGCAACGCTTTCCGTTAGCAACACACGCTTAAAACCATAACATAATCGCTTTCCACACTTTTTCACGCATGAAAAGTAGCATACTTCAAATTTTTAGTTTCAGACTTTCTACTAATCGAACAATTAAATCGTTTCCTAGAGAAAACGGAACGTAGCGACATGGGTTATTTTCAAGGGCTTGGCGCTTTAAGATAATAGATACCATTCTATTCTTTCGAATACTTATACAACAAAATTTCTACGCGACTGCCTTAAGGTTGACCGTAAGAACTTGGGACACAAATTTATAGACGAATAATTTCAGATTTACGATAATGACCCATGATTTTCAGTTCCCATATAATATGAGGGTGGTTTGAAAGGTATCCGACGTTCGGATACTTTTACCACAGGCTTCGTAAGTTATAATTTATCGGAGATCCTAATTTACTGAATCATATATGCTTCTATAAATAAAAAGCATACCCCTTAAATCCAAAAACAACATGCACAATATATTTTTAGAAAAATGATTGATGATCGCGGAAGAAATTAATCGAGCCAGTCGATAGCTCTCCTGCGTTCCTTCAGGAATAGGGTAGCCAAAGCAAGATGGGAGGAGAAATAAGGGGTTTTCGGTATCACAATGATTGCAGCAGTTGGATTTCACCAATACATCTTTCTTATCCTCACGGTCGGAGAAGATGCCTCCACTAATCGTGAAAACCATTCAAAGACTTCCAACTGCACAAAGTACTTCGGGAAAATGTATTCTATAAATAATAACGAGAAATAAATTCAGGAACGAGCGAGCATGAATAAAGAAAAACAGCAAAACATTCATTAATATTTGGGTGTTCGTAATCGTCTCCACTGTTTTCACTGTTAATAGTCCGATTTGTAAAGGCCAAAAAGTATTGTCTCCGGACTAAGGCTATATAAATAAATTAATGATGAAAAAATCAAGTACACTGACAAGAATAGGAAAGATTAAGAGAACTTCGTGGTAAAATTGGATTTACGTCATGTGTGGCGTAGGATGAGAAGGGCAAATGAAGTCAATGATATCATTCGTCAAGTTTAAAGAAAAGGCATTGAGTATAGGCGATAATCATTAAGAAATAAAACAGATCTGCATAGTATGATTAAAAAATTTGACCATTGTCAACTAATCATATTCCAAAGCAAATTCAGACTTCTACCCTGTAAATATTAAAACTTTTATCAGGTAACAAATTATTTTCGATTGGACCACTAAATTGTTTTTTAAGACTACGTCAATTTCGTGCATCACTATATTTCTACAGAATTGGTGTCCCAAGCATTACTCAATTTCTGGTTTATGAGATAATTGTACTAAAGTTAAACGAAGTAAAATATTATATGAATGAATACAGAGAATATTTGCCGACAAAACAGTAGTAGCTATAGTTTGAAAAATATTTTTATAAAAAATTATCAATAATAAACAGAGAATGTTCGGTAAGTATTTTAACTACTTAGAACTATATCAAATGTCAACTTTCGTGTTGCTGAGATTGACAGCTAGTCAGTTATACCACCCAAAATTTCTATTTAAAAGGTGCATTAAAGAGATACATATCGCCATAGTAAACAGCCATGATTTGGGGCCTCAATAATATATAACATAGTTCTTTCGGCAAAACATAGTCCATTTGGCATGGTAAAAAATGATGTAATTTTCAGATCAGATATTTTTCCACCTTGAACTCTTTCCACTAAAACTTTAACCAATATTTAAAGCAAGATAAAGGAAACGCTGCAAGGTCTTTACTGAGAAAAGTGAAATTTTCGACGTCACCGAGTAACCTTCAACTCTCTCACTTAACGTGAAACGAGATCTCGCGAAGAAGACTTGAATAGTCGCTACCAGGAATTTCTCAACTTATATAAGAACTCACAAGCTTACAAGGGGAGCAACAATGATTTCCATCAGATTCCTCCCGTGAAAAATATATTTTTGGGACACACAATTTCAACCGCAACAACACTTAGAATTTAATTAAATTATAAGTCATTAAAAAGGATGAAATACAAATCAAACATTGATATTTCACCACTCTTAAGGATTTTATTTTTCAAATTCGCTAGGAACGACTGCATTTCAATTATACGTAATTAAATCCATTAATTAAGGCATGGCAAATTATCTAATACATAATGAATTAGAAATTTAAATTATTTATCGAAACAAGCAAAATTATACCAGTGGTTAATTGATTATTTAAGTGTTCATCTTTTTGGAAGTAATTGGCGCGTAGGAGATTAGAAAAGTGATAATGAAATCTGATAAAAGAATATGATACATTTACATGCCCAATCATGGATTCGAATGCGCTACAGAGTCCCATCATTTGTCGATAATCAATTAGGAAAAATAATATTCCCATTATACATGAAATGCATTAATTTATATACGACCAATAAATCAATTATTAAAGATCGCTGGAATATTACATCCATTGGGAGGTGCGTTGTCGAAATGAAATGTTAACAAGTTAAAAATATTTAGAATACTGAATAGTATATAACCAAGTAATAACTTTCTATAATTATAAAATAACTGATTTTATTGATTCCGAAACCCTTAAGGGTAAAAATAAATGTTAGATAAATTATTATGATATATATTGTTTTATTTGATTATTGCTTCATCATAGCATTACGCGCATTTCATTTTTTCTACTTCGATGACGTAATAGAACAACAACGGTCAAATTATCTAGTATCAAGTAATGAAAATGCGACCAATATTAAAGATGGTGTGAAGAGATATATATAATGAAACGTAACATTAATAATTAAGTAATTCTTGGTCCGTTAAAATGATAAAATAATATTGTTGAATGGCAGGACAAATTTGGTAGTAGAATAAAAGTAGATTCGGATTAAACTCTTAAATTCCTCAATGTAATTACAGATATACCTACCAGAAAACTATTAATATCCACCTTACGTATAAAAAACAAAAATAAAAAGCAATGGCTTTAGATCATTACCAAAGCTAATGTCCAAATGAGAAAAGGCATTTGAAAAAGGGAAAGGGAGTTCTGAAATAAAAAAGAAAGAGTAGCAATAGGAGAAGCTAAGAGGAGATATTAGAACAGAGCAAGATAGGAAGCCTTTCTATAATATAACCAATTACTAACTAGCAAATAGTACTAGCCAAGGCATAAGAAAGCATTCATAAAACATAAACGAAGTTAATTTTAAAGGCTGTGGGTATAACCTAAATTAATAGCAGAAGTTTTGCGAGAATTGCATGAAGGAAAATTCTTATGGAAGGCACTCAAATGAAAAGGAGGAAACTAATTAGACACATCGAGTCACGATAGTTTACCAAAGATCATAATGGAAATAACCATAAGGTAAGTGGGTGAGTCCAGTGTAAGCCTTAAAATTACACAACAATTTCGAAACATCGTGCCAGCGTCTACTTTTGTTTCCCACAGTGGTAGCCATGGTTTGATAAGTAGCCTACAACTGGCAGCGTGATACTAGTACGCAACTATAGTGTAAACGTGGCCCCTCCACTTTCATCATGAACCACAAAAAAAACAGCGATCTCTCATTCGATCATTCAGTAGAAAGGGGAGGGAAATATATAAAAATTTATCGACGAACAAAAGCTCAGAATGGTGATGCACATATTCCGCTTCAGCAATTAAATCTGGACAAGAAGTTCCTTAGCAATGCCATTGCTGTCTGTCCTCGACCAGGTCAGGCACACCGTGTTTCGACGACAGAGGCTTTTAGAGCAGTTAAAGCATTTCTAGAGGTATCTGTGAACTTCAGAAGTGCTGAAATACTTTTATTGTTCACCAAAGGACTACACATTTTAAGTTTTTTTATAAGTTGCGTGAGAGAGTAACTCAAGTATTCAATATATTACCAGATGTATTTAAGTTTTAATGTTTAAATTTGACGGACTCTCGTATAGTAACAGTTGCAGAAATCTAAGGATGACTTACGAGAATCAAGAGATAGCATTGTTCAGAGAAAGGAACTAGTGAGGAGGCAATATAATGGCCCAGGAAAAGAAATCATGGAAAGTTCCAGCAAGCAAATCCTCAGCTTTATATTTATTTTTACAGCCTAGAATAATGATGAGTGGTCGTGAAAGTATATTTTCATTCCATCACATCCAAAATTTGCTTTTAACGGATTACGGGTGAATGATTATTATTTCTCATATTTAGCCTACGAATAAATAACCTATATAAAATATGCATGATAATTAACACGCTAATCGATGCCACGTCAACAAATAAAGAGAAACCAGAAAAAACATACTATAGATAAATACTATTCAACTGCAAAATACTATTCAACTAAAATGCTATTCAACTGCATATGTACATAGATGCCATTCTTGCATTACAATAAATGAAACGACGAATAAAAATTAAAATTTTTGCAATCTTTCGAGAAAAACGTCTTGCACTGTCCATTCCAATAGTCAAGTAGTTTTTTTTATTTCTACATTAAAAATGTATTAAAGAACCAACTGTCACGGGGATGTTCAAAGCTATAGTGCCAATGTGTCCGTGATAATTAAAAAAATATTAAATTTCTAACAAAAATAATGGGGTACGGAGAGGGGCCAGCTAAGGAACAGCAAAAGATCTAGATCGACAAGCTATTTTTGTGTATAATTAGCTCAGTCAAATTTTCCAAAAAATATATATTTTGCAGAAATGAAAAGAAATGGACAAAAAGAAAGGAAACGAGGAAGTGCTGGACATTGCGAGGGAGGAGAGGATTGTTGGGAGAAATCAAAAGGAGGCAACAAAGACGGATATAGAACATTTTGATTGAGAATGGATTGTTGAAGACTGAGTTAGAAGGAAAAGCGTTGGCGAGCGATGAATGGGAAGGAACATGATAGGCATATCTGAAGGTATGAAGGGAGGAAGTAGCGGAATTGAAGAGGGACTTACTGTGGTGCCCGATTTCAGGTTGCGTTTTTCGTTAGGAGAGGGAAGAAATGCTGTGATTGTTTATGATGCGACAATCCAATAGCAAACTTAACGTGTAGAATAAAAAAAGGTTCACTTCTGGCGATTTACACACCAAAACTTATGCAATTGACTAAATTTAATTTTTTCAAGCCTTAGTTTTTAGGCGGCAGGAAAAAGTTGTTGAAGATAGATTTTTACTATGATCACGTTAGCATGACACCAGGAGACCCTTCAGAGAGTGCCAGAGTTACAAAGCTGATGATAATTGACATTAAATATTTGATTTGCTCATCGTTTATTTTGGTTAGAATATACATAGGTTGTATACATCGGAGTTTATGAAAAATATAAAACTCAGTCACTATCACTTCTCCAATTGATTTGATAATATTTATTATCGACAGAACGACAAAAATAGGGGAAATATTTTATCAACTAGTTCAAATCAACCTGATACACTTCCATTGGAGGAAAGCATGAGCAATTGAGTCAAAGATAGAAAAAAAACATACGTCATACTCGTAGAGGAAACTCACATCGGTAATGCCAACAGGCACCCAGGATTACCCAAGCAAATTTTCGCCATTATCGATAAAACAGTGGAGGTAAGAAGTTTATCTGAATCAATACAGGTTAATCTAGGGAATGATTTTAACGTACGGAATCCGATTAGAGAATGCCATCGTCCGGGTAATTCGGAAAACAATGAAAGAAGGCACAACAACGAGGTTTGTCAAAGACTGTTCGGATTGATCTAGGTCATTATATTTTAATTGCGTAGGGAAATGGAAAGAGTGAAGGGATGACAAAATCTATGATAGAACGTTTATGCATTTCGGCTTGGGAGTTTCTATCCGGATCACCCATTTACGTAAATTGTTGCTAACATAAGAAAAGAATTAGAGGATTCCATGGATAAAAATAAGGAAAACTGATCAAAGAAAGTTAAATTTATTAAAAATTATTCTATCTTCAGGTTCTACACATATAACACAACACGAATTTTCAATATTTATGAATTAAATTATAGCTTAACTTATGTGTTCGAAAGTACAATTAGCAGTTGAATTTGCATATCATCTGTACACATTCAATTCCTACACTTTTCAATCCCTTACGCCCAGATGAACATGGTTAAGCCCATATGTTCTTTAAACGTTTAGTTAAGTCTTATCTTTTATAAGATATTGGTAGTAACGTATTTTCCAATTCCTCACCATGTTATTAATATAACTATCAATAATTATTTTTATTCGGCGAGATGGTCGAATTGCTGGGCACGTTATATTTACACTTACTTATCATTTTGACTTGGAACGAAGACTTCAATGTTATTTAATCGAAAAAGAAAATTCTCCGCTCTCAATTCCGAGAATTATTCCAGACGGAATAAACGACGGTGAAAGAGACTCCTATGTTTGAGAATTTTACAACTTTGGCTTTATAAATAACGCAAGCGAAAAGTTATAGCGCCACCTTCCCAAAATAATTCTCTTTCCTTTCTGAAACGTGCAAGTTACGGACCCTCAGCTAGCTCTGCACGAAAGCTGCCAACTCAACCCACTCGCTTATCGAATGCTACAACCAGCTCGGGACAACGGCGAACAACTTCAACTTCGTAAGCCGGGTATGAATTAAATCAAAATTCGAAAGAGGGAGGTAGGTGAGGGAAGAACCGGGTAGCTTGGCGGCGGGGTGAGTAGGGTATCTTAGAAAACCCTGGTCCGCCACTACCAACGGAAGAGAGAAGGTGAAAAGAGAAAGAAGAAAAGGAGAAGAGATGGAGGAGATGGCATAAGTGTCGGCTGAGGCGACGGCACGTTCTATTGCGATCGGTTTCTTTCCCGGAAGACGATTCGGAGGGGGAGTTAGGGTAACAGCGATCGGTGTCGGCGAAGCTCGGTCCTTTCGCGAGAAACCGTCATCTCTCGGGGTCGAGCCGGACCCCGGCGAGGGAGAGTTGGCAAAGCAGAACGAAGATGAGGACGCAGGTGAAATGAGAACGGAAGAAACTGGAGGAGGAGGAAGGAAAGAGAAGATCACGACGAAGGTGACGGGGAGAAAGGCAAGCGGGGGAGAGAGAGATATTCGCGAGAGGGATGTGTGTGCGTGTATGTGTGGGAGGGAGGAGCGTTACGGAATAAATTGAGGGGAGAAAGAGAATCGAGGGGAGATAGAGAATGGGGAGGGAGGACTGGGGAGTGGAAGGGTTTTAAGGAAAAAGAAGGGTGCGGGAGTGGGGGCAGGAAGGTCTTGTAGCGTTGTGTGGGGTGTGGGGCCTGTCGGGGGAGGGGGGACCAGAAGGGGTAGAGGGGGTGTAGGAGTAAGAGGGAAGGGGTAAGGCGGAGTGGCGGCGAGTATGGTTTGGAGAGGGAGGGTAGAGCGACGGAAGGTTCTCGAACCTAGAGCGCAGGCGTAATGGCGTGCGCCCTTCTTTCCCTACGCTCCCTCCCACCAACCCTCTTCCCCCATTCCGTCTCTTCCATCCTTTCCTCGCTCTTGCCCCCTCTCTCCGCGCACGGCTCCACCTCAACCGCCAGAGCCCGCCACCCGCCAACCCACCCACCAACCCACCCGCCCAACAGGCCACACCACAACGCTCTTCCACCGCCGACCTCCTTCCCCGCCACCGACGCCGCCCTCCTCCCCCTCTCCTCCCACACCCACCCTACCTTCCCTCACCCCACCCCTCCTCTCTCCTACACTCTCCCTCGACGAGCGATTTGTTTTGATTACGACTGGAGGCCTCCCCTTTCCGATGAATAATGGATGTGTATTGCAATAGCAAAAAGGGAGGCTGGGGATGAGGAGTGGGGAAAAGGAAGGGGGGAACTAGGGGCGGGGAGGATGGAAGACGGAGAGGAGGGGAGAGAGAGAGAAATGTGAGGAGAGAGGTGGATATGGGAGTGAGGGTGGGTAGGAGACGAGGGAAAGGAGGAGAGAGAGAGGCATGAGAGAGGGAAGGGTTGGGTTTTTAGGGGAAAGGGTAGTGGGAAGATAGGGTGTGGGAAACGAGAGGAGCGAGAGGTGGAGGAGGATGGGAAAGGTGAGGACGTGGGGAGATTAAGTAAGATAGAGAGAAGAAACGAAGAGAGAAGTCGGATAGAGAGAGGAATAGGAATGGGGAGGAGAAAGATAAGGCAAGGGAAGAGCATGCGAGAAGGGCAAGTGGAGAAGTGTAATGAGAGAACAACCAAGGAAATGAAGCAATGAAGTAACCCTGAAACACGAAAGCCAAGCTTGTGGAGGAAGGGGAAAAGGTTTGCAATGGAGAGAAGAACGGAAGGAAGACACAGGTAGAGAGAGAGATATATATATAGCGATGCCAAAAGTATTCTTGGGAAGGCTCGGAAGGAGTCTTTCCATAAGAAATTCCGAACTCAGAGGAACAATTACAGAATGGCCATAGAAGAATAATTCCGCAAAATGCAACGGTCACTCTTGCATTGACTAACGTACGTTATGCTCTTCAAAGTTGGAGGACTTGTCTAAAAAATCATTCGTATTCATTCCGCAAGATAGATAAAGGAAAATACATTAAAAAAAACAAAAACTGATGCATTCCTCTCAATCAGGATCGGAAATATGGAAACAACGAAAGCGTAAATATATACGAAAGGGGGTAATGAAAAGGTGCAGAAAAGGTGGAGCGAAAATTTAAAGACTTGGAATGTGAAGAAAAATAGAATATAAAAGACAAATGAAAAAGATGGTTGGGGGTTTGATGAGAAATCAACATTTATCTTAAATGCAAAAAACATAAGATGGCAAAGCCTAAGAATTGAAGTGAGGACGAAAATATAAAGTGGAAAAAAACAAACGATACAATGAAGGACTAGAGGAAAATTTAATAAAGCTATCTCGAAAGGCTGTACGAGTCACATTAAGAAAAGAAATAGATGGGGCAAAGAATCATAGCGTGAAAATTGAGGCGGAGAATGGGCAGTAAGCAGTAAGATTAGAAGGAAAATCCTTCTTGTACGGAAAGGTAAATTAAATCACAGGAAACGCACAAAGAAGAACGTTGAATTGGCACAACAAATATTTTCCACAGCTTCTTTGCGACGAAAATGAATTGGTGAAAATTGAGGACCCAAAAGAGAAAGGAGCTAAAGGAAAAATGCCCAAATTTCATTATCGATGCCTTTTGTTCTTAGGCCAATCATTATTTGTTCAACAATTAAAAAGTAATGAAAATAACGTCGACAGAAAGGATGGGGGTGATACGCATATGACTGCGATTTCTATGGACTTACTGCAAATCTAAAAGATTAGCGAAATTACTTTACCAAAGGGGCACCCAATTCAACGTACAAATAAACCACAGAAGATCCTAAATAGCCTAATTAAGCGAAAAAATGTCACAATTGGCAGAAAAATTGCAATTTAAGTAGGGTTTTGTACGTGAAGTTAAAAGGATAATCGACGAGAGAATAAATGTGAGATTGACCCTCAAATGTTCTCGTTTGAGAATGGCAAGCATTTTTAATGTTGTAAGGAGCAAGTCAAGAAGCATGAAATATAGTTGATTCACCGCAAATTAGATTGTTTAATAAACGTACGTACCATATTGAATGCAATCGCTGTCAGGCAAAATAAGAATACACCAAAACTATTAATTAATAGCGCATTCTACACAAATTGCGTATGCGTGAAAGGTGAACTATGCATTCAAAGACTTATTCTAATCGGTAACAGCAGAGTTCGGGCTGCAAAGTGTTTAGATGCGATTTTGTTTCCGATGAGGGCCGCTCGCCGCTGCTTTCCAAAGATGTCCCTTTTCAGAATAGAGGAGGAAGTGAAGATCCGAAAACCAGAGCGGAAGGCGCGGTGGAATGGCGGCGAGAGGTGTAGGTGAATGGCTGAAGGGATAGTGAGAGGGGTGGTCCAAGTAGGGTGATGAGGAGGGTAGGAGCAGGGGATCAGAGAAGGAGTAGATGGCTCGGATTGAGTGCTTACTGGAGTGGGCGACGGCAGTACTGGACATTATTAAGGGATGCGCAGATTCTGACGAATGAGAACACAGATACGCTGAAGAGAGAGAGATAGAAGGATGGTGTGTGTTTGAAGGAGAGAGAGAGAGAGATATCTATGCTGCTGCCCGCCTTTATGTTTAAGCTTTGGGACCAATGCCGCGAACCATAATCGACTGTGAGCACGGGGAAATGTCGATAAGCGAATCAATGGTGAGTCTCCTGAGGGCACTGCGTAGAAAACTGGGTATCCGAATCTATCCATTCTGATTTAAATGATAAGATGCATACGCAGCGATGCTAAATGGCAACCTTTAACTCGAGCCAATTTTTGACAGAGACGTATTCTTGGGTCGAAAAAATATTATTACGACCGTAAGAGAGCGAAAGCCTTAGTGATCGAAATTGAACCGACTAGGTCAAATGTCCAGTCACAGCTAATGCTCGACAAATTTGCCTCTGTTACAAGTAATTCGGAATAGTAAATCGGCCAAGGCTCAAGATGCACATTCAACCGGGTATTAATGTCAAAGAAAAATTCCTACTCAAATTTCCTTTTCTCGATATCTTGGTGGTGACAATAAAATCTTCGTGTAAAAGTTTTAAAAATGGCTGTCTTAGTGGAGTCAGGCAAATTGCAACTGAGACCAAGAGACTTACCTGGAAATTTGCAGAAGTATATTTTAAAGTGATAGTCTTCATCGCAAATTCATAAAAACGCAACCGCTTTGAAACGGTATCTTCGGAACTCTCGTAAATATTACGTATTATTCTAATCGTGTCCATATTATAAAACTAGTTTATGAATTTAAACTTCTTCACAAGCGATTTTTAATTACCTGTGTGGCACTTTAAATTTTACTTTCCAGTTAAACAATAGCAATTATGATACATTGTCACAATTCTGTTACATCAAACATTAAAAATAACACATTTTATCTTAAAATATGTCGACATAATTTATTGCTAAAAAAATGAAACGAATTGACTCGGACTTAACTTAGGCATAATATAGGCATTGGCTATAGCATTATTTGTTGGATTCTACTGGTTTAGGGTAAACTGATACTATTATGAGCCCCTGAACTAAAGAATATCGTTCACTCTACCTCTCTAAGCCATATTACTACTATTCTAAGCCCAAACTAACGTAACACAAAATATCCTTAATCCCCATACTGCACATTACTATAACTCATTCATAGCTCTGTATACTTTCTACCTCCCTTTATCTCATCCACACTTACCCATTATTCATCTTCCTCCACCTCGCATCTCAATAGCACATTTTTCCATTTCCTAAGCTTTCCTTTACATACCTCCTTCGAACTTCTCCCCATAACCTTAGTTCTTCCTCTACCATGTCCAAGTTCATTCTTATCCTTACCCACATCTCATATACCGCTAATTTACAATTATCCTCTGGTATTAACAGCCAATTCATATAAAACGATACTCCAAGTTAAAGTTTTTACTTGTTTTTTCTTCACATCCATACTTAGGGTGTCCACCATCAACTCCCGCCTCTTTGTAAATACTTCCCTACCTAATGCAATTATTATTTAAAGTTCCCACCACACTGACCGCTTTCATCCAAAACACTTTGAAAATATGTGAACTGTTTTACCAGCTCTATTTTACGCCCCCCAATATTTTAATGTTCCTTCGAGCCTTCCTATACCTAGAGAAAATCATAACCTTCCTTTCATTAAGATTATTTATCATTCCATACATTAGTACTGATACTTCCATGAGCTAATAAACGATTGTAACCACAGGGCTGACAGGCTAACTAAAACTTGGTCATCCGCAAATTAAATTTTATGAATTCCCTACCAACTTTCACTCCAACCTACAGTCATTTTCATGCCTCCCTTACCGTTTCCTCCGCATGCATGTTGAAAAGAAAATGTGATACTGGACACCCCGATCTTACTCTCCTACTTAGCATTGCCCATTCCGACTCTCCATTCGCTACCCGCACCTGTGCAGCTTGAGATACGCAAAGATTCCAGATAAATCGTCTATCGCGCCAGCCCACCCCTATCTTTCACAGTATGTTCAATAATTTTGTTCAGTTTATTCTGTAGACCGCCTTCTTAAAACCCACAAAGCATACAAATACATTCTGGATATACTCCATGTTTATTAAATTCATTATACATGTAAACTCCTATTGTATACAATGAAGAACTTACTACTATGGTATATGATAAAGATTGCATGTAATTGTATTTTGTATTGAAATGTTTCTGAGGTATATGAGGAAGATAATACTACTATCGTGCATGAGTAAGATTGTATGTAAATTTATTTTGTTATTATATTTTTAATCAATGTTAGTATTTTCCTCTGTTGTACTTTTACATGATAAAGATTATTGCTACTGTAATACTGAGATTTCAACATTAAATGTACATTCATAATAATTTTTTTAAACTTTTTAAAAAACTCATTCAATTTTATTGTGATTTTCATTGATTAAAAAATTAACCTCCGTTATATGATATCATACCATTACGCCCATAGTACAGACATGTAATTAATATATATAATTAATAGATACAATATCATTACGCCCATAAGTTCATGTGCACTCAATGATCACAAAGTTTCCCAAAATTACCGATAAACCTCTAGCAAAAATACTCTTTCGTGTATTTTAAAAATGCAATTGGTGGACTGTAAGAATCACTACTTATTTTGTTTTGAACTGACTTACCCATTTATTTTCCATAGAATAAATAATCGTGAAAATTTTCATCATGCATGTAAGTTAATGCATTTCGGCACAGATCCAAAGGCAAATGTACGTATCTCAATGAGGTTAATTTCACAACTGCAAGTCAGCATGCGGCAGTACTTGCCCTTCGATTAAGCCGAAGGTGAGATATTCGAAAGCCGCCTGGGGCAACTACGCTAAGCTCTTTCCAGGCAATTGTCATAACATACTGTCATGTCAAATGATCTACACCGCACGTACACCATTCATGCAACTTCTCGGCTATACGTAATCCCAACACATTCGTTTATTACTTGGTAATTTTCAACGGCGGTCAAAGGGCATGAAATGACTGAATTCTAAAAAACGCATGTTTCTAGATCTTTACTTTTTATATGTCTCTCTTCCGCTAAAATAAGTAAAATTGACATGAATATATCAAAGATTATTATCACGCACACATAAATATTCCAATTCATATAATTAAATATAACTTTTCCTTAATTTTTTGAACGTGCGATGGCTGACTGATTTCAAAGGATTTAAAAGAAAATACCTTGAAAATTAAGGAAAACACAGATCAATGATTTCCGCAAAATATAAATAAAGATGTATTCTGTGGACACCAAGCCTATATTATATACATTTATACCGACATTTACATCAGTCTCTCAAGAAATACAGTCTTGAAATCACAAATATTAAATGACGGCGTCCCTCTCAATATATAACTCTGGAAGTAAAATAATCCTACCATTGGATTTTCGAGGAGACACAAATGGAAGGATAACATAAGCTAAGATGGATACATATAGAATAGGAATATCGGACGTAAGATCTTTAGGCGTAGGAAACTGAGACAGTGTTCCCTAGCTAGCGGCAGTAATACGATTAACTTGGCTGGAAGATTTATGGAGCGACAAATTATAATACAATATTCACTTTTATTCTCATTTGTCGCTTGAGAAGTCATCTATTAAGTAGACGACCAAAAGGCAGTAGAAAATAAACACAAATGGGAAAGAGTAATTCCTGCTTGCAGTATAGCTACCAGATCAACTAGACCGGATCGCCTAGACTACTAGGAAAACCCAAGGAGAAAGTGGCAGAATCGATATCTTACAACAATGTATCAAAATACAGAAAAACGTGTCAACAACTAAAAATTGTTGCATTCAAAAGGAAATGTGAACGGAATTGGAAGAGGCAAAAACGCTTCAGATGAAGAAGAAAAAGATACGGGCATTACTGGGAAGTTCGGACTAGAGAAACGAAATGTCAGATGAAGAAGGGCAGATAAGTTCAGTTACGAGTACTGCAATCTATTAGTGGCAAACACACTTCTCGGAACTCATTACAGGCATTTCACACAGTACACGAGGAATACGCTGGAGGATATTCGTGCGTCAATCGAACAAATCAACTACATAATTCCTATCCGGACATGAACCAGGTGAGTCAATGTGGCTTCACATTGTTCTTGCTCTAAACATACTTCAGGCAAAGAATGGAAATAGCCGAGTGGTTGCAGAGGAAGTTTGCGAAACAAGAAATAAAGACGTAAAAACAGAAATAACATAAAATGTGAAAACCAAGAAGGAACTAAAAATTGAAAAAGTCATCACGGCTTTCGATGAAGAGATTGAAAACAGTAAAAGAGATGAATTTTAATTTATCCGAAAAAACAAATTACAGTAATCAATCTGAAGGTTAGAGGCCACTAAAGTTAAGCCCAATGGCGTGTGGAGTTCACATATCAAAGCCAGTTCTCTTGCCTGAACCGCCCGTGATTTCCCCAGATCCGTAATCTGGCACCAGAAAACTCACTCACTTTTGATTAAGCATCAAATACCTACAGTTATCCTTAAGCGTAAAATGTCCAGTACTTAAAGGACAGAGAATGAAAACCAATAAGCAGAAAACTATCCATAATATATCTAAGACAGACATTGAAGGCAGGTGCTGTGCTATGAAGAGAGCAATCAGAGCGAGTGAATTTATTCACACACCTCGGAAGGAACTAAACAAATAACGAAAGAAATTTGACAAAAACCTTTACGGTACGTCATCCTAAGAAGTCGTTCACCATTAGTCGACAAAAACGTTCAAAAAAGATAAGGTTACAGATAAGGATGCAAGTATTGAAAACTTCGCTAGGCAAATAGAACCTACTACATGGTGGGGGAAATAGGCTGATCAAAAACCATTCCAGAACCATACATTCGCCCATGGTTACGGTGTAGGACACTGAAGATAAAACGGAGAAATAAAATGAAAAGCGGAGAAGCATTCAAAATAAAAGGGCAGGAAAATATCATGCACAGAGAACAGCTAAAGGACTAAATGAGTTGGGAAAAACCTGAGACACATTGTATATTTTAAGGATATAATTCAAGGGAAGTTCTCAAGAAAAGGAAATTGATGAATACGTGGACCAATTAGAGGAGTGTAAGAGGAGCTAACAGGGGATAAGAGAATTAACACTTGACAGAGAGAAATAGAGGGCTAGAGTAACCCAATATCTGTACTGGACACTAATGAATATGACATCTCCCAGACCCACTGGGGCCGGAAAATATTCAGCTCACTAAAATAAAAAATTAGAGGTGAGGCAGCTCCGAGGGAAGTACGTTAGGCTATTATTCGGAGGTTCCCGGCTCGAATCTGGGTAACGTCTCTGGACATCCTCAGATTCACTCCAACTGTTTGATTTTACAAACTAAAGATGATTTGAGGAAAAAGGAAGCAGACATAGCAACACGGAACCCTGTTTACCACCTCCAAAATCATATACTTTGGCATATTCAATCCATAAAAATCAATTTTTACATTCCATATGTCCAGCGATGCGTGAAATAAACACATCAGGGTAGAATGGCAAGTGCTTTTCCCTGTGTCGCCTGCGATTTCCCAGGAATATATGGTGCCCAAAAAATCACCGAGCTCAGATGAAGCTGAGGGTGCTCAGAGGCGTAAACCGGAATAGGGCTCGGACCCTCTGATGGGGAGCGCTATATCCATTGCACTGCCACGTCCCACAAAACGAAAAAATTATTTTTCATATACATCAATCAAACTCTACCTTGTTTGGCAACTACGTAAAATCCTCCAAAACTAATTACTCGATGAAATTCACGATAATTCATATCACTTTCATGGATTAACTCTTTCACACGGATCTTATCAACTCAATGGAGAACAATGGATTAAAATTGTCGTATCCTCGTCATCAGATAGCCTGCCCTGAGCATTCCTGCACGTCTTTTGCTTCATAGCAAAAATGGTAATGAGGATCTGTCATATTACGCCAAATTACTTTTGCTTTTACTGATGCTTCCTTCTCCAATGGCAGACTATGCCAAAAAGATTTTTTTTAGTCCCTTTACCCCTTTACATCAGCATAATTTTCATAATTTGAAACATTAGTGCCTGTCGTTCTATAGAATAGCGATCTAACCACGCGTTTGGGTACTGAACAAACATTTAGGGGTTTCCATCATGATAGTTATACCACGAGAACTTCAGGCGCTTTCCGATTGACACCAAAATTTAAGTAGCCTTTCTTCTATCCACCCAACAGCAGCTAGCTAGTCCCTAATTGAAAAAATATCCCAGAGAATTGACTCCGAAATAGAAACGTTAGCGGCATCTTACCAAATAGTTTCTTGGATTTTTTCCTTCAATACAAGATGCATGATTTTATTTCAAATCTAAGACTACATTTACTTTGATTTGACAAGGCATCGAGAATGAAGAAAGGAAAAATTACAAATGCTGGAGATGTAGCAATTTTCGCAACATGCAAAGCAACAGGATGGAAACAGCATGACTTCATGTATCTACTATATGTATGCATTAAGGCCTTTCCATCATGCTCTCGTATAAATGCCCTGTTTCCGTTTACCTATTCCCAAATCCCAAAATCATACATGTTTTCTAAAAAATTACATGTTCTCTCCTCGACATAAAAGTACAAATTATAAATGTTGACAATGAAATATCAATGTACGAGTACACCGATGGGCTTCGGGGAATGAAACTAGGACTTCCAAAATGCTTACTTTGAAGCTGGGAGGTTTCAGGCTGAATTCGAGATTTTCTTCAGGTTGTGTCTGCTCTGATCTATGGAATAAGTATCTATGGGCCCCTAAATTTGTCAGCATTGTTAGTGGTTGTTGGCGTAATGGTGGAATTCCATGGCTAAACTTCTTTTAAGCGATGAATATTTAGTCAGGTACTCTAAACCCCAATGAAATTACTTTTTATACTTTACGTAAAAAGAAATTAGAATAGTGACCCGAGTATCGGACAGGTTTGTGTTTGTGTTTGGCCCGCGTTTATGCTCGCAGAAATAAAATGACCAACGCCACATATTGAAACATGAATTTCGGATTTTTTATCTCTCAGTAACAAATTATTTTCCTGTCGAAAAATACATTTTGAAACTAATACTCAAAGAAAACCGCAAACACTTCCATTCCATTCTTCACGGAACAGCACGTATAAAAGTGTATGTGATGACAATACTTCATTTATGAATGCACTTAATTGTGAAGTAATTTCAACTGGAAAGGTTTTATATTAATTAAATAAATAATTAGAGGGGTCGAGATAACGTCGGGAGTTCCATTTTTCACAAAGAACAAGCACTTAGGTACTGAGGAGGATAATTTTAGCAGTGAAGTAGGAGTCAGTATTGTTGGACAGATGCGGGAATGTGCGAAGTGCTCGACGTGTCATACGCAAATTACAACAGACACCTGGGTCATTTCAGACTGGTGGGTATTTAAAAAAAGGGTAGACGAGGAAAAGAGAGAGGAAAATGTAGAACTCCATCTAAGGAATAAGAGATTCTACAGTCGGATGTACCAACAGATTTATGGCATGCTACACTTACATAAGTATTCTCCACATTACACGAAAGACAATCAAGTATGGTAAATTCCACAAACAATCGAGGCATCCTTAATATGTGGACTCGGGACGTCAGGCAGTTAGGTACTCTCCTCAATAAACCGCGCACGGAATCATATGCATGAAATCTCAAGGTGATTAAGATAAAAAATATTATCTTGTCTCCAAAAATACAAATCCTCCCGGCAAGTGGAAAGATCCGGAGTTCAAGTCCCGGTCGAGGAAATATTTTTGCACTTGTGATCTGCTTAATTCCGCCTTCCCCACCTCTACTATGTTCATCCTTTATGTGTTCCTATCCCTTTTCCTTATAACTATTTCCATTTGAATGGGTATTTGTTCGCCGTTGGGCGGGATTTCGCGTTTGAATGTATGTATGTATGAATATATATATATATATATATATATATATATATATATATATATATATATATATAGTAGCAGCACAACTGTTTCTTCTAATGAAGACGGAGCTAAATTCCGTGGAAATTATTAAGAAATAACGTGTGAGTGTTCTTTTTATGTGTTCTTATATTGTTTGCTGCTGTCCAATATATATTCATTCACATGATATAGATATAAGAAAAAGGGATAGGGACACACATAAATGACAAACACAGGACAAAGGAGTGGTGGGTAGGCAGAATCGAGCAGATCACAAGTGAAAAAATATTTCCTTGACTGGGACTTGGGCCATGATCTGCTCGATTCCGCCTTCCCCACATCTCCTGTGTTTGTATTTTACAGGTATATGTGTTCCTATCCCTTTTCCTTGTATCCATGTGAATGAATATTTGTTCGCCAAATGGCGGGTTTTTTTGTTTGAATGTGCATTTGGCCAATGTGGCTCGTCTCCTCCTTCCGGCTATGCGTGTCACGAAACGCACTGTTCCTAACCTTTATGACGTTGTATGAGTGCTTTCCTCTTATGTCGTTGTCCATTTCTCCTTTGGTGGGTGAAACAGGTCCCTAATGACATCTCATTGGCCAAATAATCGGGGCACTTGGTATCATAAACCCCCCGCTGATTTCAGTGAAAATTACGTTTCCTCGATAGCTCAAGTGGTTAGAGCATAGGTCCGGCACGCTGGAAGATCCGTGGTTCAAATCTCGGTCAAGGAAATATTTCTGGACTAGTAATCAGCTCGATCCCGCCCTCCCCGCCTCTGTTTTTGTCTTCTATGTGTGTGTTCCAATCCCTTCCCCTTATATGTGAATGAATGAATATTTGTTCGCCATTTGGCGGGTTTTCGTTTTTGAATGTGTATATACATAAAAATACCAGTGTGAACGTTTAAAGGAGTAAACGAAAGTGCCCCCTTGAAGCAGCCCATGGGGAACAGGGTTAAACGATGTTTATTTTTATAATGAATAATCGACAGCTGCTTATTATTAAAATAAACAAGAAACTAAACTTGAAGATCACAATAATAAATTTGCATTTATTATGCAAGATAATTATTTATCCAGAAGATTGTATATGTCCTGACTTCCTCATATATAACTTGGGAAGTCAAATACAGATATCCGACGTTAGTACAGACAGACGCTCTTAAATTCAATTTCAATGCAAAGAATGAATATTAACGACTGCCAAAGTAATCTCAGAAATATACTAGAGTAATATTGACGTAAACCTACTGAATGCCTATCTGCGATAGTTGTTATTAACTCAAAATTGTCCACTTGTTACAAATATTATCCGTAAAAATGGCGTTTACCTGATATTGACCAATATAAATAACTATTAAGATCCGAGCTATCTTCGTATTTTCTTTGTGTTTCGCGCTATCATTCAGGTTTTTGAGGATTCCGAGATCACCTAGCGCACGCGTGCTTTCCGATAACTTAAACTTAATTCAACGTTCCATGAGAGTAACCATTATAAGTAATACTCTTCAAATGTGAGGCATATGAGAAAGAATAGGTCCATACTGGAGGAAAAATTAATGGAGGGTCGTCAATATTCTTCATAATTACTCTCATTCCAATGAGCACAAAACATTGCAATTAGCAATGCGTGACATGTAACACAGTCATCTAACATGTTCATTTACCACCACATTGAAACGGGAAATAACAGTTTCTCCACGAAAAAAAACACCAAA
Source organism: Hetaerina americana (assembly GCF_022747635.1). Lineage (NCBI taxonomy): Eukaryota > Metazoa > Arthropoda > Insecta > Odonata > Calopterygidae > Hetaerina > Hetaerina americana. The sequence goes on from NW_027286985.1 coordinate 39,847,097, forward strand.
TAAATATACGAAAGGAGGAGAAGTAGATTGCCGTCAACATAATCCAAAAACGGTCTTCGAAAACGCATAACGCTCTCGGCACCAACAACCTAGAGGGGTAGGACGTGATGGATTCCTAAAGTTTTCGCGGATTCCCGGAATTGTTCTAACCTAAGTGATTACCGGAGAGGAAACAATAACAACGGAAGTCAACAAAATTTATATAAAAAAGTTCGTACGGTGTTTTATTTCCACGGAGCGCCAAGAGAGAGGGAGAGAGAGAGAGAAGAGGGGGGGCAAACGGATGGCATGTTTATGCAAAATGACTGGAAACGAGAAAATAAAAACTCCACACAGCGCCACCGCAGCTGTAAAAATTCCGGAGACTTTGAGATACGCCGATACGCCAATCCATTATCGCGCGAAATATTCAAAAGTAATTCTCTGCGGTCGAAATGGACTGACGAGTGGAAATAAAAATTGCGACAGTTAATAAATTCTAGCAACGCGGTGACGTCGGAAACCGCTCGACCGAAAAACTTCTGGGGGCTGTCCCGGTCTCACGAGCCCGATGCAAAAAATAAACGCCCCGTCGCTCCTGCTCATCCAACAGAGGCCCTGTGCCTCTCGCGTGACAAAGTTCGGCTGAAATAACACCAGAATTTCCTTAAATAACAGTCGGATGCGAACCTCATCGAGTTCGAATCCCAAAAAACCTTCCGGAGTCCGTTATGCATTCAAACTCCTGATTAGCATAGCCCGCCGAGGCATCTATGGTCGCACGTTTAGAAAAACAGCTCAACTCGCCTGGAAAGGTGCCACAATGAAAGTGGCACCGCGAAGCGATTCGTTGAACAGCAATGGGAGACGAGTGCTCGACGGTATAACGAAGAGATTCGACAGTCTAAAATGCTTCGAATGCTTTCCGCTTAGCACATGAAGATTTATTGAGTAAAGTTATTCAGAAATTTAGTAAAAACCTACCCTGGACTACAGGATTACAACCTTTATTACATTAAAAACACTTCACTACAGGGTAGAGACAATTCTCCAAGTCTCAAACTCAATTTTTGGAAGGTAATGAAACGTCAAAAAAAAATCAAGTTACATAGTTTATTCATTTAAGTTCATCATGATAAAAATTAGTCCTTCAAACCCGATGATTACGTAAAGGAGACCATTCCAATATGCCATATGAGAAACCTCATGAATTTTCCCCGTAGATTTGTGCACACAGATTGTCTTAAAGATTGGATTATTATTTAATATATTATTATAACTGTCCCCAACGCTCTATTCTCCCAATCAATACTAAATAGCTTCCTGGCAAATTTATATCTTTTTTGACTTACATCCATTTTTATTCTGCCCACAAATTTTTTCCACAACCATGCATATAGCACTTTAATTTGTTTTTTCACTTATGCTCTTAATAATTAACAGTCTCATTGCATGGCCAATAGATCCGGTTATTCTTTACCATATAGTGCCCCATACCTTTCCCTTTGGTACTCCTCTTCTAAAATCCTCATTGTTGACTTTATCCGTCTATTCGAGCTTAAAAAACTGCCTTCAGCAATGGATATCGAAAGCTTCTATTCTTATCTTGTCTGATTTTACAATTGCCCAAAGAGTTATCGTCCAACGCGTAAATACTTTCGATTGCTAAACCCTTGCTTGTTATGACGTCTGCGATCATTAATTCTACGGTATTGATAGATCAGCAAAAAAATTGATTTAATAAAATATATTTTATCTTATACCACTCAAAGGGAACAGGGTAGTGGTGAAAAATTTGAAAATACTATCATGAAAAGACGGGGCGGACCATTGAAACTAGGTTAAAGGAACACCAGCGACACCTAGGCTGTGGCAGTTGGAGAAATCAGCCATCGCTGCATACAGCGTTGTGATGGATCACTCCATTAACATCGATGGGACAAGGTTACTTGTCCGTTCCGGTGGTCACTGGAACCGTATCATTAAAGAGGACATTGAAATACGAATGGCGAGTCGTAATTTCAATAGAGATTCCGGCTATTCCCTCAGCAACGCGTGGAAACCGGTGCTGAGGAAGGTTAGAGAAGGAAGAACAAAACGGGACCATGGCGACCCATCGGGACGCTCCTCCACCATGGACCAATCACGAGTCACCTGACTCGTGTCCTCGTGTATATAAGACGGCCAAAATTCAGAGTTGGCGCCCTCTTTGTAGCCTTTCCTCTATGTTACTTTCCACCCCGAAGAGGATTTAATCCTAAAACGGGGTTTCCGTATTGTTATTTCTATCAAAGTTTATATATTCTTCTATTTACTGTCACTTTACGGAAATAAAAACCTATGAAACTGAAACAGAGCTGGCAAGCAAGTTTGGCGTGCACAGCATCACGATTAGTCCACGCATTCAACAGAGATGTGATCTGTAAGAAAAAGAAACTTCCCAACCCACCATACAAGAGTATGCACACTTCAGCGTAAAAAAATGCCGTGATTCTCACAACTCTAGCCATAATCTGCGAATTCGACAAAAAGGGCTTGAGTATTTTCTGTTACTATTCATGTAACCTTGGTTATATATTAAGAAGGAATTTATGAAGACTTTAGAAACTTAATACGTATCAGGCTTGGCTGGCGAGAACTGATTCATTATCAGTTATTCAAAAAAATAGATGGTTAATAAGCTAATAATAAAAAAGCAACGTATAACTATTTGCCGAGAGTTGGCAAGATTGGAGACAGAGTAAACATGCCTTTTAGGGAACGAAAAGAGAGAAACTATAGGCACGAAATGAAAAGAAAAATTTATCGATACTTGAATTAATTATTTGAATGAGTAACTTAGCATTTTTTTATCCTCTCAGTTTACATTCCAGACCATTTCTCAATTACAATTGATGGATCACTATATGAAGGGACTTTCCGCAAATTTAGTACTCATCTCAAAATGAAGTAAGAAAATTATAACAAACTCAAACATTTACAGGAGCTAAAATATGAAACAAATTTCTTTAATGAATTTGCTCAAACTAACAAGGAAATTATAATAATTACGTTGCCGGGAGAAATCCTGCCAAATTTGTGATTACGAAAGATCAATTCATCTAATCAAATCTAAAGCTCGATTCCAGTCGCCACTTTTATCGTAAACGGATTATTCAACTGAAATGGAGCAATGGGAAAGTAACGCCTGGTTTGTTTTCATACCAATTTAGTCATATCCATAAAATGCTGCAATAACGCACAGTAGTAGTCTCAACGCACTTAACGTCATAATCGCCTAAGTCTACATATAATTAGCTAGTTACTCATCTATAGTAACAAACATCGGTAAATATCAACAACAAAAAATATTATCGATATTTTCCGACGTGATATAGAAGCACATATTTTTTTAACAAATCAAATCCTTCCGGAAAAGAATGGCAGTGGTTAGGAAAAAGAACGAAAAATATTAAGCGGCACAAAAACTAATTACCAACGAAATTCCGTCAGCGTATTTAATCTTTAGAAATCAATATTCTTCGACAAAGGCATGGACGGACAAACACTCGAAGAGTTGTAAGCATAAAAATGTGGATACCGAAAACCCTTTTTAAATGCTCACTAAGTCGTCGTTAAAAATAAGTAGACAATTATTTTCACCCGCAAATCGAGTTTTGAACAGCAGTGATCTGCTATCGCGGGGAGCTCAGAGGCACTCTTCGTCAAGTATTAAAACCCCCTCACGTGCGCTCTCGCAAGTGATTCCCGGAACGTTTCTTAAGACGATTTCGTGCCTCGGACGGCGTCTCTTCGCCCGCTTCAAGAGACCATACTTTCGAGTATAGTGCCTCGTCATCGCACTTCATTTCTCATAGCCATCAAATCCTCCCTACTCTGGGAGGGGGAGGGGGGGGGCTCGACAAAATTTAATCCGCTACACGATATGTACAATGAGACTCTCGAGCACAAAAGAGAATATTCTAACCACTTTTATCCGAGAGGGAAATATTCAGAGCCTCAACGCCAACATACTTCAAGCGACTGAAAGAAGAGGGAGACATAGAGTGTAAGAGAGAGGGAAAGAGACGAGCGAGCGGGAGAAAAAGCTTTTAATCGATTCACCCACACAAAAGAAAACCCCCCCCTCTACGCTCTTTTTACGAACGCCTCCGGTCGCCCACTCCACAAATCTCGATCTAAATCAATCGAGTTGTAGGTATTTTCCTGCAATACATGAATTTTGATGGAAGAGTGCCATCCCAAGACGAGTTGAGTCTCTGATCATTTGAGGAAAGAGGCAAGAAATATTGTCAACCAAGTAAATAAAAAACCAATGGAAAAGTCCTTGAATTAATAATATATTTGTAAATAAAAAATGTAACCTTCGATTGTCGACATCGTAAGGACTACTTGCAAATACGACAAACCTTGCTTTCGGTTACTAATGGAAGTTATTTACCATTTGCCACGGATAAAACATTACAATCGTGAAAAGATGAAATATAAGGACTATTTAATGAATATCACTATGAAAAATGAATGAATAATTACTATGAACTATTGAATACTACCATGAAATCACTATGAATTGAAATAGTAAAAACAAACTTATATTTATGACGAAAAATTGACAGATGTGAAAATTGCCCTTTTTCCCGAGACGCAGATTTGAGAGACACAAACTCTTAAGTCAGTATGTTAACGGACACATTTAATTCAAAAGGGGGAGTAGAAAACATATATCATAACAGAATCATATCACTTTGTTAAATAGTTTGCGATCTAAAACTACATTACAATAATGAAGAGTTCTGGGAAAGACTGAAAAACACACGACAAAATAATAGTTCGGAATTAATAATACAAATAGAAAAATACCCCATCATTTTTCCACGCATCGTGCAATGAAAGTAATACATGACCACGATTATAATGATATACGGATAGAAATGATTCATAGACATGAATTCCCCCACTATGCCTCTGCGCACGATGATATCGAGATTATCATTATTAGAATGGAAATAAATATACAACGTGACACACAGCAATAGCTCACGAAGTTCAAAAACGACTGCTAACATCCAAATACACGAGGCTACAAGTACTCCTACAAGGGATAAAATTTACAAGGTTTGCATGGGCAAGAATGAATTAGGGAATTAGTGATGACAGTGAGATGAGCAGGGGGTGCAGACAGACACATGCAAAACACCGAAAGCACTATTTCTCAGACGGGAGCGAGTAAGTGACGGAAATATCGAGTGGTAGGCATAAAAAAGTGAGCCTCTCGCTCTTCTCGCACTGCAACGAGATACCGACAATGCGCGCCAACTTCATAGGGCTTCTTTTCACTACGCCACTCAGACTGACGCCACACGTCTTCAATACAGCGCATTGCTCTCTTCAAGTCCTTCCACCCACGACGACCAGAGACTTGCCCTCCCTTCCGTCGAAGCCCTCTCTTCCCCTTCCCTTGAAATCCACGGTGCTCCCAAGCTGTACCTCATCCCTCTGCCCCAACATCCCTCATCCCCATCCTCTCTCAGCTCCACACTGCAATGAGGTATCCGAGAAAAACGAATTTACAGCACGATCTCTCGGCCTAGACTATTTTTAAACTCTTCCTCGAACGTTTCCTTCCGTTCGCCAGCATGCAACGTTCGAATTTCAGGAATAATACGCACACGCACCCATAAAAAAACCAACTATTTTATGAGTTACGGAGCCCAAGGATGCATGCATTCAGTTCCCGGTGTTCCCTCACTTTTGCCTCTCCGCTCCAGCACTGCGAGGGAAAGCTCTACTGTTTCAAGGCCCATACGAGGATCATGCCTAAGTCTTTGGGAAAAATATTTCGCATTACGTCCTCGTACATGGAACAGTAGGAAATCAATCCAAATTTTTGGTCAATCCAAACAAAACCTGGGTACCAAAGATCAAAATCAAAAGAATTTCCGAAACGGGCGGAATTAATAATCCCTCTACATGCAAAAACATGATAATAATTAGAAAATCTAATTAGGTAAAACTTCCCAAAGAGTGAAAAACTTCATATTCCGTGCACTATCGGCATCATCAAGATACAATTAGAAAACGTTCAATTTCGATTAATCGCCGTGGAAGTACATGAGAGAACCAACAAAAGTACTTCACGAAATCTTAAACAAATTCTACTACTTCGCGACTATGGTTTATATATAAATCTCACGAAAACAAATCCTCTGAATTTTATTTTATTAGAAACAACGCTACATAGTTAGATAGATAGAGGTCTTTATTTGGGCGAAATTGAGACCAAATGGTCCCTTCTCCCATTTAACCCATAAGAGCGAGAAAGATGAAGATGAAGAAACCGATAAAGGGCGCTCTCACCAACGAGATGACACCGAGTGGGAGATTAAAGACCAATAAGTGAACAGCAGATACATGTTATACTACATGTACACACGTACATGTAAATAAATGAAGACAGACGAAAAGGATATGGATCGCGAGCGGAGTGAAAACCGAGAACCCTAAAATTGAACCTAGTTCATTACTTTTTTCCTCATTCCTATAATCGATTACTAAATACCTCTTCTCACATGGACGCATCTATCGCGTATCTTAAATTGACACTATTTAAGTACTAGAACCATACCTATGAAATGAAAGAATTTACGATATCCCTTTGATGTTCTAAGAGGATCTACATATAATAGAGATTTGGCAAAATATGAGACCAGACAAAATGACCGCCAGATACTTTTTAAAAATTTCTCTGAAATCACAGATAAATATTTATCTGAACTCTTGGTCGATGATATTCAAAATAGGAATCATTAATTTTAATCAAAATTTTCGGATTATCAAGAAAACCTTCCGGAAATTGAAATTTCCGTCAATAGCAGCCAGCAACTCCTTTCAACAACTCTCAAGGGCACGCTTTATTCGTTGAGTCAACAGCGAGGCACATTTTTGGGCTTGCGCAGATTTTCCAATTGTCTACACGGAATTATCTTCCCCACCATTCGATATTCACCTCCCACTCCCTCACACTCAACGGTCCCCACCCTGTTGAGGCCATCTTCCATGCCACCAACTTCAATCCCTAATCGTCCAGCATCCATCCCCATCGTCTACCATCTCCTTCCGGAAGGCACCCTTGAGGATTTGTCCGCTCCTCCAGCCAACTCTCAACGTCCCAACCGTACGTTGAACCAGTCAATGTCTCTACTTCTCACTATCTTCATTTCCATCTCAAGCCGCCATTAATCCTTTCCACTTCCATCCTGGCTTAACTTTGTTGGTTGTTCGGGCAACATTATGCTTGTCATTGCACACGGAATCTTCCCATGAACACGTCTCATTTAATTATTGAGTAATACATTTCCAACTTATTACGCACAAAAAGTGACGAATAATGACTTCTTACGTATAGAAATTAACTCATTACTCTTTAATAGCCTCCGTTTTAAATATTTCGACCGATTGAACGGTTCCCATTGGTATAAATACGTCCTTTAGCTTCCGAAGACTCTAAGGATGCCATTACCTGGAGGATAACGTCATAAAAAGATCAAATTGTTTCCAATACCTGTGTATATTTATGCATATTAAATATTTGAGGGTAAACATATATATATATATATATATATATATATATATATATATATATATATATATATATAAATATTTTGTGACTCCCAGCAAAACATCTACATCAGGTCCCTCTTCATCTCTGAGTACCTTCTTCCTCCCTTCATCCCGTCCAACATCCCTATCCTGTTCCTTCCCTTTCCACGTTTGCCCAAATTCTCCCCTCTATCACAGTCTTCAACTGGACTATTGACCGGAGGGCCCGGGTTTGATTCCCGGGGAAGCCTCTCCGGGCACCTGCAGCTCCACCCAAGCTATGTGATTTTTCGGGTACCAGGTCTTCCTGGGAAACCATAACCGGCACAGGGAAAGGAACTGGCCCCCCTACTCTGATGTGCGAATTTCACACGCCGTCGGGCTTAGCACTGGGTGAACTCTACGAGTATCATCAACTACCAAACCGACCCTCGGGTTGATGACTGTGATCATGGTTTTTTACATAGAGTTTAAAAACTTCCAACGACTATTTTTGAACCGCGGCTTCCATCTCTTGTTCTTTTTCCATAGTTTTTTGTTCATTCATTCAATCACGGGAAGCATTTCAGAACTTCTTTCGTGCATGCAGAGAAGTTAATTTAAATTCATGCAATTCTTAAAGCACTTCGAATAAAAAAATCAATGGAATAATTACCGAGAATGTTCTGGCGCAAACATATTATCCCTGTGAACTTGTTACGAGACCCCTATAAGCGTGGAAATACGCCGTGCTCCCAAGCGCACCAAACCCTCTGCTCGCTGCAAATGAGCGCAATGACATGATTATGCGCTACCTACTGTTTTCTTGCCCACGGAAAAAGCCACCGGGCGCATTGTTGACGGACAGCGACCACGTAGTAAAAGCCTCTGAAAATGTGCGAACGACCCCGTACACGCACGCGCCACCAAATCATTCGAGAGAAACGATGGACCACCCGTTGGCCCACATCACGCCATTCGTTCACGCACAAACACACACACACACTCATGCTGCAAGCCACGACTCAAGCTCAACCCCCAAAAGCCCCAATGTCATGACTCACCGCACAAATAAAGTTTCAAAGTATTCGACGCGTCCGAGTTGAACAGGGGAAACAGCAAACGGAGGGTAAGGTTTACGTGTGACGTTTTATTGGCCACTCCACCCTCAGCTTACGCTATCGTCAAAGAGAGAAAACTAATTCCTGTCCAAGACTTTTTCCCCTGATTGCACTCCAAATAACTACATTTTTCTAAACTTCTTTCGCCATTGCAGCCAGTTTTGTAATTTCTTTGGCGTCTACTTTGCCATACATTCTATATACTGTAGTATTATTCTAATAAACACTGTACTGTAGCAATATTCCAAAAAACATTTGGAGGGATATTCCATGCATAAGCAAGCAACACAGGTTCTACATGACTTTCCTTTATCTTCTTGAACTTCAACTTAATGCATTAATCTCGCTGAACTAATTTACCACTCGCAACCCAAAGTCGTTCGATTGCACATCCCCGTGTATCCCTTCTTCATGATAGCTGACCATGTAACAATCCCCTGCAAATGTTGGAGACACGTTATTAGCAGGTGGAATCTATTCTTCAAGGAAGTCGTCGAATCGGGATAAATACCGGCTCTAGATATGAAATCAACTTTGGTGGGGCATTTCTCGCAGACTCTCTTAACATACAATACAATCTAATCACCATCAATTCTCAGAATACGAACGCCCGATGCCACTACTAGATATTATCATGAAAGACACGTATTGCCCCATTCCTTCGTCTAATTAGATTTTGGGTATTCAGTACCAGGTGATGCCAAGATCTCTGTTCCTACGTATAATTAACTCGGGGAAAGAAACGCCAGTGAAAAGATCGAAGGATAGGTGAAGAAATGAATTTAAAATGGCCCGCTAAGCATAAGAAGATAGTCACGGGGTCATAAATCGCTGTTCAACGTAATGGCAGCTTTCTCATGGAAAATAAGAAAATGATTCCAATGAAAACGAAGAAAGGAATGCATGAAGCAAGTGATGAATTACGTAAAGGTGGGAATTTATGAAGGAATTAAAGTCTGCCTAAGAAAAAAACAAGTTTAAGACTCGGTTCCCATTTGAGTGGATACGGACTGGATATGTCTGATAATAATGTTATCATCCCATAACTTACGATGCCATATCTTACGGATCTTTACATGCAAATGAACTCATGCTCTCATTCAATTCGCAGTGCTTTAAACTCCCTCAAAACGACGACTATCTATTCCTTTTAAATCATTTGTCTCGATTTAAATTGCCTATAAATATATTATATATATATATAAAATATATATATTTGTCTCGATTTAAATTGCCTATAAATATATTATATATATATATATATATATAATATATTTATATGCAATTTAAATCGAGACAAATTATTTAAAAGGAATAGATAGTCGTCGTTTTGAGGGAGTTTAAAGCACTGCGAATTGAATGAGAGCATGAGTTCATTTGCATGTAAAGATCCGTAAGATATGGCATATATATATATATATATATATATATATGTATATATATATGTATATATATATATATATATTATTATTAGGTAATCTACCGGTTAAGGTAGGTTTTTGGATGGACGTAATTACTAATTAAATAATTTGTGGTCCCTAGCAAAACACAACATCCTACTCTACATCTGGTCCCTCTTCAGCTCTGAGTACTTTCTTCCTCCCTTCATCCCGTCCAACATCCCTATCCTGTTCCTTCCCTTTCCCCGTTTGCCTAACACTCTCCCCCAATTACAGCCTTCAACATCCCGCTGCCGGTCAATACACCCTTCAGCCACTTTTCCTGCCTCCATAGGATTGCTCCCAACGAACCCCTCTCTTCGCCCACCATACCAAGTACTTCCTCGTTTGTTTTCATCTCTGTCCATTTCACCTTCTCCATTCTTCTCCACACCCACATTTCAAAAGCCTCCAGTCTACGTCTATCCTCCCGCTTCATTGACCACGTTTTCGCGCCGTACATAGCTACGCTCCAAATTAAAGTTTTTACGAGTCTTTTATATATATATATATATATATATATATATATTTATTTATTTATTTATATATATATATATATAATCATGTCACCTTTTACTTTCCACAGGCCATTGCAAATTTTATCAACCTGAAGGTTGGTTAGATAGGCAAGGGTAGAGCGTCCCTAGAGCTAATACCAATGGCTTGGGTGAAGCTGAGGGTGCCCAGTCATCACCCGACATCGAACCCGGGCCCTACGGTTAGTACAACAATTTTGCACCCACTGAACTACCACATCCCCACATGGCCATTAGCCATAAAATATTCCTATGGTTGTTCAACTAGGTTTCACCCGCCATCGGTACCGTAAACAATACGCATTTCAGTAAAATTAAATCCGAAAGCCATTTCCATTCAAATAACAGTGAGTTATTTATAACCATAATACTTTAAACAATCATTACGAATCCCGAGCACAACTAAAAACGGCAAATATGTCCCGCATCTAAAGTTTGCCTAAATGTTTAGAGATATTTTCATTCAATGAACGGAAAAAAATAACAAAGGACAATGTACCTTTTCACAATCATTCAACAAACAAAAAGTGCAGTAAGCTCCATATTTTCTGGATGCAAACAACAAAGAATGTACGCATATACCCCGCGAGGGAAAACAACTAAAAGGGGGACGCTTCTCCAGGTGCAGGTTTAACACGGGGTAATGGGAGAGGCCGCGGAGATTTGCTAACCCAACTTAATCCTTACAATCCTACATCAAGTTCGGGATCGTAATTGCAAAATCAATACTAATGCCATCAATAATGCTGACGAAGAAGTAGATCTTCAAATATTTGCGCGCTACTTGGAAAATCGGGGGTGGGGACGGTGTGGAAGGACACGGGGCATGGAGGGGTGGTATAAAGGAGGCAAGGGAGGAAAAGTGGGAGGAAACCCTTTCCCGTATAGATTGATTTGATGATAAATAACACACACATGGTACGCGCGAGCTACGCTGAGTTGTAGGGTCAGCGCCCTCCAACGAAGCGCAGGGCGCTGCTTTCACACCTCTTTTTCCATTACCAACCCCCTACTCTACTCCCTCCCCCTACGAGCCTAACACACATTCACACAAACCCTTCCTCTCCAACAGTCTCGACACGCACCCCCGCCTGCTCTTTTGCTTCCTTAATTATTACTTCAGAGCATTCTTATTTCAGGCCGAAGCATTGTTCGGTCACAATGCCCCGATCCTGAAGCAGGGGCCCAGAGTTATAAATATTTTTTTCTCCCCCATCCGAGGGTATAAAAACTACAAGCCCCACGCCATACCCGCCATGTTATTCTGTGAGCAACATTAAAATCCAGGAGAAAGAAATCATAAATGCTGTATTATTTTGTCGTCAGTTGCGTCGGAGCGGATTGAATAAAAATGAAGGGGCAACGAGAACCACATAGGTCCGCGTCATTGCACAAACATTTATAATACTTCTTCGTGATAGACACCGTTTTCACATTATACTGGAAAGGCAAAAGAAACAATCCCATATGTAATCCGCTGCGCAAGAAGACGTAATTTATTGTTTCATAGTAGTAGTAGTAGTTTTTAGGGGAGGCGACCGACAGCTAAGGTCATTTGCGCCATAGGGGATGGACAGGAAAGGATGAAGGGTGGAGAGAAACCCGGCGTCGGCATTAGCCTACTCTTTACGAAAGGCGCCAAGGGGTCCGCGGCTTAACGTCCCATCCGACGGACGGCGTACTCACTCAAAGTGCCCTCCACAAAGCACCTCAAGTAGGGATCGAGATACCTCTGAAAAATATTCAACACCGCCGGGATTTGAACCCGCGCCCTCAGGGTGGGAAGCCAGTACGTTAGCCCCCGCACCATCTCGATCCCCTTATTGTTTCATCCATGGTTGAACGACATTAAAGTAATGACAAGGAAGAAATTAATTAAACTTTGATCTCTAAGGCTTGAGTTTAAAACGTCTTCGTCCATCCCCAATGAACTGAAAATAATTAATTAAATTAATAATTATAAGTTTTGATAACAATTATAAATGTGGAACGATTCCTTGGCAGTCCTCTTGAAACGAAAAATCATAATTATATTTCCACGCATTTTAGAAAATAATATGGTGCGAAAACTTCAAATCATTACCCAAAGATTAATGATGGTTATTGCTTTTAATCGACTGACAGATTAAGTTTTGCATTAAACGGAATTAGATGGAAAAGTTTTCGATGATTGAAAGGTCTTTCACACAGGATAATTACATCGACTGAGTCATTAATCATTTCAAGAATAAGAATTCGCAGAATTCAAAAATTCAGAATTCGTAAATCATGTTTGAATGAGACGAAAGGTCTCCGATGTAAAATATTCACCCATAATCCATTAAAAATATTTGAAACAGATAGATTAATTTTCCTGTATCCTATGAAAAATTCTTCAACATTTTCTATTTTATTATGATCCTAAAAATTAAATTTTAGTTCGGTCGATAAGTACTGTGATTATTAAATCAGGATTAAAGCAGAAAAATACAAGTTTAGATGGAAATAACGATGAAATTAATTAACGGAGACGCTTTGTCTCTTGCATCATGAGAGAATAAAATTCCAACCGAAAGTTTAATCAAAAATATCTCTCTGATTCAAGTCCATTCACCTGATATTTCTTTACGCGTCATATCAAAATAATACATTTTGAAAAGAAAAATTGAATCAAATTAACGCCCAAACTAACTCATTGTCTTAAAAATTTAGCCCTTGTTAATCGGAGGAGTGAGACGGAGAGGCCCTCAGAGTGTTATGGGACAAACGGTTCACTTATCACAACTCCACAAGTCATATAAATATATTAAGTAAAACAATAGCTTTGTGTGCTACATAATAAAGGGGAAGGGAGCTGCCATTTGATTTTTTTCGAAGGAGCGAATGATGGTTAAATAGTTCTCGCACCAACATAAAATAAAACGCACTTGGGGGGTTAAGGGGAATTAATACTTGGGGTGCACTTTGATATCGCGATAATATTTTTATATTCACCCTTGAACGAACTCGATTATCCGAACGCGTTCCCTCTCACCCTCCCTTAACCTACCTTAACCCCTTCCCCCCCTTCAATCTCGCTCCCATCCTTGCCATTGCGCTAACACACACTCTTGAATTCATTAAATTCTCTTCCTTTCATGAGCATTTCGCTATAATATTTACGCCGTCTCCGACGACGACGGCGTCGACGACAACCAAACAGCCCTCCTGAAATTCCTTTCTCCTCATCGACAGGAGAGAGGTGTCTGGACGGAATATAAGTTTTTTCCTCCCGCGGGCCTCCCTTCTTTTTATTTTAACGCATACACAACGCAAACAAACGCCACCCCCTCCCTACCTCGCTTTACGCCATATATACTTATTCTTTTTTTCGTGAGGGAGTGAGTGAGCGGTGGTAGGCGCGAGAGGAGACGGGGAAGAGATTGGGGGGGGGGGAGGTTGCAAAAAAGACCCGCAAGCAGATTTTCCGCGGCACCGCATTCTATACTTTACACGTCACTAAACACTTCTACTCACTCTCACGGAGCAATTACTTCAATTTCAAAGTGATTAGTATTGCTCTCCCCCACCGGCACGAGTCCCCCCGCCCCTGTGACTCTCCGTAACCTTCCACCACCACCCCCGCGATCCTAACAACACCGCCCCCCATTTTCCGAACCGCCTCTCTCCTCTCCTGACCCCGACAACCACTCCGGATTTACATTTTTTTCGTTCACGAGCGCACGGTTTAGCAAGTAATCGAATGAAAACCCTTGGACTTGATTCAAAGGGCACCAAAAAACCCAACCGATCCCATATTTAAACATCACGACTACACCGACAGGAGCGACAAGAGAGAAACGGGAGTTGGGGAGGGATGGAAGGAGGAGAATGAGAGTCGGGTCACCGGGAGTAAAGGATAGTGTGGAAAAAACAAATGCCTAACAAAGTGCGAAGGGCGAGGATCAAATCAGCTGACCAATCAATGGAGCAGGGAATCAATCTGGACTCAACCCCTCCTCTCCCCAGATATCCCCTCCCCGTAACGACCCTTTTGTACCCCTCAGCCTCCTGCCCCAGCCACCTGGACGACAGCTCCTCCGCCGAACACCTAGGACATCCTAGGGCACCCGCCCGAGGACCAGGACGCAGCCGCCTCACCCACCCTCCCGCACTCAACCATACCAAGCCCGGCTCTCGTCCGCTTCCTATTACGTGGCGCCCGCCGCCTCTCCCTCGAAAGCCTCCGTCCTCAATCCTCCCCTTCCCGGCCCTTCACTCCCCCCCCCTCGACACCTCGCCGCCTGCCATTCCTCTGCACGGAAGCAACCCCCACCCCGATAAACCAACCTCCTTCCACCCTCGAATGTGTACGCGGCGCCGCCTAAAAACCCTTCAACGCCTCCGGGGGTTGTTCCACGAGGCCAAAAAAAAAACAAACCTCCCTCCTCCCCTCTCCCTTTTTCGGTCCACGCGGCGAGAGAATTTAACGCGTCGGCGAACGAGCCTAGTGACTAACACACACACACACACACACACACACACATAAACACACTTGAACACACGTACATGCGTAAACGCGCGAGTACATAAACACATACCCGCACATACGGCATAACGCCTTGCGGTGAATTAGGGTGACGTCGTTCTGTGGTAGAATAGGCGAGAGCTTTTCTTTACCTCTTTTATTTTCGATTTATTTTTTTTTATCCCACTCACTGTCCTTTTGCCCTCTCCGATTCTCCCCAGCTAGCATGTTTTTTTTCAACAAGCAAAATTATATTGGGAAGCCTAAGTACTGCCTGACTTGATAGGATTATTTTACACCCATCTTAGCGACAGAATAAGGTATCGCAATAGGTCCCAACATAATTCACGTAAATTTGAGCGAAATATGGAAACAAGTATTTAACCAAACTCGAAATATGCAAACATACCGTCTGAATTGAAAATACTAATGAGGATGTCACTAATTAAAAGCGAGCTAATATTCAAGCGTCCCTTGAAAATGAGGCACGCTCGTTTTTTTTAATAAAAAGGCATCCATTAACACGAAAATCGTTATTTCGTGATAATTCTTGATGGGAGAAAATTAAACAAAAATGAAGTATGTAATTACGTGCTTCAATTTAATTACAAACACTTTAAAAGAAAAGGTGTTCGAATCGCAAAAGAAAAATTATGACACGCAGTATTATATTTGCCGCATTTTACAGCTTCTTCAAATGTCACCGAATTAAAGCACTGTGTGAAAATAATAGTTTGATGCGATCCTTCAAACAGCAAATTTTATAAAGCTGCGCTCATTTTCATGTTTTCGTGACCATCTCCATCGTCTCAATGAATTAGCAACATCTCTTAATTCTGTTTAAATTTATATCACAAATGTCAGAAGAAAAAAAAATACCAATATCTCAGAAAGCCATCACAGCAGTTAAAGCATATCATCATATACGAGCACATACATACGAGTGAATGGCGATATTACTATACTCATATTAGTTTTACCTTCCTCCAGATCTCAGCGGGGGCTACCGTGGTACTGGTGATCTCAAAACTTAGGTTACCCGAAGGTCCTTGCAAATCCTTACAGTACTTAGGTTACTTTAAGTCTACATATGAGTTTCGTCTCATTTGCAAGCTAAATAAATGTAGCTTCGAAAAATACGGATACACTACACAATTAAGGGAAACCCAGGATGCCTATCTTATCGAATCAAATGTTGATTTTTCGAGCTTCACAAATTTCGAAGCATGAATTTACCCCGCCATTTCCAGGGTAAAAAGTGAAACGCATGGAGTTGTAGAATATTCTTCCAAATGATTAATGCTATTTGATTTAATTTGGTATTTTCTAAAATACAAAAATGACTTAAAAGTGAGAAATTGTCCTATGTAGATTGGCGACAGCAAAAAAAGGTATATCGATTGTTTTTTCCCAAATTGATATGATATGTGATATTCGAAAAAGTACGCAGATATGAGGGAAGATTCTAGGACTACATACAAGGTGTAATCAAAAAAGACAATACTGATTTTATAACTTGTTTATTTCGACGGATACAGCTTAATCGAACTTGTCGCCCTCAAAGTACGTGCATTGGCTGACGACACACCCCTTTGCCAACGTATCTTCCAACTCTCGAACCCTGCCTGGTAAGCCACCTCAGAGACCCTCTTCAGGTCCACCGTACAATTAGTTTTAATGTCTGTAATAGAGTCGAATCGGCGCCCTTTCAAGGTTAATTTTAACTTTGGAAACCAAAACAAGGTTTTAAGAAACTCTAGGTCGGCATTGGCTCGATTCAGGAGTTCCTGACAAATATCCATACGTCTCTGTTCATCAGTCAGAATCCGCGGGACGAATTTTGATGCGACGCGCGTCATGCCCAAAATATCTGTCAAAATTGTCTTACTGGATCCAAAACTAATGTTCACTTCCTCGGCTATCTCACTAACAGTGAAACGGCGATTTGACCGCAAGAATTTGACATGGTTGGGGTCCGTCGAAGAGGAAGGCCGGCCGCGAATCTTCATCTGTGGAGGTTCTGCCCGATTTAAAACGACTGTACCACTCAAAATACTGGCTTCGACTCATAGCTTCATTAACAAAGGCTTGCTGAATCATTCCAAATGTCTCCTTAGCACTTTTGTCAAGTTTGAAACAAAATTTCACGCTCACACGCTTTTCCTCTGGCTCTTTCATTGCTGCCGTTGCACGCGGCGACGAACAGGTTAAGACATGTACCGCTGCTTCTGCGTCACGACTCGACGTAAACAAACGCAACACCTCTCGTTTTAGTCGCCAGATGTGTCGCTAGATGACGCACTGTGTCCCGTTTCGATCCGTTGAACGGTTTGCGCAGAATAAAATCAGTCCGGTCTTTTTTTGATCACACATTGTACACCGGACGCATAAACCTCATCGACATAAGAGCCCCTCCAGATGTGGAATATCATAAGTCTCTAGCAGTATTACACACATGCGGTAGGGGCGATAAAAGTTTACATGGATAGAACAGTGTGGGAAAATCATTTAAAGCAACTTTTTCAACCACTGCCATATTATTTTTTTTACGTCAACCAGGGCGAGAGTAAACGGTTTGAGGTGCATGAATGAATGAACGCGCAAAAAGGAACGAAATTGGCGACGAGTACCAACGAAAGTAATCTGCACAAAATATAATTTAATGCAGTCATTCTATCCGTGCCTTCGAAACTTAATAAATCAAATTTTAGATCATCTTCAGACATGAAAGAGAGCTATATTTTGCGACGACTTTTTAGGTCATGAGAAACCAACCAGAAAAAATTGCAAATCGAGCTTGCGGCGAGATTTTAACGCAGACAAAATTATAATGATAAAGCTGAAAACACCAGAAGGAGTTAAACATGCTTTCATTGAGAAGAGCATACATTTCTTAATCGGAAATAATCAAATCAACAATCTTGGAAATCTAAATGTCAAATGCAATCTATACGTCTAAAGTCGGCTGAAAAATCATTCCTTGTCCCATTGACACAGGTACATTTAAAACAAAACTTCCATCATCATTTAAACATATACAGCCTTTAGACAGAAATTTCCGTTAAATATCGTCACTTAGCTAACATGCTCCAACGGATATTCGGAGTTGAAGCATAAGAATAAAAAAAAGGAGAATGATTAAATTTACTGATAAAAAGGGCTTCAGACTCGGTGCACTGAGTAGGTAGTGACAAATATTTTGTTTTAAAAAAATATTTGTCATTCATAAGGCGTACCAGGCGTGGAAAACCCGCTGGTATCGGTGGCTTCGAAGTAGCACCGTTGTGGACGCACAAGGGTGCTACTTCGAAGGCTTTTGGGTGGATTTATAAATTCTGGTATTGAATTTTTTTAATCGACTCACTTCTACTACCTTTGGGACAGACCTTCTATATGTGGTGAACAGAAAGGATATACTATGATTTCATTTATTATATTTATAGAAGAATATTCTGAACACATGCAAGTACACTCTAATGCAGTCTAAGGCATAATAAAATTATATGACACAATTAGAACTAAGATTTTATATTCAATAATCAACCGCAAAGTTTCGTGCATTTAGCTTTCAAGTTTGACATGTTATTACACCCTTTTACTAGAAGCGTAGCCGCCTCAGAAGTAATATGAGTGTCACTCTAATCCAGAAAGAAGGCAGACTCTAAAATTATCAGGAATAAAGGTTGGGAGCGGCAGGATCCAGATTCATGCACTACCAACTACGTTGCCAAGCCGTAGAAGTCGGGCCACATATATTGGAAAAGGTTTCAAAACATGCGTTACTTAACCTCGACCATCACATTTATGTTCCTGCATGTCTATACATTTGATTTTTACACAATGGTCTTTTCGGTAAGTAGTTAACGATCGAACATACAAATAGTGCTCAAACAGTACTTCAAAACGATGCAGTACACGGAATTTCGGTCAGGATTACCACAGTTTTGCACTCCAAACCATTTTTGGTAGCAGTTATTATTCATAGAGGCAACCGACAGCTGAGGTAAAATGCTCCATTTTGGACAGGTGGGTATTGTGGTAGAAGTATGATTTCAGGGAATGGGATTAGGGTGGAAAGACACCAGGTGGACAATAGCAAACTTAATAGACATGTAAATGCGCCTAGGAGTCACATAATGCAACGCCCTAAGCAATCCGACGGTTGGCTCCTCCACTTTACGAGTAAGTCGCCTCCAAATGAAAACCGAAGTACAGGTTAGGAATGCCTTCGAAAAATTCCTCCAGTCCGGGAACTCGGACCCGAGCTCTTTGGGTGGGGAGCGTCTGCATGAAACCGATCCCCAACAGCATTCTTTCTCAAGTAGTGTGAGGTATTTTTATGGATTTCCTGAATGTCCAAGCTTTTAACTCGTATGTACATTACATAAAATTTATAAAAATCCAGTCATCAACCCGGTTTGATTTGTGATCGGTTGGTTTGATAGATGGCAGTAGAATTCATGCAATAGTAAGCCCAAACGCGTTTGAAATTCACTCATTAGGGTAAGGTGACCAGATCCTATCCCAGTACCGCCAATTGTTTCCCAGGAGATTTTGGTACCCGAAGAGGTCAAAAAGCTCGTTTGAAGCTGAGAATGTCCAAAAGCGTACCTGGGGATCAAACCCGCGTCCTCTGGTCAATATTATAACGTTCTAACCCTGGACTCCCGTACGCTCCCACCCATAATGTTACGTACTAACAAATCAGGGACATTCAAATAGAAGCTACCGAGTCATAAAAATGATAATTTCTCAGCTCTACGCCTTTCTCCGAGAGGGAAGTCGCCGTGGAAAGACGGAATCCTTCATACCTATTCTAGCCACATTTGAAGCTTTCGCTTCGCCCTGGCCGTTCCACTTGTTATTTCAGCCACACACCCGCATCTAGGCGTGCGTTACTGGGCCCGCCGCGAGACCTCAGCGGCATGTGTTCCGCGTCCCATTCAGAAGTGCTCTCACACAGAAATCCCCACCTACTGACGTAACCCCAAGCAACCCGAATTGCCTCCCCCTTTTCCAACCCCACCATGACCTCTTCATAACTCCGCCCTCCTCCCCTTGGAAACCCCCCGCCGGTCCAGTTCAATTAATTTTTCTGGCTGAAGTTGCCTTTCTCCATTACATCCCAATATCGCCCACTAACCCTCTTAATATGGCCAATCCTCCCAGCGTTTAATATCTCGGATGGCCGAACACAACTAATGCGCTCGCAGATCGAGCGCCCGCAGCGTTGAAACGTTGAAATTGCGAAGGCGGAACAGCAATGAGAAAGTTATCGCATCCTTAACGGAGGTTATATTTTTTTTTGAGAAATATCGTCGCTCGAAATCACACAGGGACCGCGATAGAATAATTAAGTGGTGCCCCGGATATAATGGGAAATGCGAATTAATTTAAAAAATGACGAGGATGTACAAATGTACATGATATACACGGAATTTAAGTTTAAATCAACATATTATATTATAGAGACAAAGAAACAATAGCATAAAATAAATCAACTACTTCAGTGCCGAAATGAATTAAAATTAAATTAAGTCAAACTTCGACTATAAAATATAGAAATACCCCGCTTAAATCTACAGCATACAATGGGAGTCTCTCTCGGTGGACAAGAGCATAGAGCAATGATTATCAACATATGACTACAGAGAAATCAATAAAGACCATTATGAATCGCCTGCATTTAGCAACTGTGAGGTAGCAGATGTATTCAGACATGAGGAGGTAAATCAAATAAATAATTGAATAGAGAACAGCGTCATACCAATCACAAGATTGGTAAAAAAGCGTGAACACAACAAAAATATATTTAATCGTGTTATATTTACGAGTAATTATACATTCTATTATAGCAAAAAAAATTAATTTTTATATCAGTCATAGCCCAGCAGTCAAAAAGTATATTTAAGTGGACAATAAAAACTATTACTAAGAACCTCACTCTTTTTAAGGAACTTAGCATTTCTACACAATACAATACACAACAAAAATCATTTAATTGCAATAAATCATTCCAAAGACCAACAATAATTCTTATCTCCAATCTACCTACCTGTACACTCCAAAACGCCAATCCTTTCCATCCCTGTGCCTCGCTTCTTCAGTAATTTTCTTTCCATTACAATCTTTAACATCGGATGGCCTCTACAGGTCTCCTGATTCCTATTTCTTCCCCTTTTACAACCCATTTAGAATTTCTAACAACAATCTTCTCTCATAACGACCACACTATGCCTAACAGTCATTCTGTTTCTTTGTTTGTTCGGTTTGTTTTAATAATCTCCATCAAATATTTTCCAAATTTTGAAAATCTTCCATTTATACCCATTTTCTCTTTTCTCAAAGCGAAACTTGTAGTATCCTATCACTTTAAATACGCTCAATATCAAAATTTTTGAGATAATCATAAAACTTACTTATTTGTACGCAAACTTTAGTCGAAAATACATCTGCCACATGAGAAATTTTGACTTTTGGAATTTTTGAACAATAATAATTCGCCGAATAAAGAAAATTGGAATTTCCATATTAAATGAGTTTGTAATTTTCCAGAGACTTCTGTAGTCAGTTGAAAATTACAAACTCATTTAATATGGACATCAAACAATTCCGCGAAGTGAAGCCTGAAAGTGTGAAGTATATAAAATTGGAATGAACTACAACGACAATAGATTGACACACGCTCTATATAAAGAGCAGGCAGCGGTGAACTCAGGGAAAAACTACAATAAAGACATGCAGGATTGTTCATTATCGCCATTGAAATTTAATGGGCATATTAAGAAGGCAATCAACGAAATCAAGAATAAGATAAGAAGTATTGTACGAATTTAAGGAGAAAAGAAAAGTATGCTATACAAGCTTGTAATCAGCGGAAGTTATAGTTATACAAGGGTCGTGGTAGTCCAGGGGGTAGAGCGTTGGACTACTGACCGGAGGGTCCCGGGTTCGATTCCCGGGCAAGGCACCTGCAGCTCCACCCAAGCAATGTGATTTTTCGGGTACCAGGTCTTCCTGGGAAACCATAACCGGCACAAAGAAAGGAACTGGCCCCCCTACCCTGATGTGTTAATTTCACACGCCGTCGGGCTTAGTACTGGGTGAACTCTGCCGTCACCTGCCAAACCGACCTTCGGGTTGATTACTGTGTTTATGGTTTTTTCATAGTTATACAAGTAGAGAATAAAAAAGCCTTACAAGGATACAAGCCAATATGAAGAAGACGATAAAGGAGTACAGCGTCCACGAAAAACAAGCTTAAAACTAAGGAAATAATTTTTAGTCGATGTAGGGAAGATGATCTCCAAGTCTTAAAAGTGAAAAGAAAACTGGAACAAGTGGATGAGTTTTGCAATTGATGCCCAAGGATCGCAAATGATGTAAGAAGAAAGAGGGATATAGTAGGTAGAAAAGAACGGTGAAGAAGGCTTCCACTAAAAAGAAGCAACTGCTAACGGTTAAGAGCGCTAGCGTTGACACAAGGAAGAGATTCGCTAAAACTTATGTAAATGAAGTCTGCTTTTGGACTACAATTGGACGACGATAGAAGCAACAGAAAAACGAAGATTGGAGGCGATGAAAATGTGGTACTGGAGAAGGATGTTGAAAAAAATGGATAGACAGAGTAACAAATTCAATACTTCGAATAGCGAGTGGAACTACTCGTATTGCCGTTATGGCAGACCATTGCTACATTTACAAGAAAGAAGATTTTACACGTAGAGAATAAATACACAATCAGTAACCTTTAAAGGTTGTTTATCCAATTTTTGTGAGCGCACTTTAAATTTGAATAACTACTTATTTTTTCAATTGCGATTTTATTGAATCTTTACTCAACCAAGATGGTTCACATGAAATATTTAATGCATAAGTGTCTGTACTCAATATCTACCTATTAATGAATTTACGGAGCGTAATGACCTTTAAACAAAATTCTTTGCACTACAAGCCAATACTTATTTAATATTCAAGGAAACCGTAAAGTAAATTTCCGCGTGGTTAACATAAAACAAAGCAATAAAGATAAACAGTTAGTGGTCTGACCTCTGGAAACAACGATACCTGAATGATTGACTACTTCACTAACGCAGTAGGCTTGCAAATGCAAAAGTGGTTGATACCTAAGTTTCCGAAGCTGATTGTAATGCAAAAAGGTTTTGATCTATATCCGGGGAATATTCAAGTCCTTTGAAATATCGCCATCCCTATCACATGTATTTTGAGCAACATTTTTTTTAACACAGTGACTAATACTTAAATTGAAATGCAGAAGGTAAGACCAAAAAACTTCATACGCTTGTATTTTTTTAACACTTCAGCGTTCAATTCTTAAGAGTGAATGCTAACAGGACTTTACCAAAAACGTTTATGAAATGCTTAGATTTAACCTCGAGAAGAGCCAGGAGCTACGAGACCTAAGGACTACAGTCAAAAAACATACACGACAGGAAAATTAGGACGAATATATGACAGAAAAGACACTCCTGCGATGATGTGAATAGATGCGAAGCCGCTTGTGCGGCGGCGGACGAGGAGAGGAATGCATAAGGGCGACGATTCAATAGCGACGAAGAAAAAGAAGTAGACGGGATATCATGGACAGAAGGGAAGAGAAGAAAGCCAAGGGGAGAGATTGGAGAACGGTGGAGGAAGCCAATGGTGACAATGGGTTCCCTCGTGCAAGAGGTTTCCCGCTTCCTCCTTATCTAAGAAAAAGGAAAGGCAAGGACGGTGGATGAGCAATAAGATGGTCTCATGAAGATGTCTCTGGGGTCTCTGGTCCTTTTTGTTTCCGTTTCTTTTTTATCCGTCATTCTCTTCGACATTTATTTCCCCACTCTCCACCTCTCTGAATAATGCCCGCCCAAGCATCCACTCAACCTCTGTCAGAAATAGAATCTTTGCCTTTTCTATTACTCTAGACATTTTTATGGCTTCCATGGCTTTCTCTACCACCCATTTCATGATCTTATGATTCAATTTGTGATAATTTTATTTTATATTCAAAAAGTTAAGAACCAATATCTTTCCATAATAGATGAAGTGATATGGCGACTCAGTTAAAGACTTTGTGCATCAAATCATTTATGAACGAACTGCACGCTGGAGAGGATTTAGAGAAGTTGAGGCAATATTAAGGTAAGTTACGTCAACCGGCTAGAAGATTCTGTCTATTCAAGGCTAGCCATCAAATGAAATAAAAATGACGATTACATACAGGTGACTCGGTAATGGGTTCGTTTGGAAGGAATACTTTTACATGCATCGTACTTCATCCCAAAAGAGTTCCAAAATGATTATGGTCAAATTCGATCTATGAAGGGTAGCACAACTCTAAATACAAATTAAACTCGATTATTCTCACCAAATCATTTAGATAGAACTAAAAAAGACTTTATTGACTTTCTAGAACGGGAGTCAATGAATAAAAGATGGTTTATCCTGTGATGTAACTTAATAACTTCCATTAGTTGTAATGTTTTAGCAATGAATCAGTGTTCATATATATTTTATTTATTTGTGCATACTTTGTGTGTCCTTAGGAATGAACTTAAACTGTCACTGATATAATTCCTAATAAAGTCTACCTCGGAAAATATTCGTCAATCACTAGAATACAGTGCTTCTGGTCAGATGGAAGTGCATGATGAAGTACGATACTTTGTTGAAAAAGAAATGGACATTTTACATGTAAAAGATATTTATAATATTCTTTCTACCTTGCGACGCCGAAAAATAGAAATATAGCAAAAAGCCATTCAATTAAGTTAAATTTAAATTTGAACATCATCCCAAATTCCGCAATTGACTAATTTGGGCAATCTTAAATGATAGGTAATAAAATATTAAGAAACACCAAAGAATGATAATTCAACCTCCAGCCTTGAAATATTAAAGACTTCAAGCTACAAGGTATAAAAAATTTACAACAGAACTATGAAAAATCGGGCATGAATATTCCTCGTTTGAAGGAATATGTAAGTTGCATTAGTTGTATGCACACGAAAATTCAATGAAGAGGGCAAAGTAATTTAGCGACTTGAAATACCTATGTATTATTAAAATAAAGAAAGAATATCTAAGATAGCATTGACTAAATGGATCATAAATACACAGTGCATGCGCAGGCCTAAAAAAGTGATACGCATTCTATTCTTATGCATGCCCAGCGGACTCAATTTAAGCGTAGATTCGATTTGACTTCCATGAGGAGTCTAGCTGCCTTCATATTCTGTATAAATCGATTTACCAAATCCTTGATATTTCTAAAAGTACATATAATTTCTGGTTCCTTAAGAAGCCTGTGGGACTAACTCAAACGAAAATGTCGAACCTATTTGTTATTGTTTCTTAACAGAAAACCTACGTGGTTTTTGGAAGAAACAAAGAGGTTTTTTATGATAATACGTGAAATATCCAATCGTAATGACTGCGGCGGAAATGCCGGGTTCTCTAAATGCATTTCCTTATTATTAATTACTGATTCCTCATTTTATGGATATCTAAGCCAAGGTGATATTCATACATTTACCTTTAAAGGAAAGAGCGGGATAACAAGTACGTATATTTCTGACCAAAGAGGCTCAGAGGCTCCCGATAAGTCATAAAGGCCCAAAACTTTCGGATAAATCATGTTGCCACATATCACCACGTTGCTGCCAATGAATAGCTCTAATGATTACGTTTGTATTTATTTATTGCCGCTTGATTAAAGTCCAACTTAAATGTTACCTCCTAAAGATCTCTCTCCACGATTTCCACGGTTAAAGATGCGAGTGGCCCGCGCGGTTTTCTTGGGAGAGGGATGACGGTTTTGAGGATGACATATCAGCATACCTTAAGGACCTACACGGCACCATAAAACTTCCCGAGCTTGTTGTCGCCTCCGAAACTTAAGAAGGGACCCTAAAAAATCAACGAAACACGCAGAGAATAGGTTTTCAAAACAAATGTCTCTGTTTATCGGATTTTTCGACCATTGGTCTTTTTCAAGGGGATCTATTAGGGAGCCGAGTTTTGTTCAGCGGGAGAGTTATGCGTTTCCGGTAGAAAGGAGGGTTTTTGTTATCGCTATTTTTAATGCCGGAGGGGATTGACCCTCGCGTCCGTGCTAAGCCCGTTGCGAGCAGCAACAGGCTGCGGCGCGGCGCGGCGGTGGCGGCAGCGGGTAAAGACGAGAATCATTTTTTTTCAAAGCGGCGGTTATCGCTGTGTGTTCGCCGTTTCCGAAACATTGTTGCGCTATAAATCACGTCTGATGCACGCCAAGTTCAATCTTACTTCCACCTTCTTAATGGCATTAAAGCATTGAAGTAATTACTCAAACACTCTAACCAACGCAAACAGGAGTAACTATCTGTTTTCTAAAAGAAAATGTACCAAAATAACATTTCAGAAAAGAGAGGCAACGAAGATATAAAACTAATACAATCGATCATTCTTTGAGAAAATTAATCATTTGGAAATATATCTTAGAGCAATAATATTTGGATTGACGGGACTAGCGTGTATTTCCTGAAGCTATGTAAATCAAAGTAATCACGGGAATTCTGATCTGATGTTGAAAAAATACACTTTTCAAGTCACAAATTTTAATTATGAGACCATTTAATTTTCATAATGATTTTCAACATCTTTAAATATAAATTATGGGCAAAAATAATTGAATCCGAGAATTAACCCACTCAAGCATCATGTGTGGGCACCCGTTAAGACGCTCGAGCCACCCCGTAAATAGTCTTATAAACACTGTCATTCCAAAACAAATTCCACAGTTTAAAAAAAGGACAACCATAACAACAGAATCCTGCTTAAGAAAATAATTACATCACATTAAGAATTACAAAGGAAACTTTAACAGGATCGTCATAAATTTCTTGTCATTTACCAAAAATGCTTGGCATGGACAGGACCGGTGAAGAATAGAACCCACGGGACAATTAAAGACCCCAAGAAACCGAAAACAAAGCAATAATTCAAAGCGGACGGTCGGTGGAAAGTTATTAATTTTGGAAAAACGAATGGCCCTATTTTCTTTTGGGTGATTGTCCACACAAATACATCCGTTTCAACGCTTAGTTCTCCACTGAATCGAGCTTTTATCGCGATCAAGGCCTTTCTCTCTCAACCGGATGAAACGATTTTTTTGCGTAGTCCAAGCAAAAAAATATAAACACCTTAGAACCGAAACTCATTGTATCCCCTGACTTCCGGTGCATAAGTCTTACGCTCGGTCATCGCAAAAATCACACGCCAAAGACGAGGAGCGTACTCCCCCTCGACAAAAAAGGTTACAAAACGCGGATGGGTCCCTCAATGGCCGCCCCTTCCTTTAGTTTCTCCTCACGCCCGAGTCGCTGGTGCTTCTTTTCGGGACATCACATCGATGCTGGACAGCGTCCGCAACCGCTCCGCGATCTTTCATGTCGTGTTTCCCGAAAGAGCTGATTCTCTTACGCTCTCCGGAGAACATCGATACTCGCATTTTTTTGCCCCTACTGTTACGCCTCAGCCCCTCTGGAGCGCCCGCCGATGACAGACGGGTAAATATGTTTATCCGGCCTGATGAATCTTCCCCCTCAAGTGGCCGTCCTTCCCCTTGCATTTTTCTCAAACTCTTCCGCAGACCAGATGTCTTATTTGCGTTTCCTTTGGGATGAATAAAACATATACGAGGAAAATGTTTCGGGCCAGTCTTCGGGCTTCACGATTTATGCGCCGGAAAATAGCAGCTGCTTTGAGCGTGGGTGTAACTGTTTCATTGGCCTAAAAAAAGGGCTTATAGTGCCTCCTGAATGAAGGAGGATGAGGTAATCTAAAGGAATTGCCTCAGCTATCTCCCTCCACAGCTCTGATTCACTTCCATGCATCTTTCGGATAACTAGGAGGCCATTTTAATGCACACAGATCCTAAACAGTCGCAAGCCTGGCAACATGATTGCATTGCAACCTGCAATACGGATTTAATAGCATCACGCAAATCGAGTCGACGCAAGGCGACCTTTAGTGGTCTCTTTGAAAGGGAGTAAGATTTTAAAAGTCGCATGTTGAAATGGTTTTTCTTCCAGTCATAAAACGCGAAAAATAGGTTTTTAAATATATATAATCAATCGGAAGTAATCGGATTTCTTCTAGCGCAACATTTGCTTCAGTTTCTTATGAAAGAGATAGCGATGTATCGATAGGAATAATTTTTATTTACGAATAATTTACCGTAGAGAAAACATAATTTGTATCAATAAATTCTATTCCACAAATACATTTAAATACTACGTTGATGGTGTCTCCATACTTATTTTTGATAAAGAAAAATTAATAGTGTTGAGTTAATCTGAGTAAGTATCACTAACGAGGTTTAATGAATTCAACTTTGATTTTAGATGTTAAGATGGATTAATTTTCATGAAGATTAAAGGAAGAAAAGAGGGTGCCTTATGTGTTGGACTTGTATTTAATCCTACACGGTGTATCTCAAAAGAATTATTTTAACAATTTCCGCCTGCTATGGTGATTTGGATATCTTGGATTATCTTTTGCTTTAATCTCATAATAATCTTTGAGCGAAGGCTTTACAGGCGATATTGTGGGAAATTGCATACTATATTAAATTATTTTTTTTCCCCAAAACCATCCTCTGAAACAATCACCCCCCTATCGATTGTAGGTGAAGACGATTGCGTGGAAATTTAAAAAATCGATGCAACCAGAAGCAACAAAAGGCAAACGTACGCATTAAGCAGAATCTTCGACGCGGACAAGCACGTCATGCATGCTAAATGAGACTCATTGAATTAAAACCTCAATTCCTTGTCCATTCATCTCATCTTCATCCAAATAAAACAAGGACAGTCTACCATTAACTTTAATCAATTACAAAGCAAAATCGATGCACAAGAAATTATCAAAATACTTTGCGTTCCTACCGGATAGAATTTATTACTATCAACTAGTTTCGTTACACTGCAGCATCCTCTCAGGTCTGGTCTAGTTCAGTGCAGATGATACTACTTCGTAGCGAAACTAGTCGACAGCAATAAATGTTATCCTGTGGAAACACAAAGTATTTTGATTCTTCCTCGTACATTACCACTGAATTCTACAAAGTTTAGTCCCCAAATACCTCAAAAAGCAATATCGACTTCAAATTAATAAATAACACTAAAGTTAACATTAAAGTGAATCGATTAAAATTCACCAAGAGAGTACAGTTTCCTATTTATAAATCCATAAGTTTCAACTGCAGTAAGGAAGAAGGAAATATTATGGTCCCCTTCTTCATGCCGACAGCTATTAATTTTTTTAATAAGAAGGTATCATCGGAATATTTTTAAAAACTATCTTCATGCACAAAATGCCGATTGCCCTTGCCGGCAAACCTATAATATGAATAGTAAATTAGCTACTAGCGGCCCTAAGACGTAGATCTAGTGAAAAATAATCATTAAACAATCGACTTTTAATCTATTCAATTTTGTATTTATTAACTGGATTGGGATACCTATACTGTTCCTTGGTCTTTCCTTGCCCGTCGGACACTTTGACCTATAGCATAACACTGTGACGAGTACTACCACTACCATTAATACCAATGTATATTATCACCAGTGCAGAAATACTGGGCTTGCACAAGGCGTCATAAATATTATCCAAAATACTATCACCACTTTAACATTACACGTGCAAAGCCATCTGCTCGTCTAAACTGATAAGTTCAAATATTTCTTTTGTCAGCAAAATCTTACTAAAACTTAGTGACAACGACCGAATAATTCGGATACTCGTGTTCAATACTCTTTTTATGCAATAATATCCGATGATTTCACTTAACATTCAGGCAGACTTGATTATCTTCTTTAAGAAACATGAAATCTTCACCCCTCTAGCATTGAAAATCAAGACGATGCCAGATTACGATAACAACAACAGAAATAAAGAGATATATTTACCAAAATATTCCCTTCAAAAATACAATGTCTACGGACACCCCAAAGAGAATTTGTGAAATTGCTTCCGTTTCTTCGGCAATTAACTTTTTCAAAATTTAACCAGTGCAGAGGATTACACCGCATACAAAATAACAAATTATACAGAGAACATTCATGGATAAATTTAGTATTTCACAGCTCAATTTTTTCACGTCAGTTCTGTCGCTGCCCCGGCAGGAAAATATCTATTCACAGGCTAAAAATAGAATTACTCATAATAAAAAGAGGAAATTTAATCTTAATTAATAATTACCACAGATACGCTCTTAAAGATACTGGTTGTGGTTCCCTGGCACGTACCTCTCGGGCCATCTCTCATAAAATATAATATTTCTTCTTAGACATATCCCCAAAAGTATGAAAAAAATCACATTTTTCGAAAGCGCCGTTTTAAACCAGAGGGGATCCAAAACATCTAACAGAAAAGCAGGAGGTTGTCGGACGAAGCTCGTCACAAGATCAAAAAATAATTCTAAATTTAACTCAGCGTTCCTCTACAGTTAACTCTAGGATTAAACCCAAAAATTCCTCAACTGGGAACAGAAACTTATGAGGAAAAAGTGCATTCAAGCGCATATATTGATTCAGGTAGTATAATATCTGTTTATAAGAGAGACAAATATGGGGGCAAAAGTAAAAATAATTAATATGGAATACTTTCGAATTTTTGCGTCACTTCACGATTACGGTAAAATTATGTCACCAGAAAAGACTGTCGGAAAAGGAAATACTTTGTTCTTCCGCATATATTTCATTGCACACGACCTAAGTTTCGACAAAGTCATCATCAGGTGAAGTACAGAGGGCACACAGCTTTATATACTACACAGAGAAGAGGAGGGGGGAGGTGTTGGTGAAGTGGGCAGAGAGGAAAGAGAAGGGAAAACAGGTGCGTGTGTAAGGGTGGATGGGAGCATATAAAGCTGTGTCCTCCGTACTTCACCTGATGATGACTTTGTAAGTCGAAACCTGGGTCGTGCATAGTATGTATACGCGGAAGAACAAAGAATTTTCTTTTCCGATGTGAATCACTTCCACGAAGTGACGCCTCAAACCATTTTATTCACAAAAGACTGATTTCCAATAACTGTTATCATTATAAGGTAACCTATCAGTTAAGGTAGGTTCTGGATGGACACAACTATCAAATAAATATTTTATATCTCATAAAAAAGTTTTAAACAAATATGACAACGGGCCCCACTTTGGTTAATATATTACGAAGATTACTCTGCGAATTGAAGTATAATTTTGGCATAATCGATTTTGATTGATATTAGGGCTCGAGTAGAAACTGAAGTATCAGATAGTTGTGCGACCAGGAGGTAAAACTTTACAATTGTCTATATGTACATCCACAGGATTTTCCCTTTTTCTGACAACCCACTATCCCACAAAACCATACTCATCACACATTTTTCGTTTTTACAGTTGACTGGTACTTTTTCCACGCACTGGAGTAATAAATTAACCTACTTTATTGGCATGCCGTCTTGAAAATTACGGGTAGCCCCCAATTCAGGTACGTTTCAGTTGGAAATAATATCGTAACGTTGACAGCTTTGAGAGCACAGGATTTTGTGTGAAAGGGGTTGCCCCCTTTCCAGGGGTAGTGAACAGTGGAAATATCGTTCGAGGGCGTAACTCGACAAAAACGGCATTTGACCCATTTAGGTCGAAAAAAATTCCAACTCTGTACGCAAATTTTACTATTGGTTCTAGTCATTATCATTTAACAGAATGACAGATAAGAAAATGGTTTGAATTTTTCCTCTGCTGTTCACGAAGTATTACATTACACGTCAATGATTTTCATCCCTTGAACGTAACAGTCCGTCAAATGATATGGATGGAAAAAAGTTGCCAACTTTCTATAGACTTCTGGTGACAAGGTGTGACAGTTTGACTGATTAGATAGATGACACTTTTCAAATATTTTTCCGTGAAATCTCCGTAAAAGTTTTCCCCAGCCGTGGACATCCACAAATCCATTCTTCTACATTTCGTATTCCATAAATAATATTTAAACGCATAAAATTTTCAAGCCCCAGTTCGATAGCATCAGCATAAGTAATTGCACAAGAAATGTCTCGGCGCTTGTGCTATATAAGCCCAAAGCCCCATAAAGGTCCAGTGGTTCTGGGTCGATAACAACGGAACACAATGCCATATACGTATATGACAATAGCAATATAGGAAAAACATCGTTCCATTTGAATAAAACAACGTAACTTATTTCTTAAATTAATCTTTTTAACACCTGATTCCAAAACCAACAATAAACTGTAAAACATAAACATTAAACCCAAATCATTCCGATGCCTATGAACCTAAGCGAATTTTCAATAATGAATTTCTCAGTGCAGATGATGTTTCAAGAGTATGAGAAAAGGTGCACGAATCTCCGACACAATAATTTGATACAAAATGCAAATATTTCAAGTGCAAGGCATCTAATGAAGGTAGCAAGCATATTTTCAAAACAATATGACTACAGCTTATTAGTGAAGGATGAGAATTAGCCTTAATCTAATCATGATTAAGACTGAGGAATAAACAAAATCAAAATAGAAATAAGACAGTTAAACAATAGGCGCCCTTACCAAAAATATTATGAGAAGACCGAAAGGCCCATTGGTATTGCAAAAAAAACTTATTTTAAGAATTCTAACTGCATCTGACGCTGTAAGGGATGGAGTAAAAAACCGAAAACGATCAAACCTTGAGGAAAAAGTACGTCTCTGCGAAGAGCATGAGTAAGAGGACGAGCGTTTGCGTCGTGAAGGAGAATAAAGAGTACCTATACGCAGTGAGGGTGATGTAGCGAAGAAACAATGAAAGTAAATAATTGAGGAAAAATAAATGGGAGCAACTCAAAGGAGGGCTACAAACAGTGGATAAAGACAAGGACGACGAGGTGCAATCGAGGAACATAATGTGGAAGATGAAAGAGCCCTGGCAGATGGGGCTAACTGGGTGGTGCGAGGGTTACAGGACACGAATAATGGAGGAAGGGACGACATAAGAAAGAGAGAGCTATGTAGGTTAAGAGGAACACTTGAAATCGTGACAGGACCAAAAGGAAGAAAAGGAAGAAAAATAAAATGAGGGAATAAACATTAGGTACAGGGAGCAAAAAGTTGGGAAGCCCCACCACTCTTTCCAGCTGTGGAGTGCACAGTCATGTGAAAGGAATAATGGCTTTGAAACTAGAGCCTTGCGAAAACTTTTATTTTAGGTAACAACGGTCCGTTAATCATTGCATTGGTTTTCATAAAGTTAACATAACGTATTTTAAATCATCATATCCATTTTTCGTTTTGTCTTTCCGATCCCAGAACTAATTTCATATTGTTCACTCTATTCATTAAAATAAAACAAAAAGATTGGCCATAGGAGAACGCCATCGGACGGACGATATAGGTTTATTTTTATTTTCTCCCATGCTTTGGATGGTTTCGCACTTTCATCATGCAAATGTCTTTAATACGTGCATGATTAAAGAGAGAACGTGAAGAATGAATATGAATCACAGCACAGAACTTCCTTCTGTCCAGATTCGAACCTTTAACTTTTGAGTCAGAGAGATTCCACCTGGAAAATCACCTCGTGATCTAGGTCCTATTCGCTCATTCGTTTCTAAAAATATTTTCATTCATAAAGCTACAAAGAAAAATACCCATTTTCTCAGCCTCTGCAAATTTTCATATCCTTTTATTTCGTTTATTCTGAAAAAATGTCTCCTCGTTTCCATGGATTCTTAAAGGGATATGAATAATTTATAAAGCCAAGTTGCCTTCATTAACAGCCGTATATCTTCATTTGAGACGATTGAATCTTTAAAAAGAATGCCAAATACCATTAGCAAAGATTCAGTAGACACATTGGCAGGTATTGAGACTGTGGAACAATTATAGCATTCGTTATTTCAACTCAACCAAAATGACATAGAAGGTACTGCGGCTGAGATATCAGAGTTAAGCATCAAATGATGAATAATCGAAAATCCGCAAATTGATGGTAAATGCAAGTCAATAATGTGCATTAAAGAAACTCCCAAAAAAAACGAGAAAGGCCTGCAAATTAGTTCAATTCAAGTTTATAAATACATGATGCGGAAAAATTAACTGAAATAACGGATGCTCATATGGCGTCTTTATATGTTCATAAGTGTGGCAAATTCTAGTTACCTAGGGCTTTAAAGAGATTTTTTCAAATTCCTAATTACTCGTTCTAAGGAGAAAAATCATTTATAAAAGACCATAAAGCTTTATTTATATTTAGGTCTACGGTTAAATGAATTCGTATCTAACCACAGGAAGGTAAATAGTTACAAAAAAAGTGAAAGGAAAATTACTCTCGAAGAACATGAGCACGATACACGTGAAGAGCTCGTTTAGGAAACATTCTCAAACTCGTCGAATTCAGCTGCATAAAACAAAATAAACAAGTCCTAAGGACGGCGGTCGAATGATTTTTTTATACCTTTCTACTTTCATGTGAAGGAACATCAAACATTTGTGTCGGCATACTTTTTAACGAATGAAATCGATTCGGATCGTCGACAAACGATCCCCGTGATACTTAACCTTCTCCTTTGACTAAACGAAGAAAAATAAAAACGTGCCATTGAGGAGGGATTTCTTCTCCTTGGATTAAAAAATAAAACAGAAAAGCGCGAAAAATTTTACCGAAAGGGAATTCCCGCATGAAGGAGATAGTGTGAGGGAGGTGGGTGAAAGAGAGACGAGGATGGAAATAAGAGGAGTAGCGCCCCTCGCTACGCGGAAACCGTCAGTGAAATTAGGGAAGAGTTTTCCCCGCGAGAGTATTCCCTCCGAGCTCCTTACGCCAATCAAGTAGTCTTGGGGTAATGCACTGTATAAGGAGCAGGGTGGTAGGGGAGGAGAGGGGAGGAAGTGGTTAGGTAAGGCGGAGAAGGACAGGAAAGGGGATTCCGTATCGATCCTCCAACAAGGGATGGCCGCCTTCTTCGCCTTCCACGCCTCCTCCCACTTTGACGCCCTCCTTGGGGCACTCCTACCCAAAGCCCACCGTCGCTCCCTCCACCCTTCTCTCTCCCTCCTCTGCTTCCCTTACCGCTCCCACCACATCCACCCCCCGAAGGGAGAGAGGGACTTTAAAGCCCCAGCAGGAGGATTGACACCGACACCTTAAAGGGGGGCGGCCGAATAACATTCCACGCAACATTGACTCCGGAGTGCCAAGAACAAATTACGGCCGTTCACCTCTCTCTCCCACCTCGACCCATTCGGCTCTTCGTTCGTTCATTCAGCACACCTCTTTGCCCGTGCCGGGGACGGAAACTGGAGCGTAAACTTCCCTGAGATTTTCGAACAGCGTTTTCTCAAATTTATCGAGTTTTCATGGCCTCAACGCCAGTAAAACACCTCGTAGCCTTTTTCCTCATGTGAATGTCTCCTCTCATAATCATCAGTGTCGACATCAATTGTAGCATGCAGGGACTCATTCAACGGGAGGCTATGGGACCACCATAGAGAAGCAGTAAGAAAGCAAAGCCAAATATGAAATGTAAATCCAGTCTAAATGGTCTTCCTTAAAAAAAACTTAACTGTTTTCCCTTTGGTATAATTCTATTCTCCGCCGCATTTGGGCCATTATTATAGCAGGCTCACATTTCACATTAACCATAACATAAGAGTTTCATCATATTTGCCCGACTCTTGCGGCCTATTTAATATTTCGAAAAGGTCCCTGTTTTCTAGGTTCCGTCTCAACCACTTTCGTGTAAAGTCCATGGAATAAATTACCGATGGAAAAGATGAGGACGATCTACCTTAGAGTACAAAAGCACTCAGAAGGTGAGTAAGCAACCTCAAAGTTAGAATTAAAGCGTACGTCTAGTCGGCTGACTCATAGTACTGAACTTTACATGCTTCTCTTTCTTTCGGAATGGTAACTGAACAAATTTTGACACCTAAATGCATTGACATAAAATTATATCAACATAACTACGCTAAGAGGCCAAGCCACATAAATACATACTTTCAACGGGACTATGTTGCCCATCAATGATCATGAATTGTCAGCAGCCATTTGGCTGAGTATTTATTCTTATATAAATGAATTTTCACTTCCATAAGAAACATAAATATGTCATGTGTCACATAATTTGCACTAAAGTTCGATCACCAACGAAAATACTGCGGTAGAATTTCTATTTGTGAAGAGTTCGACACACTTCTTGGGTGTTCATCGAAACGACTGTCCTTTCACAGCAAATGTGTTATTCACACACACAATTTCAGGAAATAAAAGTTGAAAGAAACTGCATAATAAGAAATACAATGAGTTCCAGCAACACTTCAACATCAACATGCGTGGAAATATAACATGATGCGCATTGTGCTTTGTGGCACAAACGGGGAAGCCATGGCAACTGAATGACCATCACTGACATGATTTCGTTGGTCTTACCAAAAATCCATAATATATATCCGTGTCTTCAAAATAAAACGTGGAAAACCATAGAAACTTCCGGCTAAACCGTGAATGAAAATGCGAATAACATACTAGGAACGGATAATCTCGGATAGGCCCGAATCCTTAAATTTTCCTGTCTTTACTATGTGATATATTTAGTAGACAATGTTAATTACGACACAACTTTGAATCCAACCTAACGAGCAAGAAGTATTTTTCCGACATTTTAGAAAAATATTATGCAAAATGTTGCGCATTTTATAACTGCGTTAGTCCGAAATATCAGAAAGTTAACTACCTTCGTAGCAAAGATTTTTCAAGCATGGTTTCATAGATGGTTTGAATTAATATCCAAGACTGGAAAAAATTGATATGCAAATCATCGCCGATAAACAATATACATAAAAGACTAGGAATCCACCCCAAATATGGATGCAGGAAAACCTTAGAGCATTGAAGTTACTGCTTTAAGATCAGTCAAATATTGCAACTTTTAATGTTCAAACATTACCTATAGAAGAATGATTCGATAAATACCACAAAGGAACACAAGCCTAAAAATAAAGTTTCCTAAAATTTTATACGCCTGGTTAATATAGAAAAAATCAATAAATTAATGAACGACCTTCCAGTAAAGGTTCGTGTTTTTCATCTGTAGACATCTTCGCCATTGTTCGATATTCAATTAAGGAAATTTCATATATTTTGAATTTATCTCAGGTTGGCTGTACTTAAAAAGAGGATAACTATCAAGTTGTCGATAAATGCTAACTGCACAAAGATATTCCAATCAATTCTGCGACATCGGCGCACAAATGGATAGGGCCGATGTTTTTTTCCAATAGAATGATTAAAAACTGAGGATGAATACATCAGGACACATGACATTAAAATTTATACGTGAGGGTATGATTATATTTCCATTTCCTGTATTGTTTGGTTATGGCAAGCTTTATTCACGAGTTTTTTGAATTAAAAGTAAACATGGGCACCGGGACGACGGTTGAGAGAATTGTAAACCATACGAATAAAAATTTAAAAAAGCATACAATACCATACAAGTCACCGAAATCAAAAGTTTATAATCTCTTTTTAAGGCATTCAGGGTAACTTCACAGAAAATGCAATCATAATGTGTCACCAAGGCAATTACATTTTTAAAAAAAACCTCTTATTCGGCAAGATTCAGAGATGAGATCCGTAGTACCGAAAATACGTCTAAAATAGTCATTACTACTTTTGGACTGGATACCATCCACATTCTCCAAATGATAAGGCATAACAGGTAGGCAATGCTGGGCACGAAATATTAGGCTTACACAATAGAAAAATTGCAACGGTAGCTACAAAAACGTCTTGCAATCGGTCGGTGAGACAAAAGAGCAATTATCGTTTTTGTTCAAGGGTACGAAATGGCGCAATAAAGGGAAATTCCCAACAGGAAAACTTTTTGGTACAAAAGAATTTATATGACATATATATAAGGCCATTTTAGGGACCAGAAGTATGTCACTTGAGCAAAGTAACATTAAGGCCGGAAAGACTAATATTTAGGGTTCATTAAATTATATCAACATCATTTTAAGGAGTTAGTTCACGTAACGAGGAATTAAAAATCATGCAAACATATTTTCCCTGCGATTTTATCAGTCTGTTATTGCTTTGTGTAGGTGTATGAATGCATGGACATATTTAAAATTTTCGATATACTTTACTTTTTCAATTCAACTTCATCTCGCGTTAACTTTAATAATTTTGACAGTGTGATTGCTCAGCTGATATTATTCTCCCTAGCTGATTCCCTCGGTGGGATGATAGAGCATTTCCTTAGAAGGACCTCAGAATGCTCGGCAATACAGTTTACCATATTCGCGGAAGAAAATTATTCGTTTAAATTACATTGGGAAACACGTCCTGATCATGTTTTTTTAGCTTTCTGTTGACTTTTATCATGACAATAACAGTCTTGACTTTCGTAATCACATCAGTATGTCTATTTTTCCAACGATCACCAGATGGGAAATTGAAGGGAAGCTCGATCTCATCGGGTATGTGTGTGAAATAAACGTACATCTTATCAATCAAACATAACTTGATACTTATAAGTAACAGAGAGAGTACCGTGCTAATGAATTAACGAACCCAATATGGAACAATGTCAGCTGAACAGTCTGTCCAAAGTAATAAATCTCTATTTATAATTCCAAATTCATTAACAAAAAAAGCTATGCATTCTGCCTACGTGTACATAGCAGGTAGGTTAAATGGTCCGCCTTCATTCAGGGAGTCCGATGGGAGGTTAAACTTGTTCCAATTCACGGGGAAATATACACTGGGCCACATTTAGAATTTAAAAAATGTAAACGCCCACAATTAAGCAGAACAATTGTATTTTATCAACAAAATCACACAATGCACAAACATAACATATGGAGAGAGCATACGAGTATTCGTACTTAGTCATGTTTGTCCAAGCTTTATCTTAAGTTCTATTAACATCCATCTTTTGTGCATGACAGATTTTTTACAGCAGCTCGCATAAATGAAGAACCAGGTAGTTTCGAGAAATTAGCGAATTTTTCCGATTTCACCTTTACAAATTAAATATTCCCCGGGAATGGGAAAGCTTTGCATGGATACTGTCGGTGCAGCCTTTAACTGATTCACACAAAGCGACCCCATTTCCATTATAGGTGAGTTATCTCATATTGCGAAGGAACATGCTATCTCCTTAATCCCATTGTGAGTGGAACATCGTTGGGGATGGAATCATTCCGCTTATTTAGTTCATTTAAAAACCCCGAAAATACCGTTTTTTTGCCACACAGAAATCCCTTCTGAACCTTACACTTTCAGTTTAGGTGGTTTCTCTAAGATGCACAACAAAATAGGACTAAAGTAGACAGATATTTAGTAGTACTTATGTAGAACTCAGCGAACGAGGAAAGGAGGAAATAGGCCCGGTTATCATAGGCGCTTGATGGTATTTAAGGAACATCAGACAAGTTCGGAAGTTTATTATCACTTGGGATACTCTTCAAAACGAAACTCAAGTTATAATCAGGATTAAAAAAATACCACGTATCCCGGAAGTCTTACCAGTCCCTCGACTTGATGGTAATATTTATATTCATCCGTTCACCCTACAACGAACCTACACACCTCAACGGATACGAGCGACCCTCCTTCAATATTTTCACATCGATAGTCGGATGGAGTGGGACTGACCGTGGCATAACAGGTAACGTTGGCACAAACGATACTATCGTCATTCATAAGAAAATATTATTAATGCTAGGTATTGATAGAAATTTGAACCTTCAATCTGTAATTAGCCGGCAATCTTTAAGCGGGACTTCAATCTCTCGAATCACCTTGAATATGGTTCACGACAACTTTAACGTTACGTAACCCTATTGGTAATGCATTTGAAACAATCTGACCTTAAATATTTATTAACGATTTGACGAATAGAAGACTTATAGTGTAACGAACGGGTATCATCCGGCACATTAAAAGCCATTATAGATCAGTAGCTAAATATTTCTATGAAAATTATCAAAACCAACATTACCAAGGAAGTCAAATTCTGAAGACTGAGTGAGCCATTACCTATTTGCATTTGGATAAATTTTATTGATGTTAAACTACAGTACCTGTACCATAAGTTATGGTTCCCAATTTCAAAGTCATGAGGTCATAATTTCAATTCAAAGTCAGTTATATTCTTCCGATTACAGTTTTTAACCGTTATTATTTATTATGTTCATTTAAAAATGGTTATTTGTATTCATTTTACTCTCATTATTGCCAGATTTGCCGAAACGTAGCATACTCTTCAAGCTGACAAGCATCATAATATCAGCTCTGTGTTCCAAATTTTGAAAAAAATGATTTGAAATACATATATTTTCCGACGAATTAGTTTGCATAAGGTCATAGCAGGAAAAGATCCAGGTTCAACACCACTAAAGAGAGTTGGACGAAGGTTGTCGAAAGGTTGTTGAACATAACGATAAACCCCATAAATAAACTGACTTACACAGGCGTCCTGTGCTCGATGGTCAAAACTCCAAACATTCGGTTTTCCGTCATGTCATTACTTTTGGAAGGGAATATTACTGCGAAACAAACTTAGTTTCGAAGAGTGTATTGAGTCGAAACATTTTAAGAACTTTTGAGTTGTACCTACGACAAAGTGACCGTAGATACAGGAATCCTTGGTTCGGCGTAAAACATTATCGTCAGCCACACATTTGATTGCAAGAAAACATTTTTCCAGCTGATAGAGGTTTGAGTACACATGAGCTTTTCGCAAAATATTATAAAAGTCGAATCAGTCACCCTCGCGATTTAAAAGCAAAATTTATCTTTGAAAAGTTTAATGCAATCCCATTAAAATTTGGACATGTTTCGTCAGCAAGACAAAATGCTAAATGCAGCAAACTGTTGTAATCCATATTCCGAATTAACAATCCATTTATACCACAGCCTCTTTCGCTCAAACAAGAATCCAATCAAAGCGAAATCACATACATTCACCAAATCTCGAGTGAAGCCTATATCTCGAGTGAAGAGGTATACAAAATTTTGCATCAACATTTGGACGTGAGAACGCTATTCACGAGAAGGATGTCGCCATTGTTCAAAGTTCAACAAAAACGAATTTTAAGTTCCAAGGCCGATTTGCATCTGCATTAACGGAATACGCGGGAATATAGGCATCGTTTCGTCACTATGGACGAATCTTAAGTATACCAATACACGCTTGAAGTCACTGAACGATAGAAGCAGGGGGTGCCAGCGGCGTCCCCTGCTTCCACAGAAGAAGGCGAAGGCTGCACCAAAGAAGGCGAAGACTTGAGTACTTCGTGAGATATATAAGGAATACTCTTCAATGACAATTTGGTAATGAGTCAAACTACCACAATGCATCGTCATTAGATCCTCTGAAAACCGAGATGCAAGAAAAACGCCCATTATTGGCCCGCAAAAAATTTCATTTCCATAACAGAATTGATTTTGTTTTAAATATCATCCTAGAGCTCCTGTCAAATGTTTTTGCTCCCAGAGCTCTTCCAAATCTAACCGTATTCGGTAGGGAGCAATAATAAAATAATTAGAGCACAACCAGCCATTCCATTTTCCATGCTGCATTGCACAATTAGAGTCAGCCTTATTCCGTTGAGTGTAGCCGCTGGAGAGAGTATGTACTGTATGTATGTATCGAACATTCGCATAGCCTGCTGACAACTTGTGAGAAAAATGTACTATCGATTTACCTTAAAGGTGCAAAAAAAAACAAAGACTCAGACGAGAATTTTGTGAAGGTGCGACAAAGCGTGCTTTCACAGGGCAGTGTTGACATAATAAATCAGAGTGAGAGTTAATAGTTGAAGATTGATTAGCACAGATAATGAGGCAACGGATGAAGAATTAAAACAAAAATGCAGACGAAAAATATTAAAGATTAGCAATAGAATATTACTGTTTCAACAGAAGACTAAACAACTTTCTAGCAAAAAATTGTGTTCCCATTAAGATTATGACGTCGACATTATAACTGTAAAAAAATATTCATGCGAGAACATCTCATAGGCCACGCACATTTACAGACTAATTAATCTTAGAACGTTCATTTTTTCGGCAAACATTTATGGATTCAATATACGATCATTGAAATAATGAAGTTTTCTGCGCTGGCCCACAATTCCCATAATTTTATTCGGC
This sequence comes from Hetaerina americana, assembly GCF_022747635.1. NCBI lineage: Eukaryota > Metazoa > Arthropoda > Insecta > Odonata > Calopterygidae > Hetaerina > Hetaerina americana. The sequence continues at coordinate 39,889,421 of NW_027286985.1, forward strand.
CGCAAATCTTGTCTATGTAACAATGTAAACGGATAAAAATAAGAACAATTTAGCTTTCTCCTTTAGCTCTGTGACCATAAGTGACGAAGGATAATGGCGATACACTGTATGAATACATTCGGGTTTGATTCTTAGACACAAGACACAGGTTGCGCCGTATTGTCAGATTATTTATGTTTATGATAAATTAAAATAGAGACTCAGGAAAGGATAACACGCTAAATGCTTAAAGATCCGAAGTTCAGGGAGAATCTTTCTCATATAAACATACATACATACACACATGTACACGTATATATATATATATATATATATATATATATATATATATATATATATATATATATATATATATATATATATATGCATATATATATATATATATATATATATATATATCCCTCCCCGGACTACAACCTTGACGTGGTGGAAGGGCTTGTGCGTTCCGATGAGCCCTAGAGCTGTACTGGCGGGAGTAATAAAAATTGCTCCTGGTAGGGTCACCCATGCCAGATAGGTCGAAGGTTAGGAGCCAGACGAAAGGTAGTCCACGCAGCGTCTGTTCCTCAGTGAGGCGGCTGCAATGGCGTCTGACCCCAGTGGGGCGGCCAGTAAGTGATGGTGTCACGTTAAAAACACTATTGAGGAAGGCAACGGGAAACCACCTCAATTATCATTCCCAAGAACAATGTGATGGACAATAGAGATATTTTGAGTCCTGGCAACCACGGGGCTCGGCCCAATCGGCCGTGTGTCGTGCCCGGCAGCGGGGGAGGCAAGGCTTCCGCGGTCGTCATCCCACGAAACCCTTGCAAGGGAAAACCAGCAGCAGCAGGACAGAAGACGCAGGAGAAGAAGACCAAATTAGTTAGAATAGGAACGTGGAATGTTAGGACAATGATGAGGACGGGGAAATTGGAGAATGTTAAGCGAGAGATGGAAAGGGGAAATATAGATATTTTAGGTCTATGCGAGGTGAGATGGAAAGATAGCGGGGATTACTGGAGTGATAAGTATAGAATAATATACAGCGGTGGGGACGAGAGCCAACGAGGGGTCGCCATAGTATTAAATGAAGAGGTAGGAAGAAGCGTCGTCAACATAGAGCAGGTAACGGATAGAATACTACTAGTGGAGATAAAAGCAGAACCGACGAACTTAGTTATTATCCAGGTATACATGCCACCGAGCAACCATAAGGAAGAAGAGGTCGATAGGATATACGATCAGTTAGAGGACATGATTGCATGTGTTCCTGCAGGGAAACATTTGATAGTGATGGGGGATTGGAATGCGACAGTAGGCGAAGGAAGAGATGGTGATGAGGTGGGGGACTACGGTTTAGGCACGAGGAATGACCGCGGGGAGAAAGCAGTTGAGTTCTGCAGGAGACAGGGGTTAGTTATCACCAACACTTGGTTCAGACACCACAAAAGACGCAGGTATACATGGAAAATGCCAGGTGACTCGGGAAGATATCAGCTAGATTATATCCTGGTTAGACACAGGTTTAGGAACAGTGTGATAAATTCCCACAGCTTCCCGGGAGCGGATGCGGACTCAGACCACAATTTAGTTGTTATGAAATGTAGCGTACGTTTTAAAAAGATAAGGCAGGGGCGGCGAGTTAGAAAATGGAATGTAGAAGCATTAAATGGGTTGAAAAGAAAGGAATACAAACAGGCGGTAGAGAAAATCATGGAGGACGGTAAAGAGCTAAGTACTATTGAAGAAAAATGGGAATGTATCAAAAAAGGGTTGTCTAAAGCGGCAAAAGACACTATTGGAACCGTTAACGCTAAAAGGACTCGTAAACCATGGATCACGGATGAGATGATTACAAAAATGGATGAGCGGCGAAAATGGAAGAATATAAATACAGAATTAGGCAAAATGAAGTACAAAGAATTGAACAATAAATTGAGGCGGGCAACAAATAAAGCCAAAGAAGCATGGTGGAAGACGCAGTGCGAGAATATGGAAAGTCTGCAGAGGAAGGGGGAAATCGGTGCGCTTTACAGCATAGTTAAATCTTTATCGGGAAGTAAGAAAGGGAGATCAACGATAGCAGTTAGAGATAAGGCCGGTAAGGTAATAGTTGACGCAGGAAAGATCCAAGAGAGATGGAAGGAATATGTAGAAGACCTGTATAGTAAAGAGCTTAGACCAACAAAGTTAGACATTGAAAAGGAACATGACGTAGAGGAAGATAGCTTAGGTCCAGGCATACTAGACAATGAGATAGAAAGGGCATTAAGGGAGATGAAACTAAATAAGGCCGTGGGGGTAGATAACATTCCCGTGGAACTTTTGAAATGCTTGGGAAAATGTGGGAGGAAGAGGCTATATGGGCTGATCCGTAGTATTTATGAGGAGGGAATCTGGCCGGAAGACTTTGTGAGATCAGTTTTAGTTCCTATTCCGAAAAAGGTAAAGGCCACGTCATGTGAGGACTATAGGACAATTAGTTTGATATCCCACGCAGCTAAGGTTGTTCTCAGGATCATAAACAAAAGGATAGAGAGTAGGGCAAATGATTACTTAGGGGATGATCAGTTTGGGTTTAGGAAGGGGAGAGGTACGCGTGATGCCATTGCAGTAATGAGATTATTAATCGAGAGGAATATAGAACACAACCAGGAGGTATTTGCCTGTTTCGTAGATTTCGAAAAAGCGTTTGATAGAGTAAATTGGGAAAAACTAATGAGTATATTGCAGAAAATAGGAATAGATTGGAGGGAAAGGAGGCTAATCCGCAACCTGTACATGTCTCAGACTGCTCAGGTGAGGGTGGGAAACGGGGAGTCAGGATGGGCAGTGTTAGGAAGGGGTGTAAGGCAGGGTTGCCCATTATCACCGTTGCTGTTCAACCTGTACGCAGAAGAAATGATCAAAGAGGCATGGGAAGAACTCGAGGTAGGAATGAAAGTGGGCGGGGAATTCGGAAAATCAGTTAGGTTTGCTGATGACCAAGCTTTAGTTTGTCAGTCAGCCAAGGGGCTGCAAGCATTGCTTAGTGAATTGGAAATTCAGTGCGACAGGTATGGGATGAGAATCAATATTAATAAAACAAAGGTTATGCGATTTTCTAGAAAGAAAAAGGCCAAGCTTAACATTAAAATAGGAGGGCAAAAGCTAGAGCAGGTAGAACAGTTTACGTATCTCGGTAGTGTTTTGGACCAACACGGTCAAAGTAGTAGGGACGTAAGGAGAAGAATTGCGCTAGGCAAAGAGGCTTTCACAAGGAGGAGGGAGTTGATGACAGGGACTCTGAGTAAGCGTGTTAAGAAAAGACTCGTAAAAACTTTGATATGGAGCGTAGCTATGTACGGAGCGGAAACGTGGTCATTGAAGCAGGAGGATAGACGTAGATTGGAGTCTTTTGAAATGTGGGTGTGGAGAAGAATGGAGAAGGTGAAATGGACAGAGAAGAAAACAAATGAGGAAGTACTTGGTATGGTGGGCGAAGAGAGGGGTTTGTTGGGAGCAATCCTATGGAGGCAGGAAAAGTGGATGAAGGGGGTGTTGACCGGCAGTGGGATGTTGAAGACTGTGATAGAGGGTAGAATGTTGGGCAAAAGAGGAAAGGGAAGGAACAGGATAGGGATGTTGGACGGGATGAAGGGAGGAAGGAAGTACTCAGAGATGAAGAGGGACCTGATGTAGAGTAGGATGATTGATTTTGTGTTTTGTTAGGAGTAATAAAATATTTGTTTGGTAGTTGTGTCAGTCCAAAAACCTACCTTAACCGGTAGATTACTTAAAAAAAAAATATATATATATATATATATATATATAATCGGTACTACTGTTCCTTCTGAGGAAGTCGGAGCTAAATTCCGTCGAAATTATTAAGCAATAACGTGTGAGTGTTCTTTTTATGTGTTCCTGTATATTGTTTGTTGCTGTCCAAGTTTTTAATTCAACACTGCCGTGTTACTTCGACGAAATCATATATATATATATATATATATATATATATATATATATATATATATATATATATATATATACATATACATGAGGGATAGTCAAATGAAAACCGAACACATGGACATGGGACATGAAGTGTTCACCATACACAGCCAGAGATGCAACGATGAATTTCGCGTGCTCCAGCATCCTCAGCCACCAGAAAACGAACCACACCTCTCTGCTATTCATTGCTTTCTACAGCTGGATGAACACACTGCACCAGTCCACCCACCAACAAGTATTTAACCCAACAACTTTGTGCGCCTGTGAGTTGTCACTAAGCAGTTTTCCTACCACATTTGTCCAACAACAGTGTTGACACCTTTCGCGTGTACTGTGTGCATTGGCGGATGTTCGGTTTTCATTCGACTACCCCTGATACATATACATGTATTATTATTTTCCCTCCACTGATTAATGTAATAAATTTCGTTTTTTGCTTCAAATATATTCATGAAACATTTAAAGGGAAGGAAGAGGAAGTGTTACTGAGTGACAATTTTTATCCGTAAGAAAATGTGGCAGCAAGGAATGGCACTCGCAACGCTTTCGATTAACTTACGATTAAAGAGTTTCTCTTTAAGGTGTACATAAGGTCAGACGGATTTCATTAGGTGGATACAAGGTACCTTTAATGTTACGCAAATATGATATCGATCGAACGTTTTAGGAAATGAGAATATTGCTCCGACGAATAAAGGAATTAAAAAAGTCGCGAACGCGAAACTCGTGATGTCATTTCCTTACGCAGCAAATACTTTTAAAGGGCTCACTCTGATTTTTTTAAAATTATAATGACCTTAAATTACTTATAAACTGCCATTCTGGAGCATTTCTCCTGGAAAGCCATAAAAAAAACTCTTTTTAAAGGAGCATGCATTCTCTTCAAGCTCAATTTGAGACCGGTGAAATGCCGTACACAAGTAATATGTGTAATTAAAAGAAAAAATAAAGTGAATCGCAGAAGAAAACGAGGCCCAATTATTATACGTAAAAAATTGCCCTAGATACGCCTGTCTTGGGAATATTAATGAGTCCAAGCAATAAAAGTAGGCACGAGTCATAGTTAATACAGCAAAATTCAAATCAAAGTCACAGAAAGGAATTTTACATGGGATTACTCCATTACTCCGCAAACATTTTAGTGGAGAAAACTTTCAACTGCTCAGTATTATATTGAGAAAAATAACACTGACGCTATAGTACCTCGCTACTTTTATGACCAATCCCACTGCCGCAAGCCATGAATGATTACCTACATAGTTTAACCACGCCCTCTTACCCACTCAGTTTCAATCATAAACCCGCAACAGCTTCCAACACTATCCGTATTATGATATTGTCTTGAACAAGCAGTTTTACCGAAGGAAATTCTGAGGAGATAACTATTATAAACTATTGCAAGGAAATCCAGTCATACATGTCCCCAATACAAACTTAAAATATAAACCCTAACCGTACAGGCCCATTCTTTAATGAAAGGTAAAAATAAATAAGATGATATTTCAATAATTGAAGACTCAAAGCACCGTTAACTATTTTCCACGGTACATATGAAATACTTGCAACACTATTTTTATACTTGAATGTTTGTATAAATACGGTACGTTTTAAATATTTTACAAACAAAGAGTCAATAATATTAATTTCGTAAAACTGGCTCCTTTTATACATTTCATCATGTATCTCCATCCTTTAAAATCTATATTGTGGATTTAGCAACAGCAAAATGAAACCCATTTAAGTGTGCACATTCATAAATTTAATAATACTAATGTTACACAAAAATTCACTTGATCGCATATTTTCATTGGATATATTTTCTTTCTCATGTAACATTTGTAATAAGTTTTCAAAGGATATATAATTAGAAATTCTTATCAAAGATTCTGAGAAAAATGGGACGAAATCAGAAAATTTAACCATTCTTTCGTTGTCTTCACAGTTTATGTTATTCGAATGGCAACATGGTCGAGCACTATTTTGATTCTCTTAATTCAAAATGATACAGGTCTTGGTTTAGTGGTTCACCCGTGATAGAGGGATTTGGCTTTATCCTTGCTGTTTTCGTTTGGATAATACTATTTATGTTTTTATAGGCTGCAACCATTGCAACAAACTCGTTCACACCATCAGTGAAAGGCATGTGCCAATAACAGCACTAAGAACAGTCTTTTATCCAAAACGGTAAAAGATTCTGGGCTGTAACTGTTTTGCAAACAGTGTTTTAGTTTAATATATACCGATACAATGCAAGTCTGAACCAAAATTCTTAATTGTTTTTGAAGCACTAAATAGAATCGTTTTGATTTTTAGTACTTATGTTTCCTCCGATGAAGACGGAGCTAAAGGCGGTTCAAGATGGTGCGGGGCTTACGTACTGGGGTCCCACCGAGAGGGCCCGGGTTCAAGTCACGGCGGAGTTGAATATTTTTCAGAGGCATCTCGATCCCCTCTTAAGGTGCTACGTGGAGGGTACTTCGGGTGAGTACGCCGTTCGTCGGATGGGACGCTAAGCTGCGGACCCCTTGGCACCTTTCGTAAAGAGTGGGCTAATGCCGACGCCGGGTTTCTCTCCACCCTTTATCCTTTCCTGTACATCCCATATGGCGCAAATGACCTCAGCTGTCGGTCACCTCTAATACGGAGCTAAATTCCGTCGAAATTATCAAGAAATAATGTATGAGTGGTCTTTTTATGTGTTCTTATATTGTTTGTTGCTGTCCAAGTTTGTTATATATATATATATATATATATATATATTCATATACATATATATATATATATATATTCATATACATATATATATATTCATATTCATATACATATATATATATATATATATATATATATATATATATATATATATATATATATATATATATATATATATATAGCGGTGCTGGGCGCGCCGCTCCAGGCGCGCCCAACACCGCTCTGACGGGCTGCGATTGGAGGGGGGTATGTTGGCAAGCGACGCTGAAAAAGGCAGTCGGCTCTGACGGGCTGCGATTGGAGGGGGGTATGTTGGCAAGCGACGCTGAAAAAGGCAGTCGGCTCTGAGCTGTGGTGTAGTGAGGAGCTCTGTTAACGCGAACCTCCACGCTCGACCCACGTCACGGAACGCGATGCCGAAGTTTTTGGAGCAGCGTTATTCCATCAAATTTGCGGTAAAGCTTGGGAAATCGTCTACCGAAACTGTCGGTATGATTAACCAGGCTTACGGGGAGTCAGCCATGTCCAGAAACATGATCTTTCGGTGGCACAAGATGTTCGTGGAGGGCAGAGAAGAGGTCGATGACGAGTCTTCGAGAGGTTCCCGATGATGCCTTCGCGGGAGCGTTCCAGGAATGGGAACGCCGCTGGAACAAGTGTATCGACTCACAAGGGTCCTATTTTGAGGAATATTAGCTTAAGATATGTAAAAGTATAATAAATTTTTTCTCCTGAGCTCAGTACACTTATTTTCCGGACGAACCCTGTAGATATAAGGAAAACGGATATGAACACATAAGAAGGACGAACACAGGAGAGTTAGGGGAGGCGGAATCGAACGGATCAAAAGAGTAAAAATATTTCCTTAACCGGAACTCGAACACCGGATCTTTTCACTTGCCGGGCGGATGCTCTCGACCGCTTGAGCTATGGTTCAACTTAATTTTATTCGGTCTAGTATGTTACACTGATAGTGTTTACATTGTACTTATTCGAGAAAACTTATGGAGGAAATTAACACAGATCCGTGGGTCTCATGTGGTGCCTAGTGCCCCATTCCACCACATTATGAATTCTAACCCACTGTCCTTTCCTCTATTTCTCCTTTGGTGGGTGAAAGAGCCCCCTGAAGCCATCACTTGGCCAAAGAATAGGGGCACTAGGCGACACATTAGACCCACGGATCTGTGTTAATTTCCTCCATAAGTTTTCTCGACAAATTGTGAGTGTCCTTTCTTTGTGTCTCTATATTCTAAAAATCTACATCTGTGTTTATATATATATATATATATATATATATATATATATATATATACACACATATGCACACACATATACATACATATACAGCGGGATACCTATATAGAACGGTTTCAGACCAGTCTTGATTCCTACGACACAAAATACAGGTATTGTAATACATCTAGACTTACTAAAATAAAAAAATAATATTCACGAAGAATTAAGATGAAGGCCAACTTATCAAGAGAATTCCTATTTTTGAATTCCCTAAAATTTTGTCGCCCATCACGACCAAACACATGGAAAAAGCAAATAGGATTTCAAAAATAGCGGCTTTCCAACATTGAAAAAACCATTGATTGAACTCGCTGTTTCCAATATTTGATTGAAATGTTTGACATGAAATAAACACTCGATTCTGTAAAACTTTAACTTTCACTGAGGGACTAGAAACATAAATATACAAAAAAATATATAAAAGGAAAAGTAGGGCCCATCATCTGGACCTATTTTAGGAATTCCGTTTGGAACACACCCACCGATTAACGCTATCGAATTCTCTCTTCAGATACCATTTCACTCTTTTGTGCCATTCATTTATCGTTGCCAAAAGCACGTACTTCACGAGTAAATTCACAATTTCTGCTGTCTCCTTATCAAGACCGACAGTCTTGAAACAGGTAAAGGCCATATTTAAATACAGCTGAGAAGCACACGTCATATGAGCCAAATAATGACTTGCATTTATTTAAACAACGGTCACGAAAAACTAAATAAAACGACATTAGCGCTTTCAAACGCATTGAAAATTTCACTACATTCAATTTTACAAAAACAATACTTCCATCATCATTTATTTTTTAGAGATGCTAGGTCAGCAAAATAAGTTCGTTATACGAGACCAAGGAATTGAACCAGCCTTCTTCATGACCGAGAAATCTCTCTATAAAGAATTCCCGGCAACGGTCCCCTTTGAAATACACCCGAGTTTAAATTTAAGCACCGAGAAACACACGTAGCGTGAGGAATTGAAGTCACATTGAAAGATTGACGGTCCCACGAAACAGTCGCCATGATGACCATTTAAAATCAGACTTCAATCCGGCACACAATGGATGCATTGTAATTCACTCCCAACTGAATATTATTGCCATAAAAAACGTCTATGTAATTTGAACACATTTAAGCACTCCTCAATCATATAGAAATAAAAGCGGATTTGAAGACACTCCTCGTCCACGTGGGAGGCTCGAATCACGCAACGTAGGTACTTTAATTGTGATGCACAGCGTCGATCGAAGCCATTCCAATAATGGCGCGCGGGATTACTGCTCACGTTTCTACGTCAGACCTCGAATGGAGATGAGAAGCGTGGACAAAATGATAGGGGGAGACGAGAAATAAGAAGGAATAAATCATAATTACTTATTCTAGGGACTCTTTTCAAATCTCATAAATAGGGAGTTCGATAATCCACCCGGCAGAACAAACCCAGATTTCTAAAGGCGATCCCATGGTTGTCGTGCGCGAAATAAGCGCTGGAATTTATTACGTGCAGCTCTGGAATGGGCTAAAAACAAGTGAACCATGTGTAGGCAACCATAACTAAAGTTATCGCCGTTACGAGTCAGCATGCGAAATGCATCGAAAAGTCGTAGTTCGAATTTTACGTGACTAGCCTCGATAAGTTCTTAAAAATACTATAGAATGTAACGCAAAAAAAATATCAATCCGAGGGTAAATATTTCAGCTGCGATGCTTATATTTGATATTTATTTCCAAAAAAATGACTACGCTCTAAGTTGGTGTAACTTCTGCATTGAAAACTAAATTTTCCGGACTTGAGCAATTTAAAATAACAGGAATGGCTATGGCCCAAATGTACATCACGATACGTCTGCGGTTTCAATGGAAAATAAAGAATTATAGCAACGAAAATGACATTTTCTCTCGCGCGCATAAATTAAGTTTGCTCTGGTCTTATAGTCATCAGAAGCAAAAGAATTGCATGAAAATGTCGTGTTCCATAACAGAGGGAGGACAGAATGAAAACTAAGATAGCAAAAAAACCAAAAGTAACATGATAAACAACTCAGCAATAAACTAAAATTATTATTCATGAATAACCTGAAAGATAAATTTTTACTATCGCATTGTCACAAATAAGTAAACTATAATTATTTGTACCCACAACACAAGGTGAAGAAGGAAGCTGGTAAGTAGTTCCAAAAAACAATATTCAAAAAATATTGGGAGATTAAACATTATTAAACAACCAACACCTCCTCTTCATAAAATAGACGTATCCGAACGTAATCTAGGTATTTTAAGTTAAAAGTATAGAAATCACATTTGCCTTTTAGGAATTAAAGTCATCAAATATACATACTAATAGGCGGCTAACTAAAATTTGAAAATTATATAAAAGCAGGATTATTTATCATAACAAATTTCTCTTCCTCATCATCTAAAATAAAACCAATCACCTATACTGATCATCAAAAATAAAATCAAAAACTTCTATTTTTAAAAAAGGTATGTGATTGGTGTAACTTAAATCGGTTCAATTTATATAAAATGTGCAAGAAACTGTGGGAGATTCCTGGACAGTAACTTTTGATGAAGTCATCCGCTACATGTGCGTTACAATGCAACGATTTCAGAGTGTAAAAACCATTCATCCTGATCAAGGCGAATGACTTCCACCCCCTGAAATTGTTGCATCGTATGTAACAAAACACAAAATATCCTAGATCCCATGCTAAAGAACCCACACTATACATGTAAGTCATTCTTTAGCTTGGCATACGTACTTCCTATCTCCCTCAATACACATCCTACCCAAATGCTTACTCTTTTCCCCCTCTACCTCACTTTCCCAGCATTCTAACCGCTATTATCAGCATCCCATTCCCCCTCATTATATCCTGCAATCACTTGTCCCGTCATCTCGAACCTCTCCCAAGAATCTTCTTTCTTCATCTATCATTTCTATTACTTCATTGTTTGTTTTCTTTCCCATGCATTTTATTGATCCATTCTTCCCAATATACACGTCACGAAGTCCTGCAACCTACGCTTATTCTCCAGCTCCAACGACCAACATTTTTAACATATGACTACTATACTAAAGCTACGCTCCATATACACGCACATTATGATCGAGAGATTTCTCGATAGTAAGAAGATACTAAGCCACAAGCAGCACGGATTTAGGAAGAGCAGATCTTGCGAAACACAATTCAGTCTTTTTATTCACGATATACTCCGATCGGGATAAAATGACATAGAAGGTGACGCAGTACGTCTGGATCGCAATAAATCCTTTGATAAAGTCAATACATAGTAAAGCAAACTTAAATGCTACGGCATCAATGACAAAATAATAAATTGGATGAGAGACTTCTTGCAAAAACGCAAAAAAACAGCAGCCATCGATGGGTTGTCCTCAACGGATATAGATGTAACTTCGGGCGTCCCCCACGGAAATGTAATAGAGCCGCTTCTATTCTAATTATACATGACTTAAGCTCACACGTTAGTAGCAACCTGAGATTATTTGCTGACAATACGGTGCAACACAGGGAAATAAGGGACCCATCAGATTGCGAGCTGCTTTCTAGCAACTTAGACACAATATCGGATTGGTGCAAAGAATGGGTATTACTACTTCGCATAAGCAAATGCGCAGTTTTGAAATTTTGGAACAAAGAAAGTGGCGAGCAGGACATCAATTATGAAATTGAGGGTTCAGTGCTAACTTCGGACGATCAAGTTAAACATTAGGGGGTAGTTCTAAGACCACGCGTTTCATGGGGAGGACATTTCAGGACAATATGCGGGTCCACTTTAAAGACACTCAGCTTCATTAAACGAGTGGTGGGGAAATGTAACGAGAAAGTAAAAGAGAGGAGTTATTTCGCTCTAGTTGCGCCTCATTTGGAATATGCTGCAAATATTTGGGATCCTAGGGAGAAAGTTTGGCAAAAAGAATTAGATAAAGTCCAGAGAGAATCCGCCTGGTTCGTTAAACATTGTTTGCAATAAGAAGACGGCCTTGCAATAAATTTGACAGGCCTTGTAGGGGAATTAGGCTGGGAGCCACTCGAGATGCGAAGAGAATAAACGAGACTTAGAATTTTAGAAAGGTTCAGAACAAACGAGTTTAACAATGACACTAAAAGAATGATTGTGGCCCCACACTATTTTGGTAGATCACACCACAAAGATAAGATAAGGGAGATAGTTTCAAGTACAGTTAGACACAAATACTCGTTTTTTCACACGGAAAATCAGGTATCATAATAGCAACGAACTATAGCTTCAAAGAACTGTAGGTTTAATTACCGTTCACGTTTTTCTGGGTCAAATCAGAATGAAACATTATGCTCTCAGTAATGGAAATCTATTTAACGCCAGTAAACACACTGAGCATCCATGCCTGCATTGAAATCTGCAATAGTAATTAAGCAAAGTCGGTAAAACTAAGCAAAAACTAAATAAAACACTATTAGAAACACATGAACATTTCAAAACGAGGACAGATTCAATGAAGACATTCCGAATCAGCCAGAAATCTAGAATAACGAAAGAAAAATACAGAAAGACAAATCATTTACTTTTCAATAAAAAAATTGTCATTTTCCACAAATCAGGCCTTTGTAAAAAAGTATGAAATAAACTTCATTGAAGTGACTACTCTAAAAAAATAAGACAAATAGTAAACCTTTAGTGACCAAGATCTTATTTCTGGAGAGCTAATGAAGCACTACGAAATTATTACTTCCTTGAAGCAGGAAATTGTACGCAATAGCCGAATACTGTGCATGGGGTCGCTTAAACCTGGACCGATATTCCGATAATACTACGACACGTCCCTCAAAAAAAAAGCAGGAGTGAAAAAGGCACTTTCGTCAAAACTTTCATCGTCTCACCCAAAGAGAAAAAAAACAGGAGTGGATACGGTCATCTTAAAGGGGGGAGACCGATATTAAAGGAACACAAGCTTTTTCTACGAGAGGTATCTTCCCTCTCAGTGTCTCGCACTCCCCAACCGTTCCCCAGTACTCCTCTTTCCTCCCCACCCACGCTCCCGATGAAGAACGCGATTAAAAAAAAAAGAATGGGGATCTTTTTTTTACACCCACCCCTTACACCCAACCCCAACAACGCCCAACAATCCCATCTCCCGGCGCATATTCCCGCGGGCTCTGAAAAAAAAGAGAAAAGAAAGCGATCCCGGCTCCTCTTCATTTTTTTCCCTGAATCCTTTTCTCTTTTTTTTTGTTTCTCACGGGATCAGATCTGGGCTTACAGTGGTGTTGGGATGAGAGATGGGATGGGAGAGAAAAGGGGGAGGGGATGCAAGGATGAAGAGGAGGAAGTGGTGACGGGAGGAACGAGGGAGAGAAAGAGGTTTATTTTTATAAACAAAAATTAAGTGCCGTGACCTACGCTCTAACCCGCCACGGTGAGCAGAGAGGCTAAAAAGGAGGAGCCTTTTTTCGCGGCAATTATCCCAATCTCTCCCCCGGTCTCTTCCTTCCGCCCCACCCTCCACAATCCCCCCACCCACTCCCACCCAACACACCCCTTCCCATTATCATACAGATTCCTCATCCCTTCCATTCTCCGCTCTCTATCTTTCTCCTTCTTCGGCTTTGAAGCATATTTTTTTCATTTTCCGTCAGAAGTTTCGGCCCCTTTAAGAATGCTTTCATTTTGATTGAAAAGCTCTTTTTTCTTCGGGAACGCCGTCTGTCAACGGATGGTGTCCGTGGTTTCCCAGTACACAGCGCATTCACAGAAACCATTTTTAAACGACAGTCGTTCAGTTGAATGGGTATTAAAATTTTCAAACCGCATTATATATATACATATATATATATATATATATATATATATATATATATATATATATATATATATGTATGTATATATATATACAGGTATGTATATATATACATATATATATGTATGTATGTATGTATATATATATATTTCTAAAGAGTGTCACAAATTCTTAAAATCCTCAAAATAACAGTCCGCGAAAACTTATTTCGAACGTCGAGTTAAAAATTCACATTTTGCGCATTTCAACGCCCCTACTTTATCAGAGAAATTTATAATATGGCATATAAACATTCGTGTCTCCATTTCCAGTATTCAGAAAACTCGACGGCTCGCGGTGGCGGATCAAAGAGGAAATAGGACATTTTCATATATTTCATATCGTAAGGCATAAACATTTTTTCAAACAATTTAATAATGCTCGAAAGACATTCCAGTGGACTAAAATCACACAGGGTTTCTTGCATAGTCATAAAAGGCGATTACTCTTTAATATCAAATTTGAATCTTTATCTCCAAAAACTGCTAACGCATTTATTTTTATATTTGTCAGGAAATTTCCTGATTTTTAATTGCATTTACAACTCCATCCGTGGCCAAAACAGTAAGAATAGTTCGCTCGAACTCTTTCCTCGCTGAATCAAACCATTAATTCGGTGAAACTATAGTATTTCTAGAGAAACCAGGTCAAAGTAAAAATTGTGCTTGTTATTTTTCGTCAGCAAACAAATCAAAAATATCAACATGGTTACCTTCACAGTCGGGTTTATACTAACTTATAAAGTCAAGCAGCCATTCAGAACAAGAATGAGCCACGTGACATTGACGAAATTCACATGCATCTACGTCAAAATTTACGAGCCGCCATGTACGCTTGAGACAGTGAATATTCACTTAGTTTAGATAAATTACTTATGAATGGCATACTTCAATTCCAATTAATATCGTGGTATCACAGGTAACTTTTAAATTGGTGAGGTGTTACGGTAAAGTCTAAAAATAATATCATACCCCCTTTGCATTCTTTAAACACTTTTGCTGGTGAATTTGGATGATACTATACCATAATCAGTAGAGGAAAAGATATCCGAAAAAAAGAAAATCATCTACAGTATCATTATCGCTGTCGATTGCAATTATCATAGCAACAGGAATAATAAAAGGCATCGTCAAAATCTATTTTACCTTAACACAGCATAAAAAGTTTTCCGACAACATGTATTTAGACCCTCACTACACGCAGTGATTCCCAATGATAATAAAAAAACATAAACGGTCGGTTTGGTAGGTGATGTAGTTCACCTAGTACTTAGCAAGACGGCGAGTGAAATTCACACATCAGGGTAGGGGGAGGGCAGTTCCTTTCCCTGCAAGAAAGTCATGGTTTCCCAGGAAGATCTGGTACCCGAAAAATCACATAGCTTGGGTGGAGCTGCAGGTGGTGTGCCCAGAGAGGCTTGCCCTGGAATCGAACCCGGACCCTCCGTAGTCCAACGCTCTAACCCTGAACTACCACAGCCCACTCCCATATTAATAATAGAGAATAATCAAAATTAGAATTCTACTCTCTATTGAATCGAGAAAATGGATTTAAATGACTCTCGTTGTTTCTTGACCCATCAACTTTTGCATTTAAAGAAATACGATAATATTAATTATCTGACACCTTAATACGAGCTGACTGCAAAATTAAAGTTTATCATTTTACACAATGCATGTGAACTATGTTTGGCAAAAAAACTATTTTGCGGCCACTTCTTAGATAAGTTTTAAATAAAGAAGAACAAAATTAATTATACTTAACGCAGTGCAGAAACTCCTTATATTTTCACCAATGAAACCGTAATGATGCATCGAAATCGCAAAGAGAAGCGGTGTTGAAGTTTTATAGTCATGAGCTTCTGAATGTCAACATGCATCTCTTATTAAATGCAATTACCAATGCATACCACACTAGCAACTCAATTTGAATTGTAAGCGAAGAAAATTTAATGGAACTTCTCTTTTTGGATTTTAAATTCTTCCTAGTACATTTCAAACATAAAGATTTGACTAAAGTTTTCTTCCCTTCAAATGGATACTAACCAGAAACACTTTGATAGAGAAGCAAATATAATGAAAATCAAAACGTCTATTACAATAAAACATTTAACACCTGTTATAAGGAAATATGAAATTAGCCCCCTCAAAATACGCCATTTTGAGTCCTACCTCATTCTCACTTCGTGAGTACATTTCGGCGTTCTAGGCTGAGTAACCACATTAAGGAATATATAATCCAGGTCATAACAATGAGAAGAGGACAGATAGCGGTAGAACGTATTGGGTAGAGAAATAAGGAGGGCATTGAAGTATTCCAGGAGGGGAGAGCAAGTTCGTGGAAAGGGCAATTTGATTCCAACTATTTCCAGGAAGTGAAATCTGCAATTCAATTTCCCTGGCGTTGACTATATCACGAAAAAGTAATGTGTCATTCTTTATTCCAAATAATACAGCCTTTATTCCCAAAAAAAAATTAAATGCAAATGAAGTTTGTAAAATATTAAAACAATGTAGTATATGACGCCAATAATATGATGAAGAGAAAGGCGGGAGACTAACAATAACGCGACGATACCCATTTTCCTAACAGAATTACAGGTCTATATACAAGGTATGTATTTCCTGTATACAAAGTCATCGCCGACCAATTTTCTAATTGATATGATAAATCCGTATTAACTAAATTAAAATCTAATTCCATTAATATAATTTCAAGCTTCTAAACGTTACTCCATTCGACCTAACCGTATTTATTTTTTGAAGCCGTACTAAAATACCACCTACAAGCATTTAGCACATTCCAGAGGCGCCGTTTGTAAATAATTTGTCAATTAACTAATGCATAAAGCAACATCTGTGTCATACTTTGTAAGTCGCCATGATACCGTGAGGAAGGGAACCTTTATTGAGCAATTATGGGCAAAGGCCAATTCTTTATTAAAGTAACGGCAGATATAACACGATTTTAAATAACAGTTGCTTAGCTTTACGGGGATCACCAACCGTTAAAGACAATATAATACAAGTAATTAAATCTACAAATGCTGAAGACTTTTTCTAAGCTAGAGATTTAAACTAGGGGTATTTTGGGCTCCTTCGGGGCCGGAAGAAAGCACACGAGAATCCGGGCTTTGGAGTCTTTATCTCGCGATCTCCCTTCATTTCTATGGGGACTTCCATTTCAGTTTCATCGCCAGAGTATTTCTCAATCGGCTGGGGTATTTATTCTCTATATAACACCGTTCCATTGGGTAATAGTCAATCACAATTGCCCGTAACTAACTGGCTAAGAAGAACTATGACGTGCACGTGTATTAGGAAGTGTAGGAACCATTTAGTTGTTTTCACTTTCTCGTGACACGATTTATTTTATGTCTGTCCCTTTCTGCTCAAGCTATCCATAATTTATCTATATGGATGATAATTATTCTCCGATACACTGATTTACTTTCCCATTGATGCCATACATTTCAATGGTGCACAATTTTTGTGACGCTCCTAACCAAAGGCCACCTAACAACATTGCAATCGCTTTTCATCCCTTTCCCATAAATATTTTGAATCAACAACCAAACTGTATTGTACGATTACTTTCATATAATCCTGTTTCTGTACAGCCGTGTTGGATTCAGTTTAATAAGTTCCTACATTATTTAAAAGAATAAATACCTACCGCTATTGGAAATATGCGTTTTAAGATTTTTGAACCATTTTGGTAGACAATATTAGACTAATTTCGGGGGAACCAAAAAACTTCCCAACTATTGAGATCCAAGATTTCCAAAAACATGAGTCAAATGTTATTGTTTCGCTATCTCAAATTTGTTTTTAATTACTATAATAATAGCATTGTTTAAACTTATGCTCTCAATAGTGTCACCGCTTGTAAACAATTAGGCACATTAATCAAAAATCTTTAGACTGTAGTTCTATATCGAGGAGATGATAAAACTGGTTATTCTAACGAACACATGTACATGGCCAATACACCAAGAGATTCATAGACACCACGGTTTCTATTCGCATTCGTAATGCGGCAAGAAATTATTATGCCACAATAACAGACAGCAGATTATTAATATCAGACACACATGCAAAAAAATATTATTGACAATTTGCAAGATTTTAGTTGATGATTGGGCGTCAAGAGTTACATCAAAAATTTTCCATTTAATTTGTCAAATCCCTGACGGTGAACATTTATTTGTGAGCGGACTATAATTAGACTTCATTGCATTTTCGCAATACATCATTCAGAATCATACACTTTAATCTCTATAAACACTTCGCCGAATACGGTTTTCCTCAAGCCATCTTTCAGTTCCTATGACTAGGCTGACCTTTCGTCATCTGTTACCCATCTTTAATTTTATTTTTGATGCAGTTGGTTACCATTAGAATTTGTCTGAACAAACAGATTACGCGAATTTAGAGTGGAAATACCGACACATATATCTATATTACGATATATCTTAATATTTAAAGAACAAATCATCAAGGTTTTGAATTCATTAGGCATTTGCTATATGCGCAATATTTTTCAAAATATTCGCATTAGCACGTACCAGCGTCGAAGGAAGATGAGAGGATGTACATCAGCATCGATTTCATCACGCGAAATAAAATTAGCATTCTAACTGGGTTTCCGACTGGCATGCCAAAAATAGGCCCTATTGCCTAGGACTTTAAATTCTTTATATTTTCTGCAGGGGAGATGGAGAATTTTGCAAGACTTGGCCTCGGCGATTACCACGACGGACACTAAAAACATTTTAAGACTTCATCGAGCAGGTCTACACCTTCTCCACCTTCGTCCTCCATGGCGTATTCTTTGAGAAACCGCTTTTCCTCAGCAGATGCGACTCCCTAAGCCAAAAGGAATGGGGAAGAGGTTTTAAAATCTTTTCCGCTCCCTCCCTTCTCTGCGAGAGGAGTTTCGCACCCGCTCCACAGGCACGTATGCAAGCGCAGCACTCATGTAAACATCCCATCCCATCTTAATCTATAATTACGCCAGCTCCCTCTCTTTCACTTCGGAGAGTTAGGTGTGGTCAGGGTTTACAAAATCCCTCGCGGTTTTAAGTTGTCGGCCTGGTTTTATTTTTGGGTAAATGCCCCGCTTCCGTGCTCACGAATGCATCGGAATATCACGCAGTATAATTCTAAACGGGAAATAGGAGGCAATGCATCTCCCGCCATCTATCGCCTCGAAACACAAACACAGGAAACGGCTTAAGGCTATTTACTGGGTACTTGTAATTTACGAGCACCCTCATTTTTTTAAAGCGTGCTGTAAACATAGGAGAGAGAATATTTTTCGACTCCGGTTATTTTTAAGCGCCTTTATAGGAGTTTGAAAAATCTGTTACGCACAATCGATTGCGAAATGTGAACGGATGTGAAAGGAGTCGAGGATAGACCAGGAAGCTCAGCAGAAAAATGCCGAAAGGCAAATTCAAAATAGAAAGTTGAAAAATTACATGGAAACTAATATTTTATTGCCTTACGGATTGAATTTGGAATGTATGCAAATAGTTATAAATATGAAAAATAATTTTGCACGTCCTGTTAAGATACCAGTTTTGAACTCGAATACCCCGAAAACCTGAAGTCAGACGCAAAACTAAATGAATAGAATATTCTGTATAATCTCCTTTTCAAAAAATTACAACTACATCCTTCGTAAGTTTGAAGTCGTAAATCATACCAAATAAGATCAATACGAGCGCAATGCGTGCAAAGCAAATTGCATGAAAACAGAGGTCGTTGAGACACCGCTCTAAGGAAATAATGGCATACAAAATGTAATAGAGAAAAGTATCTTGCACGCACTAAAACTGGCTGGAAACCACTTTTAATGCATTACACTATAGGGTCCGATACGCATTACGTTATGTTTAAACCATGGAAAAAATTTAGAAAGTTGGACCGAGAAGAAGACGGTCGAAGATTTATTTACGAGGAGAAATGAGGTAGTTGCTTTTAGACATTTGAAAGCTTAAAAATTAGACGGAGGGAACATTGAGAGGTGACGGAATATTTAGCCCATTATAAAAGGGAGAATGGCGGGTAAGCTGGTTGGGAGTAGGAAGACAATAGGCATTTTAGGCGTCATGAAGGCACTTTAGATGCCATGAAGAACTCACGAAGAACTGAGGACTTTTTCACCTACATCAACATGGCCCTAAGCGAGATACCGCTAGGGTGTGTGGAAGGAGGTGATTCAAACACCAAGTATGCAACATCAAAAATTAAGTTATTCTTAATTTTCAGTTACAATAAATATGTGAAATAAATCGAATAATGTAGAAAATAACTACAGGAACGTCTCCTACGGTTCCTAGGCGAGATATACTTCTCTGCGGATCAGAGATGAACTGTTAATAACAAGGGCAATAAACTAAGATTAGATGAAATAATGACAACATACGAGTAATAAGCTAGTTTGAATGAAAAATGAAAAAAAGTTTTCTAACCCCAGCCCGGTTTCTTACAACTTTTCTGATTCCTTATCGTTTCAGGAAAAAAATGACACCTTACATCTGTCAGTTCGGCACTTGAAATTTGTAATGTATTGTCATTACCTCTCCTACCGTAGCTCTATGGGGGATTTCGTATATGTACATCATCAAGATGTAAACAATTTCAGGAATAAACAAAAAGTTCACCCTACATATAATATGCAAATGATGATTGCTAAGGAATAATGATAGTTGTTACAGACCATCTAAACATATGAGCACATTAATTTACAATGCAACATTTAGTGGATGACTCCGTTTAAAGTTACTGTCGCGACATCTCCCGCAGTTTCTTGCAACATATTACTTCAATGACACCAGAGTAAGTTCACACGATACGTAATGCATAATAAGTAAGGGGCGTTATAACCCTTATCGTTAATAGGTACAACTCCCCCGATGATGGCAGCGAGAGATTCCCGAATTTCAATCTCGGCTGATGCCTCGGGATAACCTAATCTAAATTCCAAGTGGTGCAATTTACTAGCTTTTATAACTATTTTGGGGAATAGAATGATGGCAACTGGCCATCCTGTGGATTCCACAATTCTTAGGGCAGAGTGCACAGTGAACTACACACCAAAATAACATCCGAAACCATCTTTCGGGCTGATTACACAATTTTGTTCGAAGCGCATTACGTTATATTTTAATTCATATAGCCAAAATATTAATTCTGTATTATCCTCCACCATTCCATTGACAATTAAGGACCAACTTTACTGCGGAACGACCTCGACTACTGAGACCGGCAGTGCATTTTCGGCAAACTTTCGCGGAAAACGAGTAAATTAATTCACACTCGATGAATGATCGAATTTCAACAATCAAGTAAACGATACGCTCCTGACACTCCCGGAAATTGTTATATCCTCAAAACGGCGAAAATGATTATTATTAAATCGCCGCTCGTTCACATGATAGCATAAGCCTTACGAACGCCCCCCACCCCACCCCGAACTCAACGTCCAGTTTCCTATGCCACGACTCCCCTCATTTGGGTACGCACACAAACACAACCAACGCCACCTGCGAACAACGCAATGTCAAACACCTACGGTCACAAGTGCCCCCCGAGGCCTTCCACCGGTGGGAGGAGAGGTGAAGGGTGGAACACGAGGAAGGTAGGGGTATACAGGGTTCGCCTCGTTCTCTACTAGCCCTTCCATGCGAGTCCCAGAAAACCCCACGATAATCCCTGCGGACACGCAAGGATGGACACACGTGCACGGTGCGAGAACAATCGCGGTGCCAAGGCCACTCTCGACCCACGAGACGTCGCCAGGTCCAGAGGTTTATTGTGCTACTCGGGAGACAAGTAAAGAAGAGGGCCGGGGTACAGCTAATATCACGGCATGGCGTGCGTGTTTGCCCACCCCGGATGACATGTATAAAAGCACAACGCAGGTCAGAAGGGGTTAACAGAGGGAATAACGGGACGGGGACTGAGCTGCGAACGCTGAGGGAGGTGTCCAAGGCAACAAAAACTGTTGTCATGTAAAATTTAAATATTGTTTTCCATCAACCAAATTGCGTGAAAAATATCGCTTCTTCGTTTGTAAAACATTTATTGAAGTCTCCGATGGAAAAATTATCCTCGAATCACACATCGACTACACAGCAGTCTGCGAACTCCAGCGCACTGGCGTGCCATTCCCCTAATGCAAGACTTCATGTATTGCATGTTACTTTTGTATAACGCTCGTTGAAACACTAGAATAGTCCATGCGAGTGTTCCGAGAAGTTGAAAAGCTTGAATAATTTGACTACACGGTTCTCAAAATTTAAGAATTTCAACTCGATCTCGATTAACCGGCGACTAAGCAGAAGGCGAAAGTTCCCGAAAAACAATATGGGCAAATGGGGGTGAAAGATGGAGCTCAAAAATATCGATTCTACATCTACATAATACACCGCAAGCCGCCGATGGGCGTGCGGCGGGGGGTGTTAGGTCACCACCCGTAAAAAGTAACAATACCACATGCAAAACAACATAGAAAATTAAACCCACAGCAGCGCACACAGTCATGCAAAAATCCCTTCATCCAACACTCATGCAAACACAATAGACGTCGCCTTCCGTCATTTTATCGTTGCAATGTAAGCCTTTCTTGCGTAAGTATTCTTCTTTCAGAAAGTAATAATAGATTCTCCCACGTTATCGCATAAAATGGAAGCCCTTTTGGACCGCCGGAGTGCTTTTGGCACATGCAACCATCAAAGCGATATTTACATCGGAGCATGGCAAATTAAGACGCCTCGACCCAGGTAAAAATAGAATAAAACTGAAGAGAACTAAGATCATAGGAGAAAAATCATTTCACCATACTAAAATCAGTGTTTATTATCAAAACAAAAAATAAAATCCTTGGGCCCGAATTGGGGATCTTCCCGAAAGTGACACTCCTATTCATTAACAATTTTTGAGATATGTCCAGTTAGAAACTTCACCACAAACATTAACCACTTGGCTTTTTGGGTAGCTCATGGAGCTGTTAAGTAACTCGGTACAAAAGACCTGGAAGTGAATTTTATTTGAAATTTTACGAGTAAAGTTACGAGAGTTAACTTTGAGTGCATAAATGTCTAGTATTCCCCTATCTATTAATTCCCTTTCCAAAAAATTTCATTGAGCGCAATTTGAGCAATGGGTAGGGAAAACAAGAAATGTGAAAGCGCTGAGCGAAGAGACCTAAGATAAGACCTTTCTGGATTTTACGACGCAGTCTACCTGCGTCAAATTGCAAGTCGCGATCACAGAGAAATCAATACCATAGAACTACAATGGGCATTAATTACTGGTAGTCTTTCTTTCGTCGCGAAAAGGTCGCCATTCCACACACGAAAATGAGCGCAGACACGTTTAATAGAAAAGCAGAGAGAAAGCGAACACATAACTATAAAAAACATGAGAGATATAAAAAAATATACGTATATATATTTATATATAGTGCCCCCTACATACATATGTATATATACATGCATGTAGTCCAGGGGTTAAGCGCTGGACTACCGACCGGAGGGCCCGGGTTCGATTCCCGGGCAAGCCTTTCTGGGCGCCTGCAGATCCACCCAATCTATGTGATTTTTCGGGTACCAGATCATCCAGGGAGACCATGACCGGCACTGGGATAGAACTGGCCCCGCAACCCTGATGTGTGAATTTCATACGCCGTCATGCTTAGTACTGGGTGAACTCTACCATCACCTACCAAACCGACCTTTGGGTTGATTACTCTGTTTATGGTTATATGGTATATATATATATATATATATATATATATATATATATATATATATATATATATATATATATATATATATATATATATATACACATTCAAACACGAAATCCCGCCAAACGGCGAATAAATACTCATATATACAGAAACAGATATAAGGAAAAGGATATAAGGAAATATATATATATATATATATATATATATAATATATATATATATATATTTTTTTTTAGGTAATCTACCGGTCAAGGTAGGTTTTTCGATGGACACAACTACCAAACAAATATTTTATTACTCCTAACAAAACACAAAATCCATCATCCTACTCTATATCAGGTCCCTCTTCATCTCTGAGTACTTTCTTCCTCCCTTCATCCCGTCCAACATCCCTATCCTGTTCCTTCCCTTTCCTCTTTTGCCCAACATTCTACCCTCTATCACAGTCTTCAACATCCCACTGCCGGTCAACACACCCTTCATCCACTTTTCCTGCCTCCATAGGATTGCTCCCAACAAACCCCTCTCTTCGCCCACCATACCAAGTACTTCCTCATTTGTTTTCTTCTCTGTCCATTTCACCTTCTCCATTCTTCTCCACACCCACATTTCAAAAGCCTCCAGTCTACGTCTATCCTCCTGCTTCAATGACCACGTTTCCGCGCCGTACATAGCTACGCTCCATATCAAAGTTTTTACGAGTCTTTTCTTAACATCCTTACTCAAAGTCCCCGTCATCAACTCTCTCCTCCTTGTGAAAGCCTCTTTGCCTAGCGCAATTCTTCTCCTTACGTCCCTACTACTTTGACCGTGTTGGTCCAAAACACTACCGAGATACGTAAACTGTTCTACCTGCTCTAGTTTTTGCCCTCCTATTTTAATGTTAAGCTTGGCCTTTTTCTTTCTAGAAAATCGCATAACCTTTGTTTTATTAATATTGATTCTCATCCCATACCTGTCGCACTGAATTTCCAATTCATTCAGCAATGCTTGCAGCCCCCTGGCTGACTGACAAACTAAAGCTTGGTCATCAGCAAACCTAACTGATTTTACGAATCCCCCGCCCACTTTCATTCCTACCTCGAGTTCTTCCAATGCCTCTTTGATCATTTCCTCTGCATACAGGTTGAACAGCAACGGTGATAATGGGCAACCCTGCCCTACACCCCTTCCTAACACTGCCCATCCTGACTCCCCGTTTCCCACCCGCACCTGAGCAGTCTGAGACATGTACAGGTTGCGGATTAGCCTCCTTTCCCTCCAATCTATTCCTATTTTCTGCAATATACTCATTAGTTTTTCCCAATTCACTCTATCAAACACTTTTTCGAAATCTACGAAACAGGCAAATACCTCCTGGTTGTGTTCTATATTCCTCTCGATTAATAATCTCATTACTGCAATGGCATCACGCGTACCTGTCCCCTTCCTAAACCCAAACTGATCATCCCCTAAGTAATCATTTGCCCTACTCTCTATCCTTTTGTTTATGATCCTGAGAACAACTTTAGCTGCGTGGGATATCAAACTAATTGTCCTATAGTCCTCACATGACGTGGCCTTTACCTTTTTCGGAATCGGAACTAAAACTGCTCTCACAAAGTCTTCCGGCCAGATTCCCTCCTCATAAATGCTACGGATCAGCCCATATAGCCTCTTCCTCCCACATTTTCCTAAGCATTTTAAAAGTTCCACGGGAATGTTATCTACCCCCACGGCCTTATTTAGTTTCATCTCTCTTAATGCCCTTTCTATCTCATTGTCTAGTATGCCTGGACCTAAGCTGTCTTCCTCTACGTCATTTTCTTTTTCAATGTCTAACTTTGTTGGTCTGAGTCCTTTACTATACAGTTCTTCTATATACTCCTTCCATCTCTCTTGGATCTTTCCTGCGTCAACTATTACCTTACCCGCCTTATCTCTAACTCTTAGCGTAGCTCTTCCTTTCTTACTTCCCGATAACGATTTAACTTTGCTGTACAGCGCACCGATTTCACCCTTCCTCTGCAGACTTTCCATATCCTCGCACTGCGTCTTCCACCATGCGTCTTTTGCCTTATTTGTTGCCCGCCTCAATTTATTGTTCAATTCTTTGTACTTCATTTTGCCTAATTCTGTATTTATATTCTTCCATTTTCGCCGCTCATCCATCTTTGTAATCATCTCATCCGTGATCCATGGTTTCCTAGTCCTTTTAGCGTTAACGGTTCCAATAGTGTCTTTTGCGGCTTTAGACAACCCTTTTTTGATCATTTCCCATTTTTCTTCGATAGTACTTAGCTCTTTACCATCCTCCATGATTTTCTCTACCGCCTGTTTGTATTCCTTCCTTTTCAACCCATTTAATGCTTCTACATTCCATTTTCTAACTCGCCGCCCCTGCCTTATCTTTTTGAAACGTACGCTACATTTCATAACAACTAAATTGTGGTCTGAGTCCGCATCCGCTCCCGGGAAGCTGTGCGAATTTATCACACTGTTCCTAAACCTGTGTCTAACCAGGATATAATCTAGCTGATATCTTCCTGAGTCACCTGGCATTTTCCATGTATACCTGCGTCTTTTGTGGTGTCTAAACCAAGTGTTGGTGATGACTAACCCCTGTCTCCTGCAGAACTCAACTGCTTTCTCCCCGCGGTCATTCCTCGTGCCTAAACCGTAGTCGCCCACCTCATCACCATCTCTTCCTTCGCCTACCGTCGCATTCCAATCCCCCATCACTATCAAATGTTTCCCTGCAGGAACACACGCGATCATGTCCTCTAACTGATCGTATATCCTATCGACCTCTTCTTCCTTATGGTTACTCGGTGGCATGTATACCTGAATAATAACTAAGTTCATCGGTTCTGCTTTTATCTCCACTAGTAGTATTCTATCCGTTACCTGCTCTATGTTGACTACGCTTCTTCCTACCTCTTCATTTAATACTATGGCAACCCCTCGTTGGCTCTCGTCCCCACCGCTGTATATTATTCTACACTTATCACTCCAGTAATCCCCGCTATCTTTCCATCTCACCTCGCATAGACCTAAAATATCTATATTTCCCCTTTCCATCTCTCGCTTAACATTCTCCAATTTCCCTGTCCTCATCATTGTCCTAACATTCCACGTTCCTATTCTAACTAATTTGGTTTTCTTCTCCTGCGTCTTCTGTCCTGCTGCTGCTGGTTTTCCCTTGCAAGGGTTTCGTGGGATGACGACCGCGGAAGCCTTGCCTCCCCCGCTGCCGGGCACGACACACGGCCGATTGGGCCGAGCCCCGGGGTTGCCAGGACTCAAAATATCTCTATTGTCCATCATATTTTTCTAGGGAATGATAATTGAGGTGGTTTCCCGTTGCCTTCCTCAATAGTGTTTTTAACGTGACACCATCACTTACTGGCCGCCCCACTGGGGTCAGACGCCATTGCAGCCGCCTCACTGAGGAACAGACGCTGCGTGGACTACCTTTCGTCTGGCTCCTAACCTTCGACCTATCTGGCATGGGTGACCCTACCAGGAGCAATTTTTATTACTCCCGCCAGCACAGCTCTAGGGGTCATCGGAACGCACAAGCCCTTCCACCACGTCAAGGTTGTAGTCTGGGGAGGGATATATATATATATATATATATATATATATATATATATATATATATATATATATATATATATATATAGTACAATACACAGTAACACACAATATAGAAACACAAAAAAAGGAAGAACACTCACACGTTATTTCTTGATATTTCGACGGAAACAATCCGTCTTCCTCTGAAGATATAGAAGCCACTTCTATAATAATCACTTCTATATCTTTAGAGGAAGACGGATTGTTTCCGTCGAAATATCAAGAAATAACGTGTGAGTGTTCTTCTTTTTTTGTGTTTCTATATTGTGTGTTACTGTGTATTGTACTATTCGGCACTTCCGTGTTACGTCTACGAAAGCATATATATATATATATATATATATATATATATATATATATATATATATATATATATATATATATATTTATTTATTTATTTATTTATTTATTTATTTATTTATTTATGCATATATTTATACACACGTACAAACACGAAGTTCTTATTCCTTGAATGAGGCGTGAGGATATGTTATCTCAGTTAAGTGAGCAGGACTAGCATTTACTCCGCATTTCTATGGTACTGATGCTCCTCAATCAAAGCAGTTAAATAATTATGTGTTACCGTTTTCATCAACAATAGAGAGCACGCCTAATCGGTACAGTATCAGTTGCAAGAACTCTAGCTGATTCATGGACGAGGATTTTATGATTTCCCAAACGACCAAGCTAGGGACGGCGGTTCTCATCGTAAGATATTGCTGGTGCACCCAAATTCCCACGGGAAAAATATCCTTTGGAAGACACAATAGGTGAAAAACAAGTTCGAAGTTATAACAACCATAACAAAAGCAGGCCCGTTCGCTTTGCAAATTAACGTTCAATTTACCATCCTCACCCGGCAGTTGGTGAAAATAACCACTGTAAATTTTAAGAGGAAACGAAACTTATATTTATTTCGAAATTAAATGTACGAATTGCAAAATTCTATCCGTAAAGAACGGATAAAACTGGCGAGGAAAATAGAAACATTATATCGACAGCGATCCGCGAGTTCGAACCTAGGTGTCTACAGTTCATGAATTCCCTTTGGAACCGATAATTGCGGATTCCGTAAATTTCAAAGCAGAGAGGAACAAAAACACGACTCAATAATACTAAGGTACGCTGGAGCATGATGTAGGAAAACATTTTTCCGCGTAATTGAGAAAAGCTCCGAAAAAAAATAGATTCCCCGAAAAAAAAAGGCCATTTAACTTCGGACGCGTTACTTTTA
This sequence comes from Hetaerina americana, assembly GCF_022747635.1. Taxonomy (NCBI): domain Eukaryota; kingdom Metazoa; phylum Arthropoda; class Insecta; order Odonata; family Calopterygidae; genus Hetaerina; species Hetaerina americana. Next base: position 39,917,857 of record NW_027286985.1, read on the forward strand.
TGTATATAAAGGACATAAAGATGGGCGCGACGACATTTTCGGGACGAATTATTTTTTTTCCGGAGAGAAACAAAATAAAAAAGGGGGAGACTTCATTTCGATTTGTTCCGGAAATGGCATTCCGCAAACTTTCATTAAAATTCGAAACTTTTACGGATTGACGAAAAGTAATACAAAAAAGAAAATAGAGGCAAAGGGAGGGCCCAGGGAGCGGCCACACGGCCTGGGAGGACGAAGGAAGGGAAGGGGGAGGCGGGTGAAAACGGGAGGCGGCAATGTTTTGCGGGTCGCACGATGCCCGTTTATCTGGAGTAATTACACGCACCACAATTTCGTGTTACACCTACTTCCCCACCTCTCCTCTATTCCCTATACTCCTTCCCCTCCTGCATCCGCCTCTCCGACCTTTCCCTCTCCCCCCCCCACACACACACACACAACCTCCTCCACCCCAACATTGCTACAAACCTCCCCGCTCCCGCCGACACTTCCCTCCGCACCCCAAAAACCTTGATGGAATTTACAAGTTAGATTAGTCCCACCTGGGTTACATGTCATGAGCAATCGCTGTTTCCACGTTCTGTTTGTGGACATGTAAAATCGGCTGGTCGTCATCGGAGGACGTTATAACCCCCGACGATTGCATAATCTCTCCGCGGCTACGTAATTTCCACGTAAAACTATTACCCGGACGCGACGAACGAAAAGAATTAAATTACAAACGCACATTGATTGTGACGGGCGAGCGCATGTCAATCGAAATTGATAAATGATAGTGAGATGACTCGGGAGTGAAGAAAATATCGTAAAAGTAACTGACCCCGAAGGATAAAAGTTCGCAACAAGTTAGGGAAGGAGACGGCGACTGAAAAGGTAGATACGGTCAACGGGACGGGAGTCCGTTTCAGATTTTTAAACATGAGGTGAATTCATACGATGATTATGTGAGTCGTAGTTTGCACGAACAGCTGCATCTCGCGAAGAGTCATCGATACAATCTTGTGTTAATTAATTGACTGGCACGGACTATAACTAGGACTGCTATGATTGGCCATTCAAAACTGAATTTGGTAACGCTATTTATTCACTTGAATGCACCTTTGCATAAACACTCAACAAACCGTTCTTTTTGCACTACGCTAAAATTTCGCCATAATTTACAGATGTCCCTGCTTCCATAATGCATTCACTTCACACTTAATCCGCAAACAGAGCGCCTTCGTAATATCTGTGGACACCTTCTCTGGATCATAAATCATTAATTTGCAGTTCATACAACAATTTACGCACGGTTTAATTCTTTTACGGAAAAATTCAACAGCGACCATCTCCACTAACCTTTTTACATGCCAGATAAATCAAGTGCAGTGACCCAAATAATTGAATGGTCGCAAATATATAGTATGCAAATATCGTACTTTTTATTAGAAGCGCCTTGTCAGATATATAAAATATAAATTAGAAATCGTCTTAATTTTAGTAAATTTGTTTGAATAAATTTAAATTTTACCAAGGTATTTCTCATAGATTTCGATTTTCACCGAATTTCCTAGATTCTCCAATTTATACATTTTTTTTGGAACTAAGGAAACGTTTCACCCAAATACACTTCAAGTGATCAAAAATTATGTGCGTGCAATATAACAATAAAACTGAAAAACTTCATGCAAGTAAAATAATCTTATCAGACATATTTTCAAGAAGATACTAATACAATATTTTCGCGTTAATTCTTTTTTATTGTAAAGCAACAATTTCGCAAAAAGTATCTTGGAAAATACGTCAATTACATTTCAATCCTAGACCCTGGATTTCAATGGCTGTACTTATAATATTAAACTGAGTATTCAAAGAGTGAACTCACCAATATCACTTTCCACTCGTTCCTCGGTCCACAGTAAAGTAGATACTATAAGAAAAATAGACGAAATGTTTGAAGTTATTGGAAGTTTAATTTAAATAAAATCATAAATATTAAATTCTTGGATACTACAAATAAAATAACTACGAATATTTTGTTCAATTCTGCATCAGAAAATACCTAAGCTATGACTACCATACAACATAATACCATATTGAAAACATAAATATTTCGAGGCAAAATTTCAAATTTAAATGGGCATTTTTATGACCATTTAAATTGGAATTTTTTTCCAGAACTTCGCTAAGTATTTCTCACTTTTCAGTACTAACACTCATTCTTCTCACTATATCGATAAGTGACAACAACGAATCCCTCTTCTTCAGTCAAATAAATGAAATGATAATTATAATATGATGTATAATATAATATATAATGATAATACATAAAATGCATCTGCAAATCATTTAGTAAGAAAATACCAAAACCCCAGGTAAATAGATTTATGTCCAACGCTCTGTTTCTGTAAAAAATTATTACAAAGTTAAAAAAAAATTCCCATTAGGTCAGGACGAAAAAGTGTCCAAATAAGGCTAATTCCATAAAAATATAATGTTCGTTCCCTAGTAAAAGTACGTATACTACTAGAATTTCTACTCTTTTAATAATTTATTGCCAGTCGTACAAATATATTTCTCAACCTTTTATTAAAATACAGGACCAGGTTATTAAAACTTGGAGCACAGAATTTCACGAATAAGAGAATGGAAAACATTAAGGGTTATTGTACTTAACTTTTTCGTTTCACGTTCAAAAGGATCTCGGCGCAATTTATCCATTTTAAATTATATATAGCAGAACAAATATATACATAATATACCTATATTTAGAAAGGATTTTCAGAACGCTCTTCAGAACAAGCAACTCTGTTCTTGAAATCGTAATATGTTTCGTGCAGGCAACCATGCTTGCAAATTTGCTTCAGACAGCGTTCTGCTCAGTATATCACGTCTGTCACATGCAGTCACAATAAATCAGTAGCTACTTACGAAAAAATGCAAATGAAATGGCGATGGGGCATGCTTACCCTGGAAATCGTCATTAACAGTAACACGTGGGACTTTAACGACTTGATAGCTACCGACTTCAAAGCAGGCATAAATAACCAACTTTTGAAACAAAATGATTTTTATTCAAATTATTTCCCCAAGCACAAGCTAATGTGTCCAAGCTAATTACATCATCCTTGCATTAATAACAAAGATGCTGATGAGGCTAATCATTTATGCTCTGTGCCCTCTAGCCCTAAAACGCTCGGCTTCCACATCAATCAAGTCCATTTAATCAATACTGAACGAAAACAATTAGTTTCAATACTCGGGGAGGAGAGGAGGGATAGGATATCAACTTCGAATGTTTAAAAATTTTTTTTATTAATGAAAACAGATCCTTATATGAATGATTTCATTCATTTTTCTTGGAATATCCAGACACATTCCGGATCACCACGGGGAAAGCGGTGAAACTTGGCGGCCGTCCCGGGTCATGCACATCAATAGGATCGAGCCAATCGGGAAAACATATGCGATTCCTGACGATTTGCATGTTGAAAAGCCCCCGCTAAGAACAGACAAATCTCCCTGATGTCCGCCACTTGAAGCTATCAAAGATGATTCACATAAAGGTACCTGGAGCAAAACACAAGCAAGTAAAATTTGACCCCACGAGTTAACCAAGTAATCTCAAAATGCATACAAATACCAAAATCTTTCACCACTTTAAGACTGCAATAGTGAAAAAAGTTTTCCCAAATTTCCGGAAAAATTACTTTCAAGTCCAAAATTTTAAAAATACTCCTGCATAATTCATCCGTTGGAACAAACTTGAAGTATACTTTACCTCCAAAGCCAAAAATTTTGCCTGGAGACCAATAAAAAAATTCATAAACAACCTTGTTAAGTTCATTTCCCCCATCTAACCAACAAGTTTTTGTCTCCGAGCGCTTGTGTGACGACGGTTCCGTTGGAAAGGAAGCAGATATCCCCGAAGAGTTAAAAACGAAATTGAGAGGAAGACGACGCAAATTTGGCGCCCACCACATGCACAGCGTAACGAATCGACGGGAACGGCTCATAACACAGGCGCGCGCGCGGGAGGGAAAGAGAGAGAGAGAGAGAACTCGGAACGCACACAAGGACTCCTGGACACACAATCAGCATCACACGCCTCTCACCAGAGGGCAGAGTAATCGCTCGCGGAATGCGTGAATAAAGAGTTTTCGCACAGGGCGAGAGTCAACCTCGATGCACGCGCAATTTATCCTCGCCCCTCCTCCCGCCCCTCGCAACCTCTGCTCCCGGCGCCACACACGCCCCTCCCTCTCCACTCCCTTCGCCTCTCCTCTCCCCCACGGCCCGCCCAAACACACACACGCTCGCACCCGTGGACGCCACTCGCTCATCCGAGTATTTAATTTATTTTTTACGCCCGGAGACGGGAGTGGTGTGAAAATTCTCCCATCGACAGCCGAGCCCTTCCACCCTCCTCCTCTCCCGCGATTTCGGATCATGCACCCGCCTCGACAACCCCCATTCCCCCGCACCACTCCCACAAAACACTCCCCGACCCGACTGTGAACTCCCGTTCTCCACCCCCGCTCCCCCCATATCCCGATCCTACACGAAGCATTCGCGATCTCCCCCTCTCCTTCCTCCGCACGGCTAGTCCCATCACCCCGCCCGACCGCCTTCCCCATGAGCCCTTCACACCCACCCCCCGTTCCCCCTCCCACTCGCCCCGCGCGCAACCTATCCTCCGCCCGCGGGCTATGGAGGTCCCGCGCTTCATAAATGCATGCAAAACTCCTCTCTCCCCGCCCACCCAACACACACGCGCAAAAACCCATCCCGCTGCTGACTAAAAAACAGATTGGTAAAGGGAATCCGCGGAGGGAAGCAGCCGGGAGTGTGGGGATCGAGTTGTGGGAGGGGGGGTGGTGTCGAGGGGAGAAGAGGTAGAGAGAAGTGTGGGGTCGGTGGATTTCGGCGCGGCGCGTGGTCGGGGAGTGCCGCCCTGGGGGGAGTTAAAGGAATGGAGATGAGTAAAAGAGAGAGGGGTGCGGTTGGCAGCAGGAGAGGGGGTCAAAAGGGAGAGGGTTCCATCACAGGAGTGGGGGGTGGAGTCAGAATAGGAAGGGTTAACCTGGGACGGCAGAGAGGGAGGACGGGGAATCACGTAAAATGGTAGTCGAATTTTATCATTTCGGCCTAACGCCCTTTTCGCCGAAGATAGTTATTTACGGTAGATTGGTTGATCGCGCAAGGGGAATGAGAAATTCGTAGCGGACAAACCCGACCCCACGCTACAGTCGAAAAGGAACGGAGTGGGTCAAACCAGTGAGAGCCGAGGGGGACGAGTTCCTTTCTGACGCCAGCGACGTGGCCTGTTAGTGGCTGGACGGTTCGATGAAAATGAACAATGAGAACTTTTATGAGTCGGCGTCTCCACACGCAACCAACGAATGGTAATTGAGCGGTCTTTAAAATAATGCCTCTACCATCAGGCACATTACATGAAACCAACCAGAGGTATTTAAACCCAAGATTCTGAATTAAAAGCTTGCAACTACCAAGGGAAAAAGCGGTTGAGCCTAGAGGCTCTTGATGGAAAAATTCAACTTAACACCTTTCTCATAGAAATAATCCAAACCATTTCCAAATTCTTTCAACTTTGATAATAATAATGTCAAAAAAATATTTTTTAATATCAACAAACGTAGTAAAAAACAAAACGATTTTACTCAAGTGGAAAAATTATCGATTTGCCTCAGGCCAGACCTACGGTCAATGAATAAATGTTTAAGTCAATGTTTCTAACTGTAAAAATATGTCTTCTACCAAGTATCAGTGGCGAAAGTGATTCGGTCACAAAAACATCCATAGTTAGCTGTGTTTCATACACTCAGGCAAGATAAAATTACATTACAAAAAATTTTTTGCTAAAGTCAAAATATCAAAGAAATACTATTTTTTACGGCATTACACTTTAACTTGAAGTTAAATGAAGCAACAAGGTGCAGAATCAACAATATAATCCCAAACGTATTTAATGAAAACAACTAAAGAAATAGGTTTTAGGCCAAAAATCCCCATTACTTAGCAACACACACACACACACACACACACACACACATATATATATATATATATATATATATATATATATATATATATATATATATATATATATATATATATATATATATATATATGAGATTTCGTCGAAGTAACACGGAAGTGTCGAATGACAAGCTTTGACAGCAACAAAAAATATAAGAACACATAAAAAGATCACTCACACGTTATTTCTCGATCATTTCGACGGAATTCAACTCCGTCTTCATCGGAAGAAATAGAAGTAATGAACAGATAATATAATGAAGAAGTAATGAATATGATGATATATATATATATATATATATATATATATATATATATATATATATATATATATATATATATATATATATATATATATTGAAAATGACAAGTAAAGGGTACATTATAAAATGAATAATTCAACTAGCAAGTAAGTATTGTATAATGAGGATCAGCATATGAAAATAACACCAGGGGAAGGGGAGCGATGATACGTACAAATGTAAAATTGAAAACAAGAGATGCTAGATGAAAATGAAAATAGGTATGAGGGTAGAATCAGAGAGTTGGAGTCAGATCGACCGATTAACCATAGCTGACGGTTGCCAAATTACTCTTTCTGATTGCATCCCCTCAAAATTAGCAATATCCACCTCGGGCGATAAGAGTATAGCACGTTGATGGACTTGATCGCCAGAGTACGGAAATCGCTCCCAGCAAAACAGACCCCTGACGATAATTGGCTCTATTTCGCGCCAATTTTCGGACTTTAAATTCTCATTTACATATTAATTAATTAGCATCGAGCGAAACAGAATCCCTATTTCTACTTGCACATCATTAGTTTTATGATTTCAACTAAAATACGCTCAAATATTAATTTATAACATGCATAATGTAATTATTCCCGGAGCATAGGCCTGAGGAAGTCTGCGAGATGCGGTCCCATATAAATGGCGCAAAAAATGTCTGTCCCTAATTACCTTTAGCATAACATGAAAACTTTAAATACATAATGAAAACAGGCACAACGTATAAAAATAACAGCAATGACAAAAGAAAAAGAGTACGGAGGGGCTTTTAAGTAGATTTACGATCATGCTAAATTAACTAAGTGAAATTAAAGAAATATCACCTGATTAACGTCAGATCAAAAGGCAGAGAAAAGTTAACACGATGGGAATAATTATGCAGTTCATTCAAAATGAACCCATTTCATTGAATTTAATATTATAAAATAAAAACAAACTATACATAAGAGCCAGCCGTCGTGCAAGTAGCTTTCTTTCATTTGAAAAAATTGTTTTCCTAATTTTATAGACACAACTATCTTAGCAAAATATCACCCACAACAGCTGTACGACACCAGTCAATGCATTGCATTCAGGACAAACAATAGAGTACCTCGGAGATAATCTGGCAATATGCATTAATTGGCTCATTATAATGCAATAGGCCTTACGAGCATCCATTTTTAGGAGACAAAGAAGAAGAATAATGAGAGCTTCAGATTACAAAGAGCGCGATGGTATATCGAGTTCTTCAATTCAAAAATCCATATCACGTAAAATGCTGAGGGAAGCCATGCCCATCGACGATGACGATATATATCCATTCTCGTAAAATTTAAAAATACTAAAACAATAATCCTAATTATACAATGAGAGCTATTTTTTCAATATTAAACCCGATAATTTACCATAAAATTCAATTGAGAACGGCCACAACTTTCACCTAATACTATCGGCATTCACATTGGATTTCATTACAAGTCAACTTTCGCCAAGCCCTTTTCCCTAGTACCTTCTTTAATGACCTCGAAATAAAATTTTACCGCCAATTTAAAGATTCCAAGTTGCCCATAATATAAATGTTTTCAACACATAGGAATACATTACGCCCTGAAATACCAACAATTCTGATGGTTCTGCTCGCGAACAAATCTACTGATATTTCGCTTATTTACGCAAAAAAAATGAAATAAAAACGTAAAAATGCGGAAGCGTAAAATAGCTTCTGCCTCGGAAGAAGGCAATACCAGCCTGCTAATTACCTCTCTTTGCAGAGCTAAAGGACGTACAATAAATAGCCATCCAAAAACCACGGCGGAAATATTCATGTAAACAAAAAAGGCGCCCTTTGGAGGGAAAAATTGCTATTTGGCTCACACTTTTTGAGTTTACGCGTTGTTTGAGTGAAAAAGGGTCATATTTTCAGGGCGAAAATCCACGGCCGAGCGCACGGAAAATACTTTAATGCGGTAATACCTTATGTTCAAAGCGCCAAACACAACAAAAAAAAGCAACATCAAGAGGTCGTGGATCCGTGTCGCGTCATGCGGGCCTCAACGGCTACGCGAGATGGGCGAGGGAGAAGTGGGAGCTGAGGACGCACATGCATAATAACAATAATAATTTTTCCGAGAGAAAATTGCCCAATCCTGCAAAAACACGCGCAATTAAAATGCCACTTTGGGCGCGAAAATTTCGGAGTGAAGCGACAGCGGCATTTCCCGCTAACTGCTGCAATTGCAATAACGCCGGCAGAACGAAATAAGCGAAATGAAGGCTTCCCTGCTCCCCTCTCTCCTCCCCCAATTCCCACCTCCCTGACGCACCCGCCCAACCCCCCCCTCACCCGCCACCCAACTGGTTACCTTCCTCATCCCATTCCCAACGAACCGTCCTCCTACTTCCTCGTGATAATCACGCTCGCACGCCTGCTCACGGGGTGATGCAGGTGAGTGATGAGTGATGGGGGCAGGGCGACGGGCGCGGGGGATTGGAGGAAAATCGGGGGAGAAGGGAATCCAGGAAGAATCGCGATAGGCGGAATTATGTGGGCGGGGGTTTTGGAACCGCGGGGATCACCGTAGGGCAGGAGGCCGGGGATCTAAATGCGAGCAAGTGACAACAATGTAATAACAGAGGCAGCATAAATTTACCTACACCCTCTCGAGTCGGGATAATATTGGTAGTTACGAAGCACGAAAGTTTGGTTTTCGTGCGCTTAAACCTCGTGCACTTGAATTAATTTGCATTTACAGCTCAGCATGAACCCAAGTCATTTAGGAAAAAAACATGAACTCATTTTATATATTTAACTAGCTGAAGTAGCCAGCTACGTACGGTGGTAATTTATGATATTTAATTTTCGTCTTGGGTTAAATTAAATGTTTGCATTTTAACGAATTCAGATTCTAACTTGAAAAAATTACTAGATTTAAAAATTAAAATGTGGATGACTAAACCAATATAATCAACCAAAATATAACGTAAAAACGTTTTGCTTGTTTGCTGGAGGCTTCGACTAATATACTACTACTCCCCGGTATGGAACAGCTGAGTTACCTGCGCGATGCAAACGTCTCGGGATCGATGGGTCCTAGAGTCTTCAAATGTGGTTTTCGGAGCTATACTAGGAAATCGGTCCGGTCTTTTATGCTAAATCTAATATTCGGTCGCTCTTAGCCATACTTCTCCCGCGACAAGACTATGACACACAATGGGCGTTAAACGATGACTTTGGAATCGCATAGGCTTCAAACTGATAATAATCCATTCTATCGGTCTTGAATAGTCCGTGAAACTCCAATAGCCGTAAACAGTTTACCTTTCTAATCAAAGTAAAAATGAAATTAGTTGGCTAGCGCCACAAGTCAAGAAGGGGTAAAAGGTAAAAAAAAGAGAGGATAAGAAAGGTGAATACGAATACGCGTATTTCGGCCACAAAGTAGCCCTCTTCAGCGTACTGAAGGGTAATCGTCACTACAACACAAGTCGAAGTGAGAAAGGGTAAGGGCAATCCGAAGAATATATAGTGTAACATGTGTGGGGGAGAGGGGGTGGTGAAAAAGACAAAAGCCAATAGACGAGGCTGATGGAGTTTGGCTATTGGAGTTTCACATTTATTATATATTACTAGCCGTAAGAGCTCATTTCTATCAATATTGAATAGTCCGGTTTAATTCTAATGAGCTTATTTTTTTCGATGCCCTTCTTTTATGCCACTCGCGCATTGACATTTAATTGCTTCAGTTTCCAGCTATTCTTTCAATTTAATACTGAGATAAAATTATTATTTATTTAGATAATTTTAATTAGCGTAAATTTATTTAAACCATCATAAGATCTGCTCATTTTCTTCTTCATAAAATTGCGAATAATTTCATTGGTGTAATCCATTTCATAGATATTTGCATGTACATAAATACCCTATAGAATCTTAGAACATATATACGCCATATGACATCTGAGCACTCCATAACTTATTCCTTACACCATAACTGTTCAAAACTAATGATTTATTGAATAAAATCATTTACATACTTCTATGATACCCTTATTATTCAGCTATTAAGTATTTTCGCTCAAAAAACTGTTAAAGAACTAACAACAACACTAAGGTAATATGTACTATTTATGTACAACTACAGAAAATGTAATACGAAATGAAGCGTTCAACTTGACTTGTTATTTCCAGTGGGACGAAACAACATAACTAATAATAACTGTAAATATTAACGATCGATTTCAGAAATTTTACTTTTGTAAGCATGAATGAAAAGAAAATTAGAGAAGCAACATCTAAATTGGTCTATAAGTTAACCTATGTATAATTGAATGACTACCGAGCAACATGAAAGCGATGAAGTGCACATTACATACGAGTATTCTAAGTGAATATTTTCTAACTTTTTTATCTGAAACCACATATGAAGTTTTACGAATTCCCACCCAAAAAATCAATAAGCATAAATCAATCGAGGCTGATAGTGTAAGATAATAAAAAATTAAATACATATTTCAACTAATTCCCTAAAGATAAGTTCTGGAAAACTAACTTCCTTCCTCCCTCAAATAAAAAAATTATTTCTCAATCACAACACATTCCATAATCTTTTCCATTACGTTTTTGTCCACTTATCCACTGGATCTACCGAAAAAGTAATTTCGTGGCAACACCAAGTCTCACAAATCCGATTAAATCGAGGAAAAAATAAAGACAGAATCTCAAGGAGATCGAGTCATTCAGGCGAAACACCATTCCACAAGCCATGCGCACAAGCAAGAGCGTCCGGCAGCCAAATAAAAACGGAAAGAGATAACTCCAAATTAAAACGCAGCTCTTCTACGACGAGGAAGGCGTCAATAAAGGCATTATAACAACGCCGTAGCCGGAGGAATGCGGCGGGGCATGGGCGGGGGCTCAAGGAAGATGAGGAGGGGAAACTCGCGTGGAGTAGGTAGGATGGGAGGCGTGAGGACGGGATGAGTGAGAACGAGGGACGGGAGGGCGGAGAGGGCATGGCGTAAAAAGCGCGGTCCATTAGGCGATTGTTGAGTAAGGACGTTGCTTGTGGCGCCAACAGTGCAGCTGCATCGGAAGCGGCTAACAGGTGACGGTGGCAAAGCGATGAGCGGGTAAAATGGGAATGGGGTACGTAGGCAGGCGGGGGTCAGGAGAAAGGGGGTTGAGGATTGGAAAGGGCGAAACGGCGGCGACGGTGGGGCGGAGGGTTGGGGGATAAGGAGATTTTTTTTATTACGGAGTGGGAAGGGGAGTTTTGACGACGCAGGGGATGGGATTGGGTTGGGTAAAGTCATGGGGAATATGTGCGCGGCGGCGGGTGGTGAGAGAGATTGCACCGACCGGTGGGACAGGGGAACGCCTGAAAACGAGAGACGGATCGAGGGGCCTTGATTGATTAAAGCTTTGATTTGGGAAAGTTGGATTTTGGGAGGGCGGGGCGGGACGGGGTTGGAGGACGGGAGTTACTGCGTGGACCGGGAGAGGATGGGATTTAACCGCGGCGTGCACACGAAGAACCGGGGATGAGGGCTAGTAGATCCCGGAAGGGAATGCCGACGGCGGTGGGTGTTCGGAACTAGTATTTCTGTGGAACGGGGAAAAAAATTAGTGAGTAATGTCAAAATGGCTAAACGATAAAGATACGCTATCGCTGGATTTAGAAAAAAAGAGAGGATAGGCTCCCAGGAACGCTGATGCGCATTCAGATCAGAGCCAGGCAGCGGCTTCCACTGATAGTGATTTGACGGTGGCTGGGGAGTGAGAAGAGGCACTCAGTGAGACCTAGGATAAGGTGAAAGAGTTTGGCCAAAGCACAGTTCAGGAGTTTCAGTAGTCTGGCTCACACTAAGAAGCTAAAAGCTCTGTCCCCGCACTGTAAAATCCTGAAAGGGGGGGTCTCGGGCGACGGCTTAAAAGATCTGCACTAATCCATTAGTCACAAAAGCCCCCTGTATTAATAAAAGTGGATGACCACCGAAAACCGAGGTCTTTCTGCATCTCTCTCGTACTGTGATATATTCCGCTGTTCTCCGGGGATCTTTACGTTCAGCATCGAACAAATCTCTTCTGAAATAATCAATTTTGTTAATCGCACCCGCAAGCACGCTACAGAGCATGGAATCAATTTAGTATGATTATCGTCATGGACGCGTTCAAAATCTCCCGTATTTTGGAATTAAGGGCCATTTAATACACAAATTTCAATTCAAAATTATTTACATTGGGTTTCCGAAATACGCTAATTCGGTATTCGTAACGATAATAATTCATATCAAAATGTACAATTCCATATTAATTAATGTAAACAATGAAAATAAAGATTACCGGCCATACCATGCCTGCAAATATGCGATAGGGAAAGTCCATGCGATAAAGCGTTTTTGCAACAATATTCCTTTGATAAGTTAATATATTAAATACGGCCCGATATTCTAAATATCACAAAGAAAAATTACTTTTAATCAAACTCCATTAATATATACGGGTATTGCCTGGTTTCCTACACACAAATGTCAGTTTTATGGGAAAATACGAAATATGGCCACAAAAATGTACTCATATCAATATGGGACTACGCTTCCATCAATTTTTTAGAGTCCCTATAATTGAAATCATTATACAATGCGTCACCGTTACATTATAATCAGTGGATATTAAAACCGAGTGAAGCCGTTCTTTCCATAAAGTTTGGAATTGCCTCAAATTCATACTTAAATCACGAGTTAAAAAGCGAATTTAAAAAAAAAATTAGTTGAAAATCTAATTCTTAATTAAATTAAACACAGCGGCACATATTTTGCCCAGCTCAAACTTTCTCGTCTCTGGTTTCTTCGCTAGTGAAATACGATTCATTAAGCTTTAGATGAAGAAATAATAGTTACTGATAACGGTCCTCCTAGAGACGAGAGTGAGCATGGTTTAACGGCAAATTCCGATACGAACGCCACGTCACCGACCTGAAGGTATTTAATTACTTTTCTGTTTTTCATTATGCGGCGAACAAGGACCACAAATTAACACTCAATAAGAAAAGGACATTGAACAAAAATAAATTATATTCAAGACATTCCACCGCAGTTTATCTTAGTGCCGATGCGTTCGGTGAATCAAAATCATTTAAAATAATATTTACGGGCGCTTCCTCTACTTTCCCTAATCCATCCCGCCTCATTCCCTCGTTCGATAAAAAGCAAGCGGTAGACAAACCCAATTCATTAAAACCCTCGGCTGTAATTGGAAAGCGTTAAAACATAAATATGGGAAACATCTGGGAATAAAATCCACTCAGATGTTTTGGGTACATTAAATTATTCATAACTAAATTTTGCATTTGCTAAACCCGATCATAAATCATTTCACCATAAATTCATTTCATTTTAAAATAAATCGAAAAGCCAGTTGTTAACAGCATAATTATCGACACTGCTACTGGCATTGGAAGCTGTTTCCCAAAATGAATTCGCATCTATGGAAGAAAAGAACCTTTCAATTGAAAACAGGGAACGCAATATGAATCGGACACCATTACCGAAATGCACACTGAAAATGAAGTTCAAAATCAATTTTAATTTCGCAACAAAATATAAGTCAACACTCAAAAGCTTAGAATTTGGGACGACAAAAAAGAAAGAAGGGTTAAAAACAGTACTCAACTTCCACATGTTAAGTACAATTATTAACTTCCACATCCAACGATTAAGCCGAAACCGACACCATGCAAAAATATTGCATATAGTTTCTGGTAATGCTACTCGTATCACGTTTCTTTCGGCAGTTTTCAAAGGAAACAGAAATCAGAATACCTTTGTCAACAGTTCACTAAACAACCATAGAGTGCAAATCTGAAAGGCATAAGACAAACAGCAAAATATCTTAGGGATTTTGCATAATCTTAGCTTTTTAGCCACCTTATGACCTTGGCTACAGTGAAAACATTTCCGATGTAGGTTCTTTGAGAAACGAAAAATTTTGAAAAGAAATATTATGGGCCGCTTGACTTGAGCCACTGAGTTTTCAACAGGTGATACACATATACTTCGCTTGCATACACGTAAATAGCTTACATTGGAACTTTATAGCGAAATTCAAAGGCAAATTTCATCACAAATTTCTACCTCTTTCTCGGGAAAAATTGTTTTCAATAAGCATTCAAATATTATAATTATACGCCCCGCCGACGCTCCTTTGGTGGATTAAAGAGCACATGTAACACGTTGAGTATGTAAATAATGGTAGTTTAAAAATTACAGTTGGTTTATTGCTTTATCGGGAACTTTATGTCCAAGAGTGCATTTATCCAGCGACTACACTCATTGTAATTACGCTGTCACTTTCGAAAAGGCGGAGAACTAATAAATCTCTTAAAACGTCCAAAATATGATGAATATCCCTATTTATAATGTAATGAGAAAGGATTTCATTGGATTGGAGTTGAGGTCATCGAAATCAATTAGTATAGATCACAAATTCATATTTATATCGTTTGTATGAACAGAAATTTTTCGACAATATTCTTTTCACTAAATACACTACATTTTGTAACTTGTCGCCAATTTTAAGCAATAAAAGATTTTTTTCCACAAGATACTAAGCACAGCTAAAAGACTCCTGAATTAAACTTGAATTAAAAGAATCAGACTCGTTTCAGGAAATTAAAATAAGTTTTTCGCTACAAAAGCAACGCACCTTTTCAAATGTTCGAGAATTGAGATGTAAGGAACTCTGAAAAAGGTACAATTGTACACAGGATAAAAGTCCTGCGCATTTAAAGAAATATTTGAAAAAAAAAATACCCCAAGCGCTCTGTACTGGGTTACAAATACCATCATCAATATCTACTCACGTGTAAATAAGCGGAGAAATAAACTCAAATTGACCAGGGACAATATACCTTAGGGGTGTTAAAAAAAAATTAGAGCAGAAAAATCGATATCAACGAGAAAAACTAATGAAAAAAATCAACACGAATAAGGATGAATGCATAATGAATAAGTGAAACACGAAAAAAAAGCGATCGCGAGGAAAATTCTGGCGAAGCATAAAACGATAAAACCAAGCGAGGGGAGTGAAAAATAAATCAGAAAAATCGGGTTGGACGGGGGAAATGCATGGCGCCACGTAATTCATCCCGATACGTGTTACTCCGGTGGAGAAGGTGCATGGGAAACCCGCGTGCATCGAAATCTCACCCCGCCAGAAGTGGGATGGGGGTTTGGGGAGAGGAGGGCGTTTATGTGGGGCGAAATTAAGGGAGGGTGACGAAGGAAAGGGGTGAAGGGGGGGAAAGCTAAAGGGGGCGTCAGCAGCCCAAATAATGAGTCATCGCGTTGGGGGAATGAGGAGGATTGGCGGACGCAGAAACAAAACGCACGCACCCCGATGGATGCGTTTGACAGCGGAAGCTTGGGCCCCAGAGGGGTTCGGGTGGTGGCAGAGGGTTGCACAGGATGAGGGGAATGGAGGAAGAGAGGGAAGGGTTTTGCCATGATGACGATGATGATGCTGACGGCGATAAGGGGTGCGCCAACGGAGGGAATGCGGCCCGTGGGCTTTTTCGATCGGGATCGAGGGTTTAGGGATCTGGTGTGGGACGCGTACCGCGGGAAAATTGGGGGAGTAGGGAGAGGGGCAATATCATCTGGGAGGAATGGGGAGGGGGGAGGGGCAGGGATTATTAAGTGGCGTGACGCGCTGACCCAAAAATCCCGCACGCACAGCGATGTCTTAACCGAAGAATCTACACGCAGGAGACTTAACGCCGGATCAAGTCACGTTTGAATATTAATTGTCATTTGAACACATGGGAACCATGAGATTGGAAATTTTTGCCTTTGCTTAATGTTTTAGCTAGCAAAAACACAATCATGATCCACCCGAGTTAACCAACCTCACCCTAAATAACCAGATCAACCCAGGTATTGATGCATACGATGGCTGGCCAAACATATATGGGCGCTTAATGGCAGCTGGTGTTCGGTTGTAGCACACATTATTTCCAAATGCCAGATTTCGGATACCTCGCAATGCGGTTTTAAAAGTGGAGATTACACTCTTAGGGAAAAGATTGGAAGAGTGCGAATTTTTTTTTTCAAAATTATATTAATATGGACCTTTTTCGACGCTCAGATAGTACTCTGAAAGCCACCCAATGAGGGTGTATAGATTGCGATATTAGACATTGATCCACTAGTATAAACCGATTTTTTTAATTGTGATGATGTACAAGAAGACACGGTGGGAAAGGGATAAAAGTTAAAGAGGGCGGAGTTTAAATGCAAAACAATGATGACAAAAGGTTTAATGAGTGGCAGTAATATCATTTACATAAGAAGAAATTTGGTAGCAAATCAATATTTTCCGAAGTAGGAACAAGCATACGAGACATACGTATATCCCGGTGAGCCAACATGTCGCCATCGACGACCAATAGGCCATTGAAACGTTCCATTTCCCTCGCATGTGCGTCCAACAGCTATAAGTGCATGCCTTAAAGACAAACTGCTAAAATTTATTCGGGATTAACAGCTTTCGATGAAACTAGGCCACGATAAATACTTTGGGTCATCTATTGATACTATTTGGTCTAAATAAACCCTTTTATGAAACATTATGGACACCATTTCATCTTATTTCTATCTTCATCTTTCATCACTGCAGCTATCTACCATACACCTGACTTTCAAGTTTTATTCGTGAATCTTAATTAAAATGTTTCGACTGGGGGAGTTTACGTCAGACAGCAGGGGAAAAAATGCATAGTTAGATAATCAAAATCGCATCAAATCGGCACCAAAATAAACACTGTGCAACGCCAAATTAGTGCCTACTCTTTAAATCTAAAGCAGCTTCAAAACGCACCGTTTTGGAAAAACCGTAACTGATACGGTATATTTCTATGAAACTATTCTATGTTCAACTGGTAGTAAACAAATGATCAATGCTCTATAAAAAAATAAGCGCTGAAAGCACTGAAAACTGTTCAATCATTCATTTTTACCCGTGCCACGAACATTAAATAGCACCACTCAAAACAATAAATATGTTTTTGAGTAAACTTCACCGGGAGGTATTAGCATATTTAAAGCGGTTAAAGTAATCCTGTCAATTGACAGAGAATTCATACGTCAGTAATTACGTAAATTCGGGCTGTAAAAGATTACTTCTTTTTCACACTTGCGAGGTTTACCATTACACGTCGCAGTGTTTCATTCACACTCCCTCGACGAGAGAAATCAAATTAATTCCCTGTCATCGGGTGTATTTGGAAATAACTTCGCCTAATATGGCACGACAAAAACAATTCCCGAAAATTAAATGTGCTGCACAAATTTCACACTGAGACACAATCACTGTTTCCATGTTTTTCCAAAAATAATTATGAAAAAATAGGCTGGGAAATAGTGACGAAAAAAGAGGAAAACATGGTTCACTTTATGCCGCCGAAGATCATCACACTAAAGTTAATAGCTGAAAAGTACACTTTTTGGCAGCCAGGGGCTGACGGGGAAAATGAAACGTATTGGAAAAATTCTCATCCACTGGTCCATTTCATTCACAATTAATAATAGCCACGAGTCAACACAAATTTTAAAAACATTTTTTTTAATGCACCGATATTTAAATAGTGCAATGAAAATAAAATTGGTCAAACCAGTCATACACCTCAAGACCAAGGTACAATTTCGGGCCAAAGGAGGATATTGCCCGATTTCCTACGACCCAAAACACGGCTGCTTACGGGCAAAGAATGCCCGTACATATATAGTATATATACATATATATATACAAACATATATATACATATAGTATATATATATACACATATATATACAAACATATATATATACATATATATATATACATATATATATACAAACATATATATATATACACACACGAGGGTCATCCGGAAAGTAGTACCCGTTCGTGCCGCATGAAGTGCTGACGACGCGAGTAGCCGCTGGACGAGGTCAGATAGCTTCAGTGGCTTGTCTGCCTTCTCTGAGCCAAGTTGCGTGACGCTAGCATTGCCTGTGTTGTTTCTGTGATTGTTTACAATGTTTAAAAAAATTGAGAACGCCGCCAGTTGTGAAGTGAGGGCAGTGATTAAATTCCTCAATGCAAGAAACGTTCGCCCATGTGATATTCATCGCCAATTAAAGGAGGTGTATGGAGACAATGTAATGGACGAGTCGTCTGTTCGGCGGTGGTGTCGCAACTTCAACATGGGGAGGGGGAACACACACGACGATGAGCGTTCGGAGAGACCGTCTGTCATTACAGACCAACTGGTGAGCTCAGTTGACGAATTCGTGAGGAACGATCGGCGCGTCACAATTGATGACATCTGTGAGCATTTTCCCAATGTTTCTCGAACAATTGTTCATGAAATTGTTAAACACCATCTGCATTATGCAAAAATTTGTGCAAGATGGGTCCCTCGCGTATCTCAATGAGCTGGCGGCGAAGGACTATGCAGCAGGAATACAGAAACTTGTCACACGTTATGACAAATGCCTTAATTTGCTTGGAGATTATGTTGAGAAGTAGTTCAAAGTATCCTCTTTCAAATAAAATTTTTTATGTTTGTTAATATTTACTTTTGTGTCTTTATTTCACGAACGGGTACTACTTTCCGGATGACCCTCGTACATATATATATATATATTTATTTATTTATATATATACGATTAATTTTCAAAGTGCTAAATCGTCAATCCGATGCACAACTGAAGCTGGGTCATAATCCCACAGTTTATTTTTCACTAAGCCAACAAATCTTTATCAGATAAAATGAAGAGGGGAAGGGAAACTACTTGGTAATTTAAAGCATGGTTATTCAGAAAATATACGCTCAAACCTATAGAAAAAATTCACAAAACCAAAGAGAGGAATCAATAATAAGAAAGCGAACGCCAGATTACTTCTGAAGGGAAATTCCTTTCGTTATGTTCATGAATATCGTATCCGCTCATTTTTAAATGCAAAAAAGTGAAATATGAATGTAATTTTGAGCTAGTTCATCCAGCAATAAAATGTTAGCACTTATATTAATTTTGAAATTGTTACATCTACGTAGACATCAGATGAGTAAAAATTCTCCCTTTCCATGACGGCCTATTGACTGATGGCAGCTACGCGGCCAGTGACGGTAACGTCATAGGAATACGTAGCATTTAATTCTATTGGTTCCTAGGCTTATTTTCCACAACTTCATATCGAACAACTATATTCGTCGACTTTGGAGCTCTCTTCTATTACCTCGAGATCGATTCACCATTCGCCATTTGGTTTATGCACTGCTGACCCTGAGTGGAGTTGCAATAGATGTAGTGATACAAATGGAAATTAATGACTAATTAATAAATAAATATTCCGATGCTATACATTTACAAACCTTTTCATATCACCTGAATAATTAAATAAGTAAATGAAATGGCTTTGAAATAAAAAGAAGTGCCCCATATCGCCTGGAGGCCACATGCTACCCTACTTCGATTTCGAAGGTGCTTCTGATTGGTTTTTCTCAAATGAAGTTGTGGGACACGATTTACTGGATGAAAACAATAAACAGAGAAATACTATATATCTTCGTTCATACGCCAAAATATCGAAGATGTAATTCGAGTTTATGGGGATTATTAACGACGTATATTACAAATAGCAAACCCGTCCAGTGCTACATATCCTGATACTTTTTTTGCATTTTTAGGATCATATAATGCACTTGTGGGGTTTTCTGTGATGCAGAGGTGACAACTGCTCAGGTCAGTGGAATTCTGTGTTTGGAAAAGTGTTTTGGACAAATAAGACACCAGATTCGAGGTTCAATGTTCCTCATATCTCTCGGTCCTCGTTTACTGCAGTATCACAACCATGTAACCCTTCTAGTACTACGGAAATATTCCAATTACATAATTTTCTTGACTATTCCAAACAGGATGCCATTATTTTTTATCTCCGAGATTCTTGATAATGCTTTCATCCATTATGGTGTTTCGTGGCGCCTTAATCTATTTTTTAAACTGAACAGTTCACCTTTCAGTGCATTCGCTACATCTGCAATTGCCTCCAAACCATTTTATTTTTCTTTGGTGCTGGTTTCTTTTCTTATCTTTAGTTAATCCCTCATGACCGTCTTTCTCAAAAATATTTGTCCCAGCATAGTTTTCATCACTCCATCTACTTGTACCGTAGTTTCCTACCAATGACCCATAGGTCTGTCTCTATTTAAACCTGCTACGAGATAGCCCTAACGCACCTAACGAGCACCTAACGCACGAAGTCCTTATGCCTTCATCTGACTAAGATATAGTGGATTTGACAGGTCCCTCTGTTCGTTGGCCACCTCCATCAGTATTTTTCATAAGCTTTCACTCTAGAGTCATTATTACACATTTCTCGTTTCCGGAATCCATCAGTTGTTCTCCTTTCTCATTCCATGTTACCATACCAAAATGTCCTAATCTTTATACGCATTATTGACGTGCTTATTATGATTGGATTATATTTACCTTTTACAAGTTGTGGACTTCTTCAGATTGTTTTCATGTAGATAAAACAATCATATCCTCTTTTGCAAGGATGAATTTTTACCATAGACCTGCACTATTGTTGCGCTTTCGGGCACTTCATCAGGATCCTCTCGTAACAATACCACACGAATTGCTCGTCCCCTTTTTCATTCAACAAGATGGCAAATCGTACATCATTCAGCAGTCTCCTGATCATATAAATATGTATCCTTCAATCCAAAATTCATCCGTCCCAACCTATTTTATTACGCTAATTCCTCACATGCCTAACTTATTCCTGGCCATCTTAATGTTCGCCTTTGACGGCTTCCCGCTTAGCTTTATTCTCAACTACTAATTATCCAAATTGAAGTAAAATCATACCACAGGAATGACATTCCCTCACGATATTCTAGCTCTTCAACTTATTCGTATATCTTCTAGAAACTACTAGGGAAAAAATTATCAAATACACCTTAATACGAACGTTACGCTAATATACATACATCTTTAGGAAAATATGACGCAAAATCTCGTTGAAATGAATACGCTGTTTACCTCAAATTCCAGAATGGCCAATCTTCCTTAAAAAGTCACCACAGAAATTTCAACTTACAACAATTTGCAGCTCTTCATTTCAAATCATGAATAATCACACCCTGTAAACCTATAATCTATTGAATCCATTGCTCTCCTTTTCTAATATCTACTCTAACATCCCAAGAATCACCTACACTATATTTCAGGCTTAGTACAGTCATAATTTCGGCCGACGACTGAAGGAACCAAACCAGTGAACCAAAATGGGTATTTATGGGGTGGGCGATTTAATTAAAAATCCCTGAGTTTAAGGAGCGGTTGTATGCAACCAAAATATGGAACTGTCGCAGGGAAAAATAGTGACCATACATCGACAATACCTCAGTGACAGAGAGGGAGTTGGAAGGCCACATCTAGATGACAAATGGGAAAGGGATGGGTATATAAAAAAAGAGAAAGGAAGAACATCCGCGCTGTAAGAAAACCATTCTCGAAAAGAAGGAATGAAGAAAAATGTTGGTAGAACAAAATTGATAAACACCTTGACACTGCACGCCCATGAACATTTCGATAAAAAATAAAGGACAATGAGCCAGATAGTGTGACAATTTCCACTTAGGTAAGAGCCAGTACTTGAAAGACAAAATAAATCAATAACCAGGAGAAACTCAACAATTTATAGGAAATTATAATTACGTTTCGAGACACTCTCAGGGCAGAGGTACCAAGCGCTTACCACGAAGGTGCAAGCATGTCTTAAAAACTACACACATCAAAATATTTAAACCACATAATAATAAACGCTAAGTGTGATATTTTTTTACAATAAATGATGGTAGTACTTGACGTTTGTAGTAATTAAAATTACGGTTACTCGTTAGAACATTTTTTCTAACTCTCCAGCCATGTCCGCCTTCATTTGAAACGGATTTTTCCATTTTTTACGATCTGACTACATCATCTTAATTTTCGTATCTTGCGGAATAAGGGCATTTCTTATTTTTAACGCGGTCCTGGGCCTTTAGTTAGTAAATATTTTAATTCATTTTGATAATAATGGCTATCCGCGACAAAACCTCCAGAGATTACTGCATTTTTTGAGCAACAACTAAGAAAGACATCGGTATGGGTTAAGATATACCCTAGCATTCTCAGCAATGGGCAAAATAATTTTCGCATTTAATTAGATTTTTTAATGTTTATAGTTCTTAACATTCCAGGAAATAAATTCATTTTCGCTGCCTGAATTACCCTGAGAACCCTTATCCTCTTTTCAACATATAAACTCAATGCCTACACATTAGCTGGTCATACCGACGATTATTGAAGAATTCGTGGGCTGTGACTTGAAAATAAATAAACTGTGAGACTGAATGATGAGAAAAACTACATAAATACTGGAAGTCTCACATTGAAATATCTCGCCATTAGTCTCCAAATCATTATGAGTAACTTAAAAGTTAATTATTTACGTCATCGTTTAAGGTATGCGTTTGAAACGAATACCATCTATTGCATCAATGAAAAATCCCACTCTCAAAGTCATTATTGTTTACATCAATTATCCACATATCTCATCTCTGACTCCACTACCAAACACGAAAAACAACTCAATGAGAGAACTCAGTAAATGTACTTTTTATGAATAGTTCATCAAAAATAGTTTCACACAATTTAGAAAAAATTGAAATTGGAGCAATACAACGAGACCCATGGCGCTAGACATGCATCTATCGCATTTGTTATTTTCACCAAAGAGTAAAGTAATCATCTTCCATTAACCACCTACTATTTCACCGGGATGAAACAAGTGAAGAGTCGATTAGTTCCCAGGTACCGGTTACCATCCCAAGTCGTCTTCGTGCCTTTGGATGACGATGATGATAGAATCCAAAAATGTTTAAAGCTTATTAGCACATTACAATATTAACCATCGTATAGACTGTATTCATTGACGGCAGAAAACAATCAAGTCAGTAAACAGAAATTTAAATTCAGCAAATTCTACATTTTCTTAGTTTTTCCAATGCCCTACCTTGGGGTGAATACCACATGTTGTGGGGATGAGGTCTATCATTACCTATGAAATAATTTGGACTGATTACTGTGAATGGGATAGTTTTCCATTTTCATTTCACAAGTGAAAGCAAAACTCGTGGATAAAAGGCCAACATTAATAAATTCAATCAATCGATATTAATACGCCAAATGAATCCAAGACCACAAATACATTAGTAGACTAAGGAGACAAAAAATAAATGAAACTCCAACAAGTAATACGAAGATATTATAGTATAAACTGCAAACAGTAAGCACCACCGTGAATGACAAAAAACTCCAACTCCTAAAACTGAGTACGAAAAATTTACTTACAAAAATAGTGAAGATCGAGAGGAGTAATGTCGGGGCTCGTTACAAAAAAGCTGACTGTGCAAATTGTATAATTAAGTCATTTCAGCGAAATCAATAGAAACCACCTCCAATATTTCTCTTAACACCTTATAAATAACAGTTTATCTCTTTCCTTCGAAAACCCAGCACCTTTCTGGAACTACCACGCGAATAATTAATAACAATCCCAGAAGGAATAGACAAAACGAGAAGAAAGCGACGAAAAAAGCTCACACACACCGCCTTAGAAGGGCAGAAAACTTAAAATAAAGGAAAAAAGGATATTTCGCAAGTATAAGAAAAAAAATAAAACGCAAAGGGGAGATGGAAAAGGAGAATGAAAAAAATAAAAGAAGATCGCGGACTCGTAGTTCACTAAACAGCCGCGTGCTACCTCACACACAGTCGCGCGCACACACACACACTCACAAAGACACCCCAAGACGCCCTTGATGAAGAAAATCTTAATTCTCTCTCGGGAGGAAACCGCAACGCTTCCTGGGTAAGAATTAAAAAACCAAGAGACAAAAACCTTCTGGCGAGAGGGGAGAGTCGAGAGAGAGAGAGGGATATTAAGCAGAAATAACGGCGAGGGCGGGCGAATAGTAAGAGGGTTAAGCTGGAAAAGGGGGGATGCGGTGGAAGGACGAAAGAGAAAAGACCCCAACCCTACACCTTCCATGCTTCTTGGCCCCCAATGAATGAAAATTAAAAGGCTTCCCCTGTCAAGACAAGACCTTCCCCACGAGAGGGAAGGAGAGAGGATATATATGAAATGCTCGCTTCGCAACCTCCTACCAAACCCCCTCCACCCTCCTGCCATCGCCTTTTTTTCTTTCTTTCCTTAGCTCGAAGATGGAGTCGGAAAAAGAGACCGAAAAGGAGTTTCGAGCAGCGCGCGCGAGGATCGCGAAGACGAGGATGGATCTAGGAAAAGAGGGTTCGTCGAAAGACGAATATTAATAGAGGGGAAAAAAGAAAATCGCCGTGCCAGGGCGTAAATGAGTATCCGACCGAAATTGAGCGGGGAATAAAACCTAGCCGCTGCGGCCGCCTTATGATATTTGCTCTCGCAAGTCGAATGGAAAGGGGAGACGCAAGGAGGGGGAGGGTGGGATTGGGAAGGCGGGAAAGATTTCTCCCAACCCTTTCGGTCGACTCCTTGAAGTTCGAGGAGAGTTCTCGAAAAGAGTTCCGAGGGAACGCATCGGGAGTGGACGGAGGGAATCCGAGTCAAGAAAAGTGGAATAAAAAAAACGAGTAAGGGGATAAAGGAGGTCGAGAGAGTGGGGGATTGATTGAAAACTACCTTTTATAAAGTCTGGCGCGATGTTTCAGCTCGGGTGGTAATCAATGATGCGGAAAAAACTTGCCAAACGAGTAATTACTTCCTCTTACATCGGTGAAAAATACGGTCGGAGACGGGGAAAAACTATATTGTGTGAAACCTACGGGCGCCGAGCCCGAGTATTTTAATTGGGCCGGAGGGGCAAGCGTGTGGGGGTAAAATATTATTGAAAACGCGAGTAACTGCTGCCACCTCGGGGAAGGGTTAGTTTACGCCTGGTTAATTTCTTATGGAAGATATCTTTTTCAGTATAAATAACAGCGCGAGGTGGGGGATATTTATTGAGCTCTTAACAGGTTTTTCTCTCTCCAAGAGACATGATCATCAAAATAAGCATCACTGCGGCGTGACTTTACGATGGAAATACAGGAAAAAGTACGACACCTCAACACAATCAAACTTTTTGTGAAGTGAATTTTATTTATACCCACCGAGTCTCCAAATTAAAATTTTTTTGTGATTAAATACTAAATAAGAAAACCACTGACCATTCGCATGACACACGAAGAAACTTTGACTCGCACAACATAAAATACGCCATATTCAAAATTTATTTACATCATATTTACCCACACTCTTTACAGAGAAATCAGGAAAAAACTTAATGAAAATCACTCTAATATCTGCTAACCAATTAGATTGCCAGTGCCTGAAATTCGTAACATTTGTGAGCTAAGAAGAAGTAACACAATTCATTGAAAGAATCGAAAAAAAAAGATGAGACGACGAATTGTCAGTCAATGATTTACCGTAATTGTGAGCTAGGCTGTTGGCTTTAGACCATGGCATAAGTTTACAGAAATAGTCGTAACTATCATCCATGCCTCAGAAAAACGTTCAAAATATTCTTTCAAAACAACCTCAGGAGCGGTGCAGCCACAATAATCACCACATAGCAACTATGCACTGTAAATAAGCAATGATAATCGAGTTCATTTGTGAAATAAATTTCTCCTTAGAGCCATTTTCCTTCTCCGCTTTCCTCCATCGCAAAGAGCCCCATGTGCTGCACATTACGTGCCGCAGTTGAATATACGATTATTTCGTGAGAGTTGCTAATGATTTACATTCTGCTCGAAGATCAAGCCAACGGGGGGATTTTTTTTTATGTCTGGAAAAACAATTTCGATAATTCATCATTTTAATTATGGGGACACAGGAAAGGTAATTTTCTTATACATAAGAGCACTTGGAATTAGATTGAGTTAAGGGTGGAGGACAGGAACACTTAAATCGCAGATCAATTTAAGAAAAAAGCCAGATTTGCGAGTGACTCACTATAATGTAGATAACTCCGCCAACGTTGAAATCATGTGCACATTTTACCGCACAATAGGTAAGTCTGAAACTTGGGAGGGGAAAAAAGGTGGAAAGAAATACATTTTACACGAGGTTCATAATCTCCTCTCTGACAGACGGTGAAGTGTATTTTAATTGAGATTTCCAAAACGGTAACCAAATGAGTATACTTCGAATAGCAAGCGCCTCCTAAGGAACTTTTAGTGTATTTACCAACTATAGTTATCAACCCGGAGGTTAGTTTAACAGATGAGGATAATATGTCAACTGATACTAATCCCAACGACGCGTGAAATTGAATTTTTAAGATTGGGTGGATAAGTTTCTCCTCCTCTGCCGCTCGCGGTTTATCAGGAAGATCTGAGACCCGAAAAATTACACAGCTTGGGTGAAAGTACGAGTTCTCGGAGGCGTCGCCAGGAAACGAACCAGGAGCAGTCCGATTCCTGGCGGCATCAAGGCACTCACCCATCAACACCCATACAGAGAGATTACTCGTAACGGAAAGTCGCATGTGAGTATTTGACTAATAAAATAATGTACCAAGACCCTTGAGTCGAGAACAAAACTTTTCTTTATTAACTTCTACTCGAATTCTTCAAAGATACACTCATTCGCCAATCGGAGAAAACTGTCCGCCATTTCCGTACCAAAAGTAAGCGATCGTTAAATACTGGTAGGTTGGTTTTTAGCGTGGAAGGCAAACGCTCATCTCATCAATCGCAATTGTTTTGCTATATGTGCAGTTAGGCTGGGTGTGAAGGCAATCTTATTCCTGTCGTCCAATGCTTATATCTGCATCCAAAAAGTCAAATATTTGCCTCGGGCCCAGGGAAATCACCCGGATAATAATTTTTCCTTAAGCTTCCTTTTATAACTACCTCCTCTTAGGAATGTGGGGCGTTTTTATCCACGTTAACATTCAACGGATAATAAAATATGAATAGAGACAACGAATTCGATGTTTTGAGGCTCTACTTTGTGAAAATTCATGATCATACCTCATGATGTCGCCTATTAGTCGAAACCGGTAGTAATATAATAAAGTTTTTGGGTGAAAAAACACCAAGTTTATTTGTTCAGTGAAGGAAGCAATCTCAATCTTTCGTTTATCCTTGTTATAGGCATTTTTTTATGAGTCAAGAAACTGGAGTAAACCGTGACGAACCTATGAGCTTCGGAGCAATGGCTAAGGATAAGAATTTGGAGTATCATACTGATACGTCGAAATTAGAGTAAAATTTAGCAAAACATTTCAGGTGTAATAGCAGAAGACGTCAAACAAGCCAAAGAAGCCCCGTTACGGGGGTGTTCTGAGTCAAGTAGGAAGTAATACACCTGAATGCATTTTCTTCTCTTGCAAAAAAATATAAGAACGCGAGGACTGAGATGGAAGTACCAAAGGATAATAAATTAAATTAGCCGAAAGGCAGGAAAATACAGAGAAATGTGAATTCAAAAATAATACGATGAAAGGAAACACAGCTTAGTGGTAAATGGTAAGGTTGGAACCACTTTAATGAGATATCACTTCGAGAATTCCTTGTAAACACATTTAGCCAAGAGTATGGTGAGGATGAGAAAAGCTAAGAGACGTGATATGGTGCGATTAAAAGAAGAATTTAATTTCTTCGGTAGAATACAAATATGGAAAATACAATATAGCCACCAAAATTAATTACCTGTATTCGTTATCAGAACAGTTCACTTTTCACTATCTACTCTTCACACTTGACATGATTTCCCAAATCTGTTTCTGCATTGAACATCTTAATATTTTCATAGACTATGGAGTATAGATTAATTCTTATTTCTAAGGGAATTAAAATAGCACCAAATATAACAATATACGTAAACGGTGTATTAAATGTAAGTCGATTGGATGATTAGCATATAGTCTTAGAGCCGCAATTGCAGACAGTAATACTTAGAAATGTTAGTAATATGTACTTCGCGATGTTACTAGCACTGATTAGGACGAATACGATTCGATTGAAGGTGCAATGTTGTAAAAAAATTTGAAAACATTCAAATAAATCAATATAATAATGAGATACACGACTAACGTTAAGCAGTCGTGGCCGAGTGTTTAAGGCGTCTGACTAGAAATCGGATTCCCTCTGGGAGCGTAGGTTCGAATCCTACCGACTGCGGTTACTTTTTTCGGAATTTTTCCTTTATTTTTAAATGATTCGGCAGATATTATGCAATTATTTGATACATATTGCCAAACAGACCAAGCTCCAGCGTGGTGCTATTATCATACCATCTCTTGTCGAAATACATGTACAGTAAGCCGTATTTAAAAAAAAAAAATTCATCCCTTGGGATATGGAACTAATCCTTATTATGTTATTATTCATAATTTTACATCACATTCTGCTCTCTTTTGACAATGTTTGTGAGCCAGGTAAAACACCCTTGGGTTTTCGAGCCTTAGCCACGCAGTAAGTACCTGTACAACTAATTGACGTTGCCGCCTTTAACAATATTACGGCATAAAGAAACGTGGGGTGACATTAGGGGAGAGAGACATGAAAATGTGACACACTTCGTAATGTTTCCTAACAGCTTTGACCGAACAACTTAATAACGAGCATAAAAGATGACAATTTTTCCCAGAATCAAGATTTACAAATTAGTATAATGTTGGATCTTGGTTTCGCAAGTCCTTTCGGTATCACTCTGCCAATTTGATATCATTTTCCTACGTATAACACCCTTCCATTCATGAAAAAGTCTCAGGGGGGAAAAAATCCTCTCTTTAACCTCGAAGGATGGCAAATAACCTAGCATGCAAAATGACAGAAAAAAATGACCAACAGTTTCAAGTTCTCTCACTTTCGAAATTTTTCGGCAGTCGGTGCAAATAAACAAACCTCCGATTTGCAATTTATCGTTTTGCGTATTTATATAAAAATACCTTGCTATCAATCTTTCAACGTCTACGAAAATAAAAATGCATTAACGCGCAAATGCACACAAGGCCTGTGGGGCCTCATTCTTAATTCATGCTTTAAATATGCGACATAAAACATGGAAATGGGCCACACATCGTGCATCACAAGGACATGAGGACTATGGTGATAATTACAATTTTCGTTAAATATTCACGCGCAAAAGGAGGTGGGGGTAAAGCAGTGAATTTTGTCTGCTGATTGAGCTAATTAAGGTGGTAATTAAAATGATGTCCTGAAAATGAATTACATGTGACGACTACTCGTACCTATTTGATTATGATCCACTCCAAAAATCCACCATACGCCTGATTAAAAATTCACAGGAGTCGGAATCACAATTTTACTGAATCATTGTTGGCCTGTTTCAATAGAAGAATCATGCTTTCCGCAATATCAACATGGATGGCATTTCTCTTCTTCGTGGCGTGACGCTGCCATAGGGAACGGATACTCGCCAATTTACATCCACTTTCTTCGATCCATTGGCTCTGACCACCCATCACGCTGCGATAAATAAGAGCAGCGATCACTGAAGTAAAAAAAACAATGTATATTTCCACCGAATTTTCAACTAGGTACTACAAGTTTCAACGCATCGGCCATCGCATCATCCTAAAGTACTGAGTATGACGACGATGCGTTGAAACTAAGTAGTGCATAATAAAAACTTCGGTAGAAAGATACATTGTTTTTTTTACTTCAGTAATGATGGGACTCCAAAACATTGAGCATGAAAATATCGAATATAAGAGGAGCGATCTTAAATTAGTTTTTTTTTCTGCCAGGAAAAGAAGACCGTGTTCACCATACATGCTTCATCGATTATTCGCGAAATAAATTTCCTGTCGGAATCGTTTAAAATAACGTACAATTATACAAAACTAGCATAAATCGGAGCCACTTAAGAACTAATGGGCGTGGTGCCGGTGATTACCATCCCCAGGTTTTCCTTCTTCCATTCCTCCCTACTCATCACTCCAGGAGCACATGACGCACAAAATGTTCCTTCAAAATAGCACCCACGCACATAACACGGGTTCCTTTTATTCTCACGCACCGCGATCAAGTTTAGTAGTGGGCCAGTTGGCTTAACCGCAATGGATTTGAATGTGTCCATACTCGGACTGGGTGCATCAGAGATGTGCCATTAAGGGCAATTAAATATCTTCCGAATAGCTATATCCACCATACCTCAATTAATCAACCTACTCCCCATCAATCCTTCGAGTCCTCATTTTTCATATGAATTTCTTCTCCATGAAGGTTCCCCTGTTATATTTCTACAATGCTCCATCTTATACATATGCAATATAGCAGTTATTAACTAATAACAGTTAACTTTTGAACATTGCATTTATTCGTGCTGAAAAACCGACGGCAGGGTCTGGGAAAGTCATTTCCACAGGGTTTTCCCAATGACAGCCCAGGATTAGTGCCAAGCAACAAAATTTGAACCTGATTTTTTCTTAAGTACAGATTTTTTACTGTAACCCTACATCATAGACAGCGATTGAGTTCGGAATAAGCTTTCAATTCACTTATACAAAATATGTTCGATGAATAAAACGCATATGGTACACATGAGACAGTACGTAGATTTGCAAAGTAAAGCATGGGCAACATGAAGCGACCAACAACAGGTAATCAGCGCAAATAATGACAGATTAGAAACCGGAATGAGGATCGCAATAATGAACTATTTCTCGAATTGATACTCCCTGGTCTATCCCTTTCTCAATTGCCAACTGGTACGAATGTGCGACAAAAAACTGAGCACTGACGTTAAATGAAGTAATCTATCTAAACTGATGGTAATAAAACATTTTTAGTGGAAAACTACCACTACCTCTTTGACCATCATGGAATGCCACACTTCACACCATTCAATGCGGTACTGGGTATATCAAATGCATCAATCGAGTCAGTGCACTCGCAACATCAAAGAAATATCCAAGCACCACACAGCAATACATCTATATAAAGTGATAAAATTGAAAATAATGTGTCCAAATGATTCTAAAAGTCTAAACTTCGCGCTCAAATTTCCCATTAACGGACTTATTTCTACCAAACTCATGGCATGTGACACTTCCTGCCACACACTCTCGCAGTTGATAACAGGTAATTGTGAATATGATCATGGGCAAACATTACAAAATACAATCGCCCGCTGGAATCGAATCGTTCGGAAAAAATAATTAAAACGCCAAAAACAAGAATGATTCGTGAAATGTACTGATGGCAAGACTGTCATTTCCGCCATCCCAAAGCCCTAGGACAAGAGATGACGACTGTTTATTGCGATGAGAACGGGGCCAGTATCTGAATCAAACCCCATCATTCCTCAGCCAGGATGAGGGTAAAGGGGAACGTGGCACTGTGAAAATGCCACTGAAGGATGGGAGGGCGAATGAACCAAACATGGTTGGATAGTACTGCCAATCGATAACACGTGGTGTACACCAAACCGCTTCCTCCAGGTCCAACCCCTGGGCTTACGACGACTCCCAGGCCCCAGTTAAGTCAAGGAAGATCATGCATTACCCACATCGTTTTCGAAACAAATGCAGAAAACGCTAGAGAAACTGAAATAAGATAACCATAAAAATAAGTCGCATCCATAATATAAGATGGGAGTCGTTCGGATGTGCCATCCACCGTTTCCCAAATTTAGTTAATTTTGAAGGATCTCAGGTTTTCCCGGCGTATGGTATTCAAGAAGTTAATTTTTCTAGTCTTTGGAAGTAACCCCATAAATACTTAATTTCTGAATTTCCTAAATGAGCACTTTAAATTAGTGTTTTCCTTAAGCGAATGCCATTTGTTCGTGGCTAATATGCATAAGAAGAAATTCTACTCATAGCAACTTTCGAGCAATTGATATGGAATAAAATTTTTCAAAATCAGAGGAAAAGTAAAAGAAAAAAATTATTGCTTCTTACTTTATGAGAGCTTCTTTT
Organism: Hetaerina americana; assembly: GCF_022747635.1. Taxonomy (NCBI): domain Eukaryota; kingdom Metazoa; phylum Arthropoda; class Insecta; order Odonata; family Calopterygidae; genus Hetaerina; species Hetaerina americana. The sequence continues at coordinate 39,950,198 of NW_027286985.1, forward strand.
ACTTTATTTGTTGCCTGTCTCAATTTATTATTTACTCCTTTGTACTTCATTTTGCCTATCTCTGTGTTTACATTCTTCCATTTTCTTCTCTCATCCATCTTTGTAATCATCTCATCCGTGATTCACGGTTTCCTTGTCCTTTTCCCGTATACGGTTCCTATAGTGTCTTTTGCGGCTTTCGAAATCCCTTTCTTGATGCATTCCCATTTTTCTTCGATAGTACTCAGCTCTTTACTATTCTCCATAATTTTCTCTACAGTCTGCTGGTACTCCTTCCTCGTTAATCCAGTTAATGCTTCTACATTCCATTTTCTAACCCGCCGCCCCTAGCTTATCTTTTTTAAACGGACGCTACATTTCATAACAACTAAATTGTGGCCTGAGTCCGCATCCAATCCCGGGAAGCGGTGCGATCACTGTTTCTGAATTTGTGCCTAACCAAAATATAATCTAACTGATACCTGAGTCACTTGGCATTTTACATGTATACCAACACTTTTTATGGTGTCTAAATTAAGTGTTTGTTATTAACTAGCCCGAGTTCATTTATACGGGCTAGTTTCCCTTTACATTTTCTATGGGAAAAACACCGCTAATGTCTTTTAATTTTACTTTTTTGAGTAATGAAAGATAGAATATGCAAGGTAACTAGTTATTCCTTTTTTTCTTACACACAGTGTATTCTTGGACATCCCAATCAGCATGGAGCCTACACCGTGACTGCTGATGCGTATATGTCACGAGCTCCTAATCTTAATACTATACCATAACAATTTATTAAAAAATTACACCTTTTCCCAAGCACATCCACCTACTAGTCTCGTTATCATCTCATTAACGAAGTCTTGTTCCTTTCCATTAACTTTCCAAGTGTCGCTATGTCCTTTTCTCGATAGGCCAATCTTGTACCAACTACAACACCCATACCTTAGATCGTCCGAGGGTTTTTGTTGGTATTTAAAAGCAATGATGGGAAGGGGATGCATGATTATCAAGAGGAAATAAGCCTTTGATGATCTTGTCAAATGCAGCATTCACACCAACAGGCAGTCTACCCGTCATTTGGTCATTTGGCACGTATCCGAAAGCATAACATACGCGAAACCAAATCCTAGCAATACCCTGGGTCCACCTTGACCATTCTGAACAAGATAATATCCTCTGAAGGGAATACCCAAATGGCCTGCATACAGTTCCCCGCACCACAACACTAGAGGCGATGAACATATATACCGTGTACTCACACACCAGGGACTGTTCCTCAAAGCTACAGGTCGAATTAAAAGTCCTCTGAAAAGCCTTTAATGCAATGTAAAACTTTCAAATCGTAGTAGTTGTTAAGGGAGACGACTAACAGCTAAGATCATTTACACCATTGGGGATGATTAGGATCTTCCGGGAATGGAGGAAGGTGGAGAGAGACGTGAATGCCACTGAGAAATGCTGTCATCTCTGTGATCCGATCCTGACCTCTCGGGGTCCCGGGCCTGCTATCGCACCATCACGACCCTCATAAATATTTCAAATCCATACACCGAGTAACGTAAAGAAACAGCAAGTACTGTTCCTTTTGTTTACACCAGTAGACTCCATTTGTGAAATTTACCAGGAATTGTAAACTCACTTGTAGAGAAACGGGCGCGCAAACGTAGACATTGACCGAATGATGAAGGATAGGCGTTGTAAGGCGAACTGTATGACACTTCATATAAATAAGTAAACAGTGAACAAAATAGTCTAAATTTTTAGACAACGCATGAATGTGATAGAGGTGAAAGAAGTTTGTAAGAACAGAGCAGTATGTAAGAAGTAAAAAAAAAGTGTACAGCTTTCCTGAAATAAATACAACCTTTTGCTTCGTAAATTCCTCTCGGGTCCTCCACCGGGTTATATCGTCCATATTGGCCGACGTTTCGATGTCCAACTCGGTCATCGTCTTCAGGGCTTCTGAATGATTTCAGGGCTTCAGAAGCCCTGAAGACGATGACCGAGTTGGACATCGAAACGTCGGCCAATATGGACGATATAACCCTGTGGAGGACCCGAGAGGAATTTACGCAGCTGATATGCCGGGAAAACACCAAATCTTTTATAACCTTTTTCTTGCTATTTATATCTTTCACTTCCTTACCTTTCTCGACTCCTTACAATTACTACTCCCATCCGTACTGTCAAACATACGTCGATTAATACGTTGTATAAATTACATACAAGCTTTTTAAAATTAAAAGCTATGCATTGGTTTTTCGCATTTCATCGCCAAACACACTCAGCCGCCAACTCTATCGCCACGTGTTTTCCCATTACGAATATTTTAAAATGAACAGTATATTTCAACAAGAATATCAATTATCTATGTAAATACGTCACCAATATCTACAGAGCAAGAAGCATTGAAAAAAGGACGTAATTGCTTGAAGAAGCACTATGCTTCATCAATCAAGATAAGAACAAAGGAAATGGCTCTAGCTTGAGGTTTGAAACGAAAAATACCAGTAGATGAAACATCAAAAAGCCTAACTCATGCCTTTGACATTTGTTTATAATTTCACCAAGAGCTTAGTTCCAATGTGAAAACAACAATTTCCCCTCAAGTTATACATTAATTCCACATTTCAAAGAGCTGAAGAAGATGCCGTGACAGTTACTGAAACAGAATCGTTGAATCAGAATGGGCGCTAATGTGCACTGAGATCCCGGTCAAGGCGTATGATTTTTACGCTGTGAAATCCTGAAATTCCACACTTACAGAAACAGCTGAGGTAATTGCATTACAAATGGATTAATGCTTCAACGATGCAACGCCATAATTGGAAAGAATTACGCCTACACCATACATTACTGCAGTAAATTCTGTGAAAATCCTCATAATCTAAGGCTTTGTACCTAATTATAAGGAACTAAAGTAATATTTAGCCCAATATAGTCCATTTATATTAGTATATTCAGTGCTTATTCCAAAAATTCATATTTTCCTGTGCCGTGCCTGATATGCTGCAAAATTATTCAAGGGTCCTCGAAGTTTTAAAAACTTAAATGGAATACCTAGCCATTCAATGACGTCATTGCAAAAGCCAATCGATAAAAAATGGCATTAAAAGTTACCAATATTAATATACGGCTTATAAACATTCAAGCGGCCATATACGCACTGGTCATTCACAAATGACTCTTCAACTTATGTACTTCTGAAAGTATATTATTTTGATTAATAAATGCTATTCTGACGCAGAATAAGGTTTTATTCTTTAAAAGTTAATTTACGGGGTTTAAAAATAATATTCCGTTCCATAAACCATTACATTTCGGAGTTTATTCCAGGGTCTCTGTGCATTATTACGCTAAGATACCTATAACCGAACCTTTCTTTAATTTTCCATATGTACCTACGCATCAATAGTGTTTGTAGTCCCAACGTGTTAGCTATTATTGAACTATTTTTACTGCAAAACTCGATGGTTATCTCTCCACGTTAATTCCGCAACCCTACTCTCCTATCCCTCTCCCATCATTTCCCAGACACCTATGAGAAGTTGAGACTGGCTTCCGTACGAGAAGGAAAATGAGAACCGCCGGAGAAGAATATACAAAAACACTTGATAAACTAAGCTAAAATAAACAGTGAGGGAAACATGGCGGAGGGAGTAAATTGAGTATAATAAGAATTTTCAAGGAATAGGAAGTAGGAATGTAAAAGAAGAAGAAAGCGAAAGAATACCTGAAGATAACGAAGGAAAACTGTAAAAACTATGAATGACAGGAAAGTAATATCTTATGAAACAGAAAAACATTCTTAAAGGTGGAAAGAGAAGTAAGAACTTTATGGTAAAGATATTACGCGAGTAAACTTAGATAAAGACGGAATGAGAGGAACACTGGATTATGTGCAAAGAAAAATTCTACATGAATTAGATAGAGGGGATATAGAGATTTTTTTAGATGAGCGTGGGTTAAAGTGAAGAGAGGGTATCCTAAGACACGCCTGTGAATTTTTATCCCCACTCTGAAAACGGTAAAGCGGTAGTATATGAGGCGTAAAGTAACAACATAATCGCAACGACGCTAGGACAAGGAATTTATTTTCAAACTCTGAATTAGAAAAAAGTCCATTGGGTCGATATGAGCATTCATAAAATTAAAAATAAAACGAAAGATGCATTTGCTTGCACCGTGGCTTTTAAATGGAAACTAAAGCGATGGAAACGTTTCTGAGTATAGGAGTGTATTGGTAGTCGCTGTGAATACGATTTGAAGGTCTCCATATCAAGACAGCTGCAGTTGGGATTAGAAATTAAGGATAAGGTTTGTGAGAGAACGGCAGAGATATAAGATAGTATGTCATAGACTGATTTTAGTTACCCGTACATGCAGAAGAGCTACAGTTGCAGTGAAAGGAGGATGAGAAGAGTTAAATAGTAGTGAACTTGGCTATGCAGCTAGGTCAATTTTTACATGGTGCATTGGTTTTTATCCATTCGGGCAATAAAAGAATTTCGGATTTGCAGAGACTGCAAGCAAATAAAGGCATTTGAGAGAGGAAATGCAGAAAACAAAGACAATTCTCAACTTTTTCACACTTCTGCTTGACATTTTGAAAATGTAAACGTCTTTATTTTCCCGAGCTGATGTTCCCGTTTTTTGGGGATTCAAAATTCTAAATCAACTAAAATATGCATGGCAAGTGCATCACCTTCTGTGTAAATTCATACATTTTTTGGGGTCCGACATGAGTCAATTCAATACTCAAACAAAGATAGAAGTACATCGGATTTAACGTTATTCTTCATCGTATCCTGATCCCAGAACAATACTTAATAGCGGAGGGACTTCAACCCGCCAGGGCCAGGAACGAGAAGACCACAAAACGCGATGCCAAATGTCGTTGAGTGTATAGGGTATGGTGCCTCTCTTACAGTATTGCCCTATCACTAACCTAACAATATTTGGGTAGCCAGAATTGTAACCTTTAAGTTAAGGTTTTAAGGTAAAGAATTAAAAAATAAAAAAGGTCTACTAATCATAATCTCAAGTTAATTGACTAATATAAATCAAATGAAAATTGGCGCTTGTATAAAAGTAAATATAAAAAGATAAATTCGTGGACGTTACAGGATCTTAGCCATGTATAGTAAGGAGATTAATCTTTTGAAAAAACAATAGAGCGATGGTACATGAGTCAGATACTTTCAAGAAGTAGTAAGGACTACAATAATTTAAACATTAAAGCGGTAGAACATTAGTTAGAGCAAGTGTAACAGTTAATGCACAGGGTCTGTTCAGTATAGAGTGATCAAAAAATGTTATGCGCATAATAAACCGGTGAAACATTTTTATTTCTGTGTTATATTCTTGGAGGATTGGATTACTGACCGGTAGTACCCGCGCTCAATTCCCAGGGACGCCTCTGGGCACCTTAGTTTCACCCCAGCTCTGATTTTTTCGGGTACCAGATCTTCAAAGGAAACTATAGGTAGCACAGGATAATCGTTGATTGACTGCAGTATTGCAGTCAGCGGCAGTCGCTGCAAGTTGAAACATTCAGTTCGTTTAAGTTAACGATGGAGGTAGCACGCGACAAGCAATACGCCGCATTTGAATTTAACTTTTGCCTGACCAAATCGTCAACCGAGACCTATGTAATGCTACTGGAGGCTTTTTGAGAGTCTGTTCTTCCCTTAAGTACACCTAGAACATTGTTTAGAACGAGAGACAATTTGAAAGGAAGGTAAACCCGGAGCTCCAGCCACCCAAAATTTGAGCAAGTGTAACATAACAGTTCATGTACTACGCCCGTTAAATATAGAGCGATCATAAATCTTACCGAAGTTTACCTTAACAGCGCTGATGGTACTGTGGGAGAAAATAGAAAAAACGTGAAGAGGATAATCAAAAATAATGAAAATTTCATTGGGTGCTATCCACAGGTTGGTAATAGCAAAACAGCGCGAAGTGCGTTTGAGCGAGGTGGGTTCCAAGACTGCACAAACCCGAACAAAAGGACGGTCGCGTACCCGTTCTGTCCGTGGTTGAATTTTATGGTACAAGGAGATGAGGAGTTTCTTTCTAAGGGTTACATGATATATTTCCTCAGAGTAAACAGAAATGCTCAGTGTGGACATATCCGACGTCACCAACGCCGGATAAAGCCCAACTGGTAGTTTCTGCTGGGAAAGTTATATCATTTTTCCATATTCAGCATGATGTACAAGTATAAGCCGTCGTGCACACGACTTTGAATGAAGTATAGAAAAGGGATATAATCAAAATTCCCCATGGCCATGATCAACCGCATAAGGCCAATTTCAAATAAACAGATTGGAAACACTACGAAAATGCACAGCCGCACATCACAAATGTCGAGGCTAAATATTAGCGCAAATAAATGTGAAGTGTGTTCCTCATACAACCTACGTATAGCCCGGGCATAACTTTTTTCTGTTCCTCCAAGGTGAAGAAATACCTTCGGGAAAAGCGTTATTAACCGTCAGAAGCAGTTTTGAAAACTGCTAAGATGATTTTGAAGGACTAGTCAAAAAATGGCTTCCAGCATTTCTTTCAAGACTGGAAAAAAGGTGAGACAAGGGCGCTGCATCAAAAAGGGATTGAGAAAAAAAAGGGATTTTAAGAAGGACAATTTAAAATTTGGAAAATGATTTTTGGCGTACAGTAAAAAAATTATCATTTTTCATTGAACTTCAGTATATTCGAACAATATTTTGGATGAAAATGGACCTAGAAGTAAAGACACTACGAAATAATAATTCGCACAAAGTATTCATGATAGACATAATACCCTTAATACCCTCACAAAACGTTTTGAAGTGTTCAACAAATGGACGTTCAGCAAAACTTACACGAGAAATACTTCTTACGCCTATAAAATACCCAAAAGAATGAGCAAATATAATAGAAAAATCTCTAAGCCCATTAATGTCAAAAAAAGGATAAAACAAAATAGGGTACAGCAGCAAGCCACCTGTTTGAAATATAGAGACAAGGGGCACTAAAGAGTTCCGAGAGCGCTACGACGTGGGTGTTGACATTGAAGATGAATACCTCTACAATCACCTTTTCGCTGATTATCAAGCCATAACAGCATAAGACACTGATGAGGCCACAAATATATTATTAAAACTTACACAAGACTGCACAAAATGAGGCCGAAAATCAATGCAATTAAAACCGTGTAATCAATATCTATGATGAGCCAGAAGATATTCGTACTGCTTAAGGACACTGAAACGACCGGAATAAAAATATCTTGATGGCTAAAATATTTAAACTGCCACGTGTGACAAGGACATCACATCAACAATAACACAAGTAAAAAGCAATTGAAAAATTGACGTTTAAATAGAGCATAAAAAATAAATATTAAATTGGAAATGATGATGCACTAATCCATAATTTAACTAATCACATCGGGTCAGAATGTTGGCCATAGCAAATACGAATTAAAAATAATTTAGCATTAGACATGAATGTGTACAATGATTGTGAGTGATTTCGATATTAGATGTATAAGAAAATAAACAATAAGGTAAATAGCGCTTAAAATGAATACAATCATATAAATCATAATTACTTCAATGAAATGGTATTTTTATGCACGATCAGAGACGGCCCAAAAGTTAACATTTGTTCCAATATTATAAAAATAGGGGAAGGCTCACATGGAAACAAGGTATACAAGGAAACTTGTATAGGAAGTCATGAAAGACAGCTAGAGGAGGAATATTGGCAAGAACGGAATTTGCGAAGTTGGAAGAATACTACTGTAGAAACCCTAAAATTAAATAATCCAAAAAACTTTTCAGAAAAAAAGAGATAGATGGTAGGGTCGTTCAGGAGAGAAGATGAAGCGTAAGAGGAAGGAAGAGAACAGTTCTGGGACAATCGGAAGGGAGGAGAATGTATCAGGACCTGAAAGCGGAAATAATGGAAGTTAAATAGAATACAAGCAGAGAGAAAGTGCTTTTCATTCCATAAAGATGTGTAATTGTTTTCAGAGACAATACAAAAGCTACCAAAATGTCCATTTTTCAGGCTTTCACAAAATAGGCCATATTTTTGCTATATTTAGGCGCACATAATTTATTTTATCCTATCTGATAGAAATTCAATGCTAAGTATTTTAAATGGCGTAGTGTTTTGTGTATCTTTAATTTAAAAAGTTATAGTAAGAAAACACTTGCTACATGAAAATATGTCAGCGAATTTCAGGTGCCATATGTGAGATCGGTACACAAAAATACTAGGCATTTACAGAGACACACATTATGTGACTTTCTGAAAAAGTTCTCAGCTCAACTCTACGAATATATCCCACTACAATTGGGCATTTTCAAGGCATCTGCTCAATGGAATGTTTGCATTGCCATGGCTCAGTATCAAAGGAGTTTAGACATGTCCACAGCCATAAAAACGCTTACATTCGCATAACCAACCACATTCTGAGGAATGCACTAACATGAATTACTTTGTAATTACTGTTCCCTCGAAGGTGAGTGCCGCCATGGATTTTAATGACCAGTTTGATTTTCTTTCAATAAGAAGGAACTTCAGAAGAAGCACGGTGGCGAACTTTCCTTTCGAGTAGCGAGGATAGGAAAAAAGCAACAGAGTATGAGGTCACACATTTTTAGCGGCACAGGGAAAAATCTAGAACGACATCACCCTAACCCTTGATAGAACGAGCAGTATATTACGTGGAAGGCCAAGAATGAATCACAAGAAACAAGTGATTGAGCATATTTCCGAACATAACCAAGAATGATCTGATGGCGGATAATTAGAACCATTAACTGCACATACTTAATGGTAGCTTTGCATCGCTATTAATATTCTCTCATTCGCTATTAATAATCCCATATTACTAAACGGCATCATTAATTCAAGCTGGCAAACACGCACTTTCTCCTAGCTTAAGATCTACTCCGAGGGATAAAAGCATTACTTATAGCTCTCCAAGTTCAAACGAGGAAAAAGGGAACAGAATAAACTAATTCCAGAGGAATGGGTTCTACTATCGCCACAAAACTTATTTCGTTCAGCTGTCCCCTTACGAAATCCTTCCTTCAAAAAATTACGATCCTCTCTCACCAGATGGCAGGAGAGTCCAGGCATACTTTGGAGGGAGATTTCACTATGCCAATGGCTTGTTTCCTTCCATCCAAATGGCATTCGTAACGAAATTGAAAATTGCAGCAAAATTATTAAATTCATGGCACCCTGAAGTATGCTAATGTTAATACTGGATATGTCTCCATTCTTTGCCTGCTCCCTAAAATTTTTTGTACTTGTAATAAAGAACCATTCTCTATTGAAATGATATTATTGACTTCGTAATTCCTCACACTATTTAAAAAAACGGCCCAGGTTTCGACGTTGAACGTCATTATCATTAAGGTTAAACGTCGAAACCTGGGTCGTATTTTTAATAAAGAAAGTTGAATTACGAAGTCCATTTCATTTCAATATATCATGCAAATTCCATAAAGTTACGCCGGAGGCAACAAACCATTCTCTAATGACAAAAATAATTTATACTTACCCTAAAACTGCTACAACTGGATTTGAAATTAACAAGGCCCTATGCTATTTTCTATGAAGACTATCACATTTTACCAAGTTTAATTGGAGTGAAAAATTGACTTGTGTTTTTAAACTTTGGAGTCACTTCGGCTACATAAGTTACACAATAAAATATTATAACCAATTTCAAACTGCAATCACTAGCTATCAGTGAAAACTAAGGCAAAGTAGCCATTCAACTGAAACCTTCGCTGTAAAACAAAACGAACTAGACAAAAGAAAGTAGGAAAAAATAAGAAGTATGCAAAGCACAACATTGCAGGATTTAACAGTCAGACAGAAAAGAAATTGGCTTGGCACATATTTTCCTCGGTAAATACTCTCAGAAACATTATATCCAGAGGACATTGAATTATTAATTCTACCAAAAAAAATCACCACATTCATGTCAAAAAACAAGATCCAAGCCAGGCATCACTTCCTTTGTGGATTTCATCAATTCAACAAGCTAACTTTGCAATATAATACCTAGGGAGATATTTAAAGCAATATTGTATGTAATAAACTTAATTCTTAGCATTACTCCTTAGAGGAATATTAAACCTCATTGACTATACCTTTGGGTAAAGTATTTCAGTCCATGGATAATGCCATGAATAATATCCATGGTATTCACCTTCCCATAGGCGAAATCTGAAACACACTTGGGCTCAACTCATCTCATATTCATTTGATAATCATAATTCATTTACGTATTAAATACTTTTAAACCTGCCTACCACGATAGTAAATGTCCTTAGTTTCACATCTAATAACAAGTATGCACCACAGTAACTTCAAAATATGATTAATCCAAATAAATAATTGAATATGTTATTGCACAGAATAAATGCACATGCAGGAGATTAATTATTAATTTTCTACATCTTCCACCAAGCAATCAATGTTAGCCATAGCCTTGTATATTAGAGACTTGGAAGTAAATTATACTAGATTCTTTTGCTAGTTAATTTGTTAGATAGCATGATTAAGCATGGAAACATTAATCCATTTAAATCCTTTTTAAGTACAAAACAAGCACAGATTTCATTTTAAATTTGTCACTAGGATTATCAAAGTCAGGGGTCTAAGAGAAGTCAGACCAACAAGCTTGACCATTCCAAGCATGTAACATCCTACACATATGTAGCTGCCCACTCCATGCACGTATGATTTTCCAACACTATAACCTAAATGAATGTAAGTCATTTCATCCCAAGTCAAAAATAGACACTAAAAGACAACAAAACACAAAGATGAAGAGGATAAGATATATGAGAAGTGTGTAAAGAGCTATATTAAATCAACTGAACGCTGATTTGGAGTGATGATAGCTCATTGCAGTTTGAAAGTTGTTTTGGGGCATAAATGTATTCATTCCAGTTTAGTGCACATAATGCTTGTATCAAATAAATATTTCCATCAAACCTAAACTTGCTCTCTCCATCCATGCATCAGAACTTCTTTATTTGGGTAAAACAGAACATCCTTGCTAGTTGAAGCAAAATAATGAAGACAGAATTCATAGCTAAGGAAAGTAATGTGAATTCTGAAGAGTCAAGTTGAATACAGAAGCCAAAAATACTGTGCAAGAGGAGGAATGGTCTAAACGCTCAACTAAACCTGGAGGCAGAATGGTTAGCTGAAAACAGAAATGAAATGGAAAACTGAATGGAATGAACTACAGGGAAATATAAAATAAATACCAAACCTGAGCAAAATAAAATTAATTAATCCAGCAATGAGTAAGAAAGGGGAAATAAAAATAAAACAAAATTGTTTCACAGAGAAGAATACAAAAGACAGAGGCCGCAAGCCAGGAGATGGTTATCAAAAAATGTTGGAGGTATACAGTTTTTTGATACAAAGTACTTTAATATGCCCATATTATTATTACATTTCCATAAAATTCATTTTCACCATAGAAATTATTTGTGCAATTGCCCTCCAATGTTGGAACCAACTATCCTAATGCCTGTTTGACAATTGTACCAGACCAACCAAGTTAGTCTATCAACATAGTCACCAGCCAGCCTTATAGGTATGACTCTTTTGAAAATTTGAATTGCGATGTACTGAACAGATTTCCTAGAAATCAAATAAAGGTTTACAATAAACTCAATCTTACAAATTCTTAAAAATCTCATTATTATAACCCTTTTATTGAGTACTTTGCTGGATTGCACTTGGTGGTCACTTCATAGAAGTTCCATGGTATGTCTATTTTGAATTCATTTAAGCATTGAATCTTTGCTTTGTGTGTACCTTCACCTGGTTCTGTTTTTGTATTTTAAGAGCTAGACAATTCATCAAGTGATGACACTGTGTCTTGGAAACAAACACAAGAAAGATAATCACACTTGCATTCATGTTTAGATTAAACATTCTAAATCAGATGATGAAAGGAACAATAAACTCAAAATCTCGTTAAAATATTATCAATAAAGTTGAAGTAAATTTGTATGAACAAAAATGATTTCCAAAAACTGCATTCACAAAGCACTTACTTGACCTGGAGCAGTTGTTTTGAAATTATTTTCCCAAAGAATAACAAGCACAAAGGAAAACACTGACAATATCTGGTTACATGTATGATGTGGATCCTAAAACCACTCAATTCAAAAACAGCAATGCAATCAGAGACAAAATTAAGTAGTCCTCAAACCATTGTCTCCAAATCACTCCTACAAATAAAGGATTGCATAGATCAACTTTTTTGTGTTCTGAGACCTATGAATTTCAGTTCTTTCCATTCCATTGCATTTTTCAGTAAACTTTTTCTAAGAAACACCATGGTATTGATCTATAGTTCAGCATTACACCTGAATCTTATGACTGAACATGATATAGGATTTGTTAGTTACATTAGGTACACAGATTTTCTTAATCCAGACAGTTTCTATGATGTAAGACTGCTCCGGAAGGTTGAAGTCCTTGTAAGGTGCATTGGAGACCCAATCCAAGTTAATCCCAGTTCACATGGCACATATTTCATCATTGGCTAACTAGTGAGATTTCTTGCTTGCTACTCCCTGCAGAGTGTGATTTGATGATGGCTTCCACAGTTCACTCAGAGCTGGGGGATGAAACTCACGAGCAGAGATAGTTAAGAATTCTTCCAAGATTAGATGGTGCCCTACAGATTACTTTGGTTGTCCATATGACTTGCATGCCTTATGGGACAAACATGAGTTTTCAAGACTTAGTGGTGAACGGTTTGTAAATATTAGAAATAATTACAAATTGAAGGGAAGTCAAGATAGGTATGTCTCTAGAAAGTTAATTTTGTTTGGTAATAAAAACAAAATGAATACAGAAAAACTATTTATTGCACAAAAACTACAAATCTTAAACTATCTTTCTACATAGATCCCACCACTTTTTAGGAACTTGTCATAACATGGCACAAGTTTTTGTATGCATCCTTCATAAAACGTTGCTACCTGTATTGTCAATCATGGGGTAACATGTTCTTTGAGCTGGTCATCATTGTTGAAATTAGACCACAAAAGAATATTTTCAGGTGCAAAAAGAGATCGAAGTTGCAAGGGGCAAGGTCAGGGATGCACAGAGGGTTATCAAAATAACTCCAGCTAAAGTCCTGTTAGAGTTGTCGTGTCTTATTCGCAGTGTAAGATGGGGCCCTGTCATGAATCAAAACAATACCATTTGTGTGAATTCCTTGGTGCTTATCATGTATTACGCGATGGAGTTTCCTAAGCATTTCACAGTAATCACTTGCATAGACCGTGTCACCTCGCATTTGGATTGATTGTTTCCGCGTAAACCTTGCAAATCTGTCGATGAATGTAAACTGGTTTAGTGTTATCCGCTTTCAGGTAGCTAATTGTAGACAACAAGCGGCTGGATTTTCCATTAACTTTACCATTTAACCAAGCACTATATAGCATTAACAACAAAGAGTGATCTCAAAATGACACCATCTCCTCCTTGGCTCAGAGCAACTACCGCACATATGCCAAACTGCAATTGCATTACTGCCATGGAAACTTACTTTCTGAACATATCTCACAGAAGCTTTCATCTAGGTTATTTAAAGAAAGCATTTAGCTACTGCTGCAGTTAGGATGTCTTTGGAAGTAAACAGAAAGGAGTGAAGAATAGAAAGTTATGGAGTGGAGAAATTTAAGACTAGATATCCTGAGCATGTTTTAGAATAAATATAGTATGAGTATGCATATACTTCAGCTCCATGCCATGCAAATCTTTCCAACAATTTACTTGCATCTTCAGTTTTAATTAGTATGAATCTTTTTCATTAACACAAGGTGCATAAGAGCTCCAAATATACAAATTCTTTGAAAAACTAAATCAGGAGATACTAAGATCTTATGGAGGTACTAATACTGCTGATTATCCCTTTCATTATTGGACAAAAACTGTCATGACGGAATCTCCCTATATTTCATCCTGAGTAGCACTTGCAGCTACTTAGCAGTACGTGGCTACTGAAACATATTTCAGGACATCTCAAATTCTAGAAGAATTGCATAAAATATTTTGATGAAGTGTGTATCCAATACTTAAAAAGCAATTTTTTTAGATCTCAACAGCAAAATTCAATGTCCAAGTTGATTCGAGTGGAAAGCTGTGTCAGAACAATTTTAATATCTTTGTCAATATCCTCATTGCAACAGTTTTCTGATTTGGACAACAAATTGAGTATAAACATGTTTCTTCCATGCATGATTCCATCAAAGCCATTACCTGTTCCCTCATCCGTGAATTTTTTCTCATATTTCAATAAATCTCAAAACAACATATCTCTGTTATGGAATGATCACTGTTATTTTACAGTGAATGGCCGATATTGACAGTCACCTACAATATGCACACGAAACATAGCACTGGCCCTATCCTCAAAATACAGCAAGGTAGTTACCCGAACAGCCAGCAGCATTCATAGCTGCCCATAAGACTACATGCAAGGACCCATCCAAGGAAAACACACCATGTGAACTGGGCTTTCTTCAAGCTATTTTAAAGTAATGGGCAAGTTGGTGTGATCTTGAATAAAGACTAAATGACAATTGAAAGTTAAACATGTGGTTCACTTCTCCAGTACAAAGTTCAGCTAGCAATAGTTAATGTTAGTAAATCCAAGCAATAGTACATTGCAATGGATGGCCTTTCCTACAGAGCAGTCTTACACACTCATTGTGTCAGAGAATATGGCTCACCAAGAGTCACTCTGCATACCCTACCAATGGCATGGTTCATAGCACCACTGAGATGCAGCTGTGTCACTTGCAAGCAAGTATTTGCAGTTGAAACTAAATTAAACTAGCATTCTGTTATGTGAGTTAGAAAAAGTACCAGAGGATCATACTTATCTCAAAAACACTTCAGAGAAAATCAAAATTGAAACAAAACAATCTACCTTCAACTAACAGAGTATTTCCCTGTGTAATGACCGACTTGAAGTTGTTTCAACATACAATTAAAGCTTTATATTTTGTATATTTGTTTTTCAGTTATTCTGATTAGAGGCTTAGACAAAGAAGATGGCAATAAGAAAAAATATTAGCTAAGGAAATGTGTAAGCATAGATTAATGCTCAAGATCCAACAGTTCGCACATGCCAGTAATGATCAATGCATGAGTAGATGTTAAAATTAATGAAAATTCGTAAAAACTTTTGAAAGTAGGAAAATGCAATTTTGATGAATACTAGGATTTGATGATGATACTAGGATTTAAATACAAGGGTATATAAGTCCAAGAATTTCTAAATAATTCAGGAAAAAACAGACCTGGCTGGTACATTCTCCTCGAGCATGTGCTCCTGAATACTGGTGCCTCCACAATTCTTCTATGTGTGTTAAGAAAGGCACAACTGTGTAAATAAACTATGCCAGCTTAACCATATAGTACTACATAAAGAAAATTAGGATTAGGAAATAGGCAAACCACTAATTGCGATTTTAACTTCTCACAAACCCTCATGATATAAACCACATTGTTCATGCTCACAGCGATTGTTTGGAATGCCAAACAAAAATTAATTCTATGGAAAGCCATCACAGCATTGAATACCACACTCAAAAAAAGATATCCAGTATTTTCTGTGCGGAAATGACAAGTAACTAGCATGCAAATGGGGTGAAAGGGTGCCTTGCATTCTGTATACATCAGAATAACATCTGGCAACATGAAACTTCCAGAATGAAAAAAACAATGAATCTGTCAACCCCATAGCCAGAGTAGATGGCTTTAGAAACAACAATTTCACCTCCCAGGTATGTAGAGCAGCTATAGCTGTGCACCACAACTTTCCTCTTTCTTCAGTGGGGTAATCGCCCAAAGTCATATCTCATGTTCCTATCACATATGAAATATGTGATAGGAACAGTGGCATAAGAATAGAGGCATGAAGCCTCTTGCATATGCTGGGAACTTTGTCAAGTTAATGGTTTTTGGAATCGCTTATTCACAAAAATAATTTTTCATACAACATTGTCAGTTTGGTTTCCCAACAGCTGATAGTTAAACAAAAGTAATTCTCAATTTGGGGATTACAGAAATCACTATTACAAGCATTAGCACTACACTGAATTCTTACAAAATGCACACCACTTTGTCCTTGGCCAGAAATCAAGCATCACCAGACAGTATTTGCCATTCTTAAAATATTGATTCCTTGCTTTTAGGATCTAAAATCAGTTATAATGCTTGTTTTTAATCAGTATGTTAAGTAATCTACAATCAGCATGTAAGATAGGATTGCCAAGGTTCCAGAAGGAAAGAGATGTCATGCATGAGAAACAGCAGAGATTGAAAAGGTGTTAGGACTACAGGTAAATCTGTGGTATTAGAAATGTCTTAGGTATAACAGAAGAGGAAGACACATTAGCCATGGTGATCACCAACATCCAGGAAACTAGACATAACATGTGAAAAGGAAATAAAAGCAAAATTATTAGAAGAACACAAGGTAGCATTCATATTGTATTGAAACTTGATTACAAACAACAAATCATAGGGCCTGGTTAGATACGAAAAAAATGAAATTTGATGTTAGTTAGCTTAAATTTAATAACATTGTTAATCTTAAACCCACAATAATTACATTCTTCTAAGACTCTTTTAGTTCATGAAATAATACATTCACACCAGATATTTCATTTAATGGTTAAATGTTTGCAACATAAAGCACCCCAAACAGGTGAAAAGACAGTTCAAATAGGGGAATAGTCAAAGTGCAGAACCACTAAAATAACACAACAGATCTTTTTTGAAAGGTTCTTCCCATTTAAAAAAGTAAAGCCAATGAGATTAATGAATATTTGAAGTGCACTCAATATAATTTATTTTTTTGCAATCTACTGGCTAAGGTATCAGTTTGGATGGACACAACCTATACAATTGTGCAACAATATATTAATTTACTAGCCACTGTCCTAAGCAAAAACATAACCAGAAATCGGACACCACAGCAACACCATTTGATTAAACCAAAATTTACAAATATAAATGTGAAATAAGAAATACTAAAAGATCATTTAAAAGTTAACACAATCGAATTCAAAGGCTTCTAAGATATTTTCAGAAGATAGGGAATCTTTTTTAAAAGCATGCATGTCGATTGAGTCTCACCAAAGATCATTACTAATGACTGGCTCGCTTATTGTGCATTTATTTTACAACCTCATGAAATTTCTCTTGATTTTTTCTTTCCATTATGACCTGCTGGTTAATTGGTTTATGACTACATCCTATTTTATCTTTTCAATCACCATCAAGAAGTAATATTTTTGCTTAAATGTTCTTTTCTGACTAAATGCTTTCACTCTTTTGTTGTGTTTTTGGCTATTCACTTGATTAAGTCATGTGCCACTCAAATATCACAGGATTGTGCCATTCTTTTGGGGGGATATTTCTCCTACTAACCACAGTTATCAACCCAAAGGTTAGTTTGACATGTGAATTAAAAAGTGGCCAATGCAGAGGACGTCTACAATCAATTCAAATTATCATGTAGGATTGTGAAATAAAGAGAGTTACGAGAAGGAGATCAATCGAGACAACACCAAAGGTTGGCTTCAAGAGAAAGAACTAAAGATTAAGTTAGAGTTAAGGATTCACAGAATTTAAAGGCCGAGAGATAATATAACATCCTACTCTACAAGTCCCTCTTCATCTCCATGTACTTCCTTCCTCCTTTCATCCCATCCAACATCCCTATCCTATTCCTACCCTTTCCTTGTTTGCCTGACATCCTCTCCTCTAACACAGTCATTAACATCCCACTACCAATCAATATGCCTTTCATCCATTTTTCCTGCCTCCTTATGATTTTTCCCTACAATCCCCTCTCCTACCCCACTATACCAAGCAATTCCTCATTTGTTTTCTTTTTGGTCCAATTTATTATTTAACTCTTTGTACTTCCTTCTGCCTTACTTTGTGTTTACACTCTTACATTTCCTTTTCTCATCTACTTTCTAATCATCTCACTTGTGATCCATGGTTTCCTTGTCCTTTTCCCATTATCAGTTCCTATAGTTTCATTTGCAGCTTTCGATATCCCTTTTTTGATGTATTCCCATTTTTCTTCGATAGTACCTAGCTCTTTACCCTCTTCCATGATTTTCCCTACAGCCAGCTCATACTCCTTCCTTGTCAATCCAGTTAATGCGTCTACATTCCATTTCCTAACCCACCGCCCATACTTTAACCTTTTGAAATGTACGCTACACTTCATAACTTATGATCAGAGTCTGCATCTGCTCTTGGGAAACTGTGCAAATTGATTATGCTATTCCTAAATCTGTGCCTGACCATAATATAATCAAACTGATACCTTTCGGAGTCGCCTGGCATTTTCCATGTATGAGGGTGGTCCCAGAAGTACCCGGCCTGACCTAGAGATGGTGGTAGTTGTTTGAAACATATCACTGTATTAGAAAGTATACAATCTATACAGCATATGCTTCAAGTTTGAAGATGGCACATTGTTTAGTATTTGTTTGGCAGCCATCAAGAGTGAGCGTTTTCAATGAATTTGTGAAATTGGAGAAAATTGGTCATCGTTATGTGATACAATACTTTTATTTGAAAGGCCTCAGCCCAACCAATATAAATGCTGAGCTGGATTCTACTCAGGGTGAGTATGCTCCTTCATTTACAACAGTAAAATATTGGGTAGCAGAGTTTAAATGAGGCCATACGAGCTGTCAAGACAAGCATCGCATTGGTCAACCAAATGAGGTGACGACTCCAGAAACGTTGAAGACAATCCACTAAGTGATACTGGATGATCGTCAACTGAAAGTGTGTGAGCTAGCAGACATAGTAGGCATTCCAAAAAGTGTGGTACATCGCATATTAACTGAAAATTTGAACATGACAAAGCTGTATGCAAGATGGGTGCCGCGTTTGCTCACACTCGAGCAAAACCAGTGTCATGAAGATGTTTCAATTGAGTGTTTAGCAAAGTTTCACAGCAACAAAGCAGAATTTTTGCACCATTTCATAACCAAGGATGAAACATGGGTCCATTACTTCACACCTGAGACAAAAGAACAATCAAAACAATGGATTCAACAGGGTTTCCAAAGAAGACGAATACTGTTTCTGCAGGCAAGTTTATGGCATCTGTTTTTTGGGATGCGCACGGGATAATTTTCATTGACTATCTTGAAAAAGGAAAAACTATCAACGGAGAGTATTATGCGAACTTATTGCAATGTTTGAGAGAAGAAATCAAGCAAAAGCGGCCGCATTTGGCTAAGAAGAAAGTGTTGTTTCATCAAGACAATGCACCAGCTCACAAATCCATTATTGCAATGGTCAAAATTCATGAATTAAAGTTTTAATTGCTACCTCATTCACCCTATTTGCCAGATTTAGCCCCCTCAGATTATTTTCTGTTCGCAAACTTGAAAAAATGTATCAGTGTTTAAAGATTTTCCAACCGTGATGTCGGCAGTTAATGGCTATTTTGAGGAGCAAGACAGTTCTAATTATATAAAGGGTATCAAACTTATTGAACTTTGCTGGGGAAAAGTTTAGAGAGCTGAAAGGAGATTATGTTGAAAAATTAATACCTTTTTTTCCAAAATTGTGTTTTCTGTGTTGGGTCGGGTACTTTTGAGATTACACTCATATGCCTACACTTTTTGTGGTGTCTAAACCAGGTGTTGTGTATGAATAGCCTGTGTCCCCCACAGAACTCAATTTCTTTCTCCCTGCGGTCATTCATCGCACCTAAGCCATAATCCCCCACCTCATCACCATCTCTTCCTTTGCCTCCCGACGCATTCCAATCTCCCATTACTATCATATGTTTCACTGCAGGAACCCGATTATGTCCTCTAACTGATTGTATACCGTATTTACTTCTCCCTCGCTATGATTGGTTGGCGGTATGTTTACCTGAAAAATGACCAAGTTCATTGGTTCTACTTTTATCTCTACCAATTATATTGTATCCATTGCTTGCTCTATGTTGACTATGCTTCTTCCTTCCTACCTTTTAATTCAATATTATGGCAACCACTCCCTGGCTCTCATCCCCTTAGTTGTATATTACAAAAAAATGGATACATGTGAGTTGTAAATATGCAAGTGAAGAAAGAAGCTAAAAAGCAGTGGCAAGAGTTGAGGCAGAGAAGGCTGAATGGATCAAACTGGAAGCATACTAAGGAAAAAATCTTTAAAAATATAAAATTCTAAGACTTGGTCTCAAAAAATGTCTTCCCAATTAAGGAGAGGGAGAATGATAAATGAGTGGTCCTTATTTACACAGAGTAACTCAAACAGCAGGGGGGGGGATATTTTAATATGCTACTAAATGAAAAGCTAACTCCAGAGACAACTTTCCAAGAATTGCAGTAACTCTAGAGATGGCAAGTTATGTAAAAGAGGCTCTAAGTTGACAGAGCAACGACAAAAAAAATGACAAAGAGAATACAAGGGAGGATATGGAAGAGTTTAGAAAGAGCATTTAAATGAAAACTCAATAAAGAAATAGCAACAGAGGAAGAGTAGTTCAGGTTTCTGCCAGGGAAATATAAAAATACGGCATGACGCACTCAGAGAAGTTATGGCAAATTGCAAGAGGAGTCTACTTCATTTTTATAGGTATGGAGAAGGTATACATGATATTAATAAAGTATCCTGCAGGGAAATATGGAGGGGCTTAGGAGAGAAAGAAGTACTGAAAAGTATGCGAGAAATATGCTAGACTGGTTGAAAGGATATCATAGTCAAACAAAAAGCAGCGTGGGGCCAAAAGTGAGCCATCCAGCAAGGGCTCAACAACTTTCAAGTCCTGGGGATTAATATAAAGCACAAAAGAAGTGGCTGAACAAGTTACCTGTGCGTTTTTTGTAATTGCATTATGTAGCACTGGGCCATTAGCAAAGAGTTGGAAGATAAAATGGAAGTGCTATCTAAGGCCATGAATAATGAGCAGGATTGCATGAAATGCCATCTTACCGGGGATTAAATTTAAAACATTAAAAAATTAAATAAATAAACAAAATGAGCTATGAAGCAACATGAGTACGTATATGAAGCAATAAAGGCAAAATAGATACCAAACATAATGAAGGAAACTCTCATGGCTCATAAACTTATTTAATTCAAAATGTGGCAACAGGCTAAGATTTTGGTATCTACATAATGAAGTGTTGAATAAATACATAAAATCGAAAACTCAATGGTTAGGCATTGGCCATTGAATTGTGCCTGCCAAGTCGAGGATCCGTGGTTTGAGTCCAGATCAAAGAAACTTTTTCATGCTCGTGATCTGCTGAATTCCGTTATCCCCACCATTCCTGGGTTCGTCTCTCATTAGTGTTCCTATCCCTTTTCCTTAAATCTGTATTCATCGAATGAATATTTGTTCGCCACATGGTTGGTTTTCGTGCTGGAATGCATATATCTAATTCTACCTGTATTCATATTATTTTTCTTCCTTACAACTGACTTCCTGGGTCATAATGTATTATTAAAAAACTGACTCCAAAAGACTAACCTATATCACCATGTTAAATGTATGCATAATGAATTCTACAATATATTTTGCAATTCATCAAGCAATGCGCATTATGTTCTTATTTTCTGATGGAAAAACTTGTACTAAAGAAGATACTTCCATCTATAGCTATCTTTAGGTATATTTTGCATAAAATAATTGATATTTTGAAACCAGAAGTTCGTATTTAAATCATTCCAAAGGTGTTCCATAAAGTAGAGACATTTCATATGAGATGTGTCTAATTGAGAAGTTTTTATCAGTTCAAAATCGTTCTCACCCAATCTCAATATTATAGCCACTGTACATTTTAAGACTGTAAAATACCAAACAATATCCCACTGTATCTTAGCTACACTTGAGGCAGAGAGTCCATTTATCCACAAAAGTATTATGGTTAATGTAATTAACATGAGGAACAATTTGCATTTGCAACTTTCACATGTTGGTCATTAATGTATTTATAATTTGTGAGGATGGACACAGACTAGCCAAAGAACATGCTATCAATTATTGCTGGATTTTAAAAAATGAATAACCGTAAACAAGAGATTTATTGAATGTACAATCAAAATTTAAAATCATGAATGACATATGAGAGGATCTATATTCATATTTCCCTCCGATTTTTTAAAATAAGGGCTTAACTACTTAATATTCAAATTTCTCACAATCATCTAACACATGTTCCACTAATTTCTCAAACAAAATCCATTTGTTATCATAAATCAAGACAGGACGGGTGTACAAGTAGCTATAAATGAACTAGCATTAATTATTGCTCCAGCAAAGCATTCAGAGCAACTGGAGTGCCACTAAATAAAGCTCATTCAAATTGGTAGATGAAAAGGATACCTTTGTAAACTTAAGAAATATAAACCAAAACAGTAGCACAAAAAAAACACAATAACTTACCAAAATATTGATTATATGTAGAATATTGTCATCGAATCTCACTAACTGTCACCAAGGCTTCCAGCTGATGGACAAGGGCTGTAATTACAAATGGGTAGAATAAATCATTAGGAATGGATCTGCAACAGTACGATGTGGCGTAAAAACCATACAATGACGGGTTAGAGGCAGTAGCGTATAATACTGCAGGATTAAAAAAATAATCATTTTGGTTACTTTACAGTTTCAAGGGGTGGTCTAACAATATCACACCACATAATGCCAAATTATGCCCATAATTTACAGAAATAAAAGTAAAAGAGAGCACATTCTGATGCACATAATATCAAAGTTGAGTTCGCATGCACAGCAAACTTGAAATATCAACATTTATAAACGTATTAATTGAATACGAAGCATCTTATTCTGGTGAATGAAACTCAGCAAACGTTTACAATGCAACCAGAAGTTAAAATATTGTGAACTACAGTTAATGTTATCAAAGTTTTCCCATTTTGCCAAAATTCATTTCTATCACAATGATTTGTTTTCGGCATGAACACAATGACCCGCGCATTTGGATAGTTTAAACGAGTTAGGTGTTCGCAATATCTAAGTTGAAACTGCATTATGCGCCAGAATGGCTAAGCTTTAAATGAACCAGAAAAAAGTACCACAATTGTTTACATTCGCTCCAATTGCATTAAATCTCCTTACTCCTATTTCCCTATGTTTAAGGACGGTCTCGGGTTTGAAAATAAATTGGAAACAATTCTGTATTTCCGGGGGCATCATAATATTATGGTGAATTCCATAATTCACAATATTTTCGTCCACTGTCATTTGCAGTCATACACCTGTAGCATCTAGAAGTTCAAAATCTCTCTTTATGAGACAGAAACCTTGTAACTGAGGGGAACGAAGCTAAAAGAAATTAACTGAATATTTTGCAGAGTAAAAACACAAAACCCCACTCCCTTATTAGTGAGATAAAATTAATAAAACATAACGTAAATAAACAGAAGGGGTGAGTTCGCGGCAAATAAACACAAGGCGCATCTTAGTAACTGAAATTAAACTTAAAATAATCTTTAAAGCAAAAAATCCAACCAAATAGTCTCACCGATTAAAACAAATGATTTTGATATGGAAAGCAATAACACATGTTCTCCCTATGAAAAAATACACTATCTCGTCCAGTGGTGTATGTTATTATTCACTAGAGAATGAAGTTTCGCCCGCTTGTGCAAAGGCGTGGCAGACGATTAAAGCAAGACAAGTTTAAATAAGTGCCTTTATATAAAAATTTATATCTAAAGAAATGGCTACAAAGATATCACTTTATTTTAATATCTGAAAAGCTTCTTCCTCTAATTAATGACCATAATCTAATTATTGGTGAAGAATATCGCCAGGTACGATCGGCATAGGTTCAAAACAATATGGCGTTAGTCCAAAACAGTGCCTGCCCAATATAAAGAAAAAAGTCTTGTTTTTTCGTAAATGGGCCTGTAGCGCAAGTTAGTATTTGCATCATAGAAGTGAAGTAGCTATCATAGTTGTATTGATCAGCCTAATTGCCGTTCAAGTGCACCTTCTGCCTAAGAGCGACGTTGCAAACGTCTCATGTTACATACCCTTTATTTGTCTATAATGTAAAATTAAAAATGGCTCGACCCCTTTTGTCGGCTTAGCGGTATTTTCAGAGTTGTTCTATTGATTTCTTCATTGATATTCGTATTTCCTTCGCCCAAGGTGATATCATCGATTATTAGAAATATTAGCGTCATTTTTCATCGACCTCGAAAGGGGGTTTTATATAGTCCCTTCTTGATTTCCTAGAATTATATCTATGAGCCCCACTTTAAGTTTCCTTGCAATTTATTCGCATTTATTATCTAATATAAATAAAATTTAGTTATTTTGCATTGATTTGTGTTACTGCAAACTCTATAATTGATAGTTATATGTATTAATTATTTCAGGGAGTTCGTGTTTGTTGTAACTGTCAGTAGGATGACTGCAGTAATGGCTAATGGAAACTGGGATCCAGGTATGTTTTTTGGCGATGCAGTCTTGTTAAAGGTTCAGTATGTTTTTTGTGACTTAACACGGATATGTTAGGGGAAAAATAATGGCAAATTTGTTTTCTCTATACATGTTAAAGCTGCGAAAAAGTTATATTATGCTCCAAAATCTATGTATAAAAATTGCATCTATTCCAAAGTAAAAATATTAAAGCATATTCCGTATGCTTAATTTTTTTATACCTGAGGATTCCCGAAACCCAAATGTGGTTTGAACGGTTTAATATTACCTCTTACGACTAACGAAATTTTTCGATTAGAGCCATTCGTCCACCTTTCATCAAAATTCATTGTTTTCTTCAATATAGCCTTGTCTCGGCTGTTAGTCTCATTGGAGGAGGTGCGGCAGCAGCTTCCTAGCTCGGAAGAAGAATTTGGTTTTCTCAGTGGACTTCTGCAGTCAAGGGAACTAAATGCTTTAGTTCAAGTTCATAATAAAATTCTTAGCAACGGTAAAGATGAGAAGTTTCACCCGATGCTGTCCAATGCAATGCAAGTGGCTTTAGAAGTTTTGGATGTTGTCTCTCCCAGAACTACGCTGCATGGGGATTGTAAGGAGATTTTTTTCCTGTTGCAAAAACCTCATATGCAGGTGATCATTTTTCTATTTTAATATATGTAGCTACAATCTTCATTTTAAAAGTATCTGGTACAACATTTTAACTATTTCATTTGTGTACCAATAATTGCATTGCAAGAGCATGCACAATAGGAATACCTTATCATAGCTTTTGTTATTTGTATGAACATGCAACCGTTTAATTCAAGGCAAAGTAATGTAAGTTATATCACACAGCATAGCCCTAAAGATGCCATGCTTAAAACAATTTCAAATTAAAAATCAATATTGATTAATAGTTTTCAAAAATTGATTAATGTGTTTCTTAAGTTCATGCTATGAGTGATCCTAATTACTTGTATACCCCATATTTTATCATATTACCATGAATTTGGGAGAAAACACACGACCATCTGATCTTACAAATTAACATGGAAGTTAACACAGCTTGTGATGGAGTACTCGTATCAGTAGGAGGGTCTCCCACAGCCATGATGATAATATTTGTGCCCAGTCAAAGAAATATAGCTCAAAGAAAAACGCTAATACTAAGTATATGACATATATATTGGTACCAATGATGAAATCACCCCTTTCGTTTAAGAAATGTATCATTACATGAGGTTTAATCATTAGTTTCATTACTGATAACAGTTCTCAATGCCAATTAAATGAAATTGGCCCATTCACCTTTCAAGAGTCTCTTCCATGATCATTTTCACTGAGGTGTACGACTATATAAATGAGCCAGGCATCCATCGAGGATTAAATCTAATATTTAAAATGCTTGCACATCACATGCCTAAAATGTCACTTAATAATATGTCTCTCCAATGAACTAATTCAGATTTGAGAGTGAAACGTAAAACAGCAAAGCTTGGATTGTATATTAGATTAAAGTCCAACAATTTTTGGGGGGAAAACAGTTGCTACATAACTATTTGCACATTTAAATAATGAGGCCCTTTATGATTTTTTTAGCTCTCTTTGTCCAATTAAGGCATAGGTGAAAGCATTGCTTATGCAATCAATCGCACTGACTACTCCAGGAATTTGGCTGATGGATAGTTTGAGGAAATCCCCAATTCCCCTCACCTGCCTGATGGCATCTTTGTATTCCCTCACCCATTTGGGCATGTAGTCTACTTTTTGTTAACTGTTTGAAAACTTACTGAATAATAATGCTGCGATGGGGACCACTTGAGCCAGCTAGACCATTGCTGCTGGGGCAATTTCTGCTGTTGAACATTTGGTGTTATTTTCGTGCGTTGAATTTCAGGCAGTAGGGAGGAGCACATATTTACATATTTCTTTGAACTATGAACCTTCCTTAGAAAGTATTGGTGCATGGGGTGGCACATAGGCATCATGTCTGCCCTACGTGAAAGTTTCTAATGGTTCACTGTTAAACCAATACCTATCAGGCCGAGTGCCACCACTGTATTTCTGTTCATATCACTTCCAGAGAGAAACCATGAAACCATCAAAGATTTCGCCAGTAGAGTTTTAACCTATGCCATCAGCATTGGGAGGATCTTTTCATTTGTTTCTTCCTTTCAAAGGTCTCCTCTTGACTCATTTTTCTTTCAAGCTCATCCGTAATGTGCCCTTGCCTATTATTGTGATTTAGAAAGTAATGTTGTGTGGATGAGAAAGGCAAATATTTAGTTAGACTGTTGTGGTTACTATTAAGATACTGTTACTGACCAATGTTAATGCTTACTTTTTTATGATGGAGATTCCCAGATGATTCGTGTCATGAAAAGAAATTCATTCTCACATCCGTTGAACATCTGTGATTGATGTAATTCACTCAACAGGAATTTCATTTTCATTCTTTTATCAAGGGTCTGCTGTGTGCACATGATGCAATAGCCCAGAAAGACTATTTCCCAAGATTACCGGAAATTCCAGTAGAAGTGGATGAAGATGAGGAGACCATCAAAATTGTCCAACTAGTTAAAAGCAATGAGCCTTTGGTGTGTAAACTATTTCTCATTTTCATATTAATTGTGTGCATTTCATTGTGCTTTAAAATTTTCCCAATTTTAAAGTACTTAAAATATGGTTTGTGCATCATAAATATTTTAATTGTATATTACATGTTATATGATGATATATTCTATTATTAGGTCAACAGTTCATCATTTGAATAATGTAACATATCAATATTGACTGGTATGTGGGCATGCATTGATAAATGTTTCCAAAAATTGAAAAGAAGTGATGTTTGTTTAAAGTTTTACTGTCTTGCTAGCCTGATGGTGGAAGTTTTTTAAGATTCTGATTTTTGATGCAGGAGTTGATTTTTTATTATTATCGTTAAAAGTTTATTGCATAATTTATTGTGAAATAGTGTTAGAATGCTTCTAAAGCTTTTGTACTATCATCGTCTTTTCTTTCATTAAATTGCTTGCAAAGAGTGGTGCCCAAAGTGTTGAGCCTATAGTGGTAAGTCTTAATTGAAGTAGTTACCATTCTCTCAGTTAAATTTAATTTTTGGGGCTTTTTGATAGTTTTTTGAATGTTTTCAATTTTTTTATTTTTGATGGAGCTACAAGTATGATTTGCACCTTGCTTTGTATGCCTGTTACTGGAATGATGAATGCATCAGCAACAAAAAAGGAATGGCATGAGTCACCTTTTCACTGAATTGAAATACCTCATTTGTAGATCACACCACCAAGAACTGTCACATGTAACAAAAAAAACCATCAAAGCATCAGTCAACAGTCATTTTCATGAAAGAAGCAACGGGTTCATTAAATATCTGTTTTTTTCATTCAAAAGACTTAAATCCTAGCCATGATTGTTTGGGAAATTATCTTTTAAAATTAAGTGGTTTCAACCGAAGTTTTAAGTAGTTACATGTGACATTTCAATTTGTTTTAAAATATTAAAGCAGGAATGACTGAGGATGGGCCAAAGCTAACTTACAAAGGAACAAGGTGGGCATTTTGAATGACCTTTCACATAATGCTGTGTTAAATAAATGCAATAAATATCTGTCTTTATGAATTAAACATCTGAAATTAGGAAATGTGGTTAGTAAATATGTTCTCCTGTGTGATTGTGACATGTGATTTAATGTGATAAGGTTTTTAGGTGATTCTGTCATGCTGATGAAGTATTTTTCCATATTACACTTCTCTTATTTTCATTCCTGAAGTTTGTAGCAAAGCAAAAACTTATAATACTATGCCGCATCTCTGTTTTGAATCAGATTTCACTTATGGGAGCAAGGTAATTTGTATTAACTTCATTTCTCCTCTCTACTCTTCCATATACATTTGTTCCTATTACATATTACCACAATATTAGTTTTGATACTGGCACACATTTTGTAAACTCAATCATGAATAGCCATTATAAGATAATGGATCATTAAACCTGTAGCATTATTAGTTCCACCTATAGTTAGAGGTCTCACAATCATCCAAGAACAACTTTTGCATGGCTTAACATAGTTGGACATTTTATAATCATTGGCCATTAAATTCACACCACATAGTCCATCATAGATGAACATGATAAATGTATAAATGATTCATTTTTCAATTATCTCATTATAAAATGTGAGATGGATCAAAAACTGAATAATTTAAAGCAAAATTACTCATGCACAATGTCTCAGACTTGATTTGTGAGGAAGGTGTAAGTCATTAAGGCATTATGAAAATCAAAATAAAACTAATAGTGCTGTAAGATATCTCATGAATGTACTTTCCTAAAATAATTAAAAACTGAGAGTAAAACCTAAGGCAATGATCAGAAACAAAGTAGCAACAGTCTTCTGGCAGTAAAATATGAAAGAGGAAATATTGTCAACTAATGGGAATAATTAGATAATACTGAACAAAATCTGTCAATTGTTTCCATTGAGGCACTTCCTGCCTTTGGTTTGTGCTACCCTGCCATACAATGGTCAGTGATATATGACAGCCACCATGTTGTCATGTAATTCGTAGCAGAAATTCATAAAATCCTCATTTTAAGAAGTATTATAGATCATATTTCCAAGATAATTATAATATAAAGACATCTTTATTGATAAAACTTAATTTCTGTGCAGCAATTTCAGAGTGTAAAAATCATTCGCCTTGACTGGGATTCGAACCCAGATCCCTCAATATCCGGTCGAGTGCTTTAGCCACTTAAGCTTCCAAGGCATGCTATTAAAAACTGAAATTTTGGGGTTTTTAAAGGAACAAGATGTTGTGACGAAATGCCGTACATACAATGTCACAGGCATTCTTAGTCGTGCGCGACGCGTCACAGTCCACGAGGTTAAAGCCAACTTTAAACACTAATGGTGTTTATCTCAAATCTCCCGCAGTTTCTTTGGAACTTAATTTCTCTTGTTGATTTTGGTAGTAACAATGCTTATTATTTGTTCTAACCATTGATTGATTTTCTTTGATGAAGTATTTATCAAAAGGGATAAATCATTGTCATTGTCTGTCCATAACCTCACTGTTGGTATGAGTAAAAGAACAAAAGAACATTATTATGCAGCATTGAAGTTCCATTTTCTAAATTTGGCATGGTATCAGAAAATTGACTCCTTAACTCTTATGTATCACAGGTTAATAACTTAATTTACTCATGTCATAATGACTTAATTTACTCATGTTTACAATATATCATTTAAAGCAATGATGTGACAATCAATGATAAGCAAAGAATTGCCAAGCATTGGCATGACAATTGTGACTTAATTGTGAATGATTTTCTTTTAATATTATCCTAATACCAAGTAAAACAGAGCTGAAATTAAATTTTTTCTACTTATCATTGAAATAAACGAGCTGTAGATATCTATTGTATGGAATGACAAAGATTTGTATTATTTTACCTGTATATCCAGGTATATAACTCATGTGATATTATTTTAATGTGTGTAACCCATTTCCCAATACTTGACTATCCTGTTTTTTTTGGTGATACTTACATAAGAGCCCGTGACAACTAAGATAATGCCAATTTATTAAAAAAATATAAAATTTTATAAAATATAAATAATGCATCTTGATGGGCTCAGCTTGATACTCATTTGACAGCTTATGTTTTGCTGTTCTAACTACACGAATGTAAACCTATTAATCTTCCTTATAATCTCTTAATATCATATTATATCTTTGATTGTTTGTGCAGCATTTACGAAAATGTTTGGAATGTTTTGACAGCACTAAAATGTTAAATCATCGTATCCTCCCTAAATTATGGTATGAATTTGAAATGGTGTGATATCCTACTCCTGTGAAATAAAACTTTTAATAGAATTTTAAGGGAAGTGATATACTAACATCATAAAATTTTCTATCAACTCATTGCATTTTATTAGGTTCATGTAGTTCAGCTTGTCTATCATTTTTCTTCAGGCTGTGTTACATAATGTACGGAAAACTCATCTCTTCATTCCTTAGATGAGCCAATGAAATTGCTGTTTTTTGAACTTTGGTAGTTCTTTTGTCATAAACTTCAGCAAAGATAATTATTCACTTGCTGTTGTCTTGTGCTATTTTATTGGTTTTTCAGTTTCAAATTGTAAGCATTAACTTCTTAAGCAATAGTATATGCATCATACGTAAAACTATTAAATTTTAATAGTTGATCTTGCAGCTTTGATTTCAATGTATTTTGCGTTCTAGTTCTACAACATCAATAACTGCTCTGAATGCATACCATTATAATAGCATTTTATAGTTGTAGTTTTGTATGTAAAAATGCCTATCGAATGCCAAAAACTTGCCTAGTAGGTTGTTAAGTTTGCTTTGGTGAGACATGCACTTTTGTGGAACTAGAATATATGATTTTTTTATAAATATAATTATGGCACTCAAATCATGACAGTTTTAGTGCTAAAATGTAGCAGATAATTCAACAGGCAACCTATGACTGTAATGAGCACATTAAAATTCGAATTGTCGGTAAAGAATCCATTCACTTGTAAAACAAGTCTCAATGTGTGTGACATAAGAAATTCATGAGGAAATTGCCACATTTTACCCTGAAAATTTAGATTTCTCATTGACAATATTTTGTGCGTATTTACAAATGCATACATCTGTTTTTGAGCCAATCTTTTATTTCTTGTTTGACAAAATCCAATGCATCTTCCATATTTATGTGTAGCTTCTACAATTATGGCTTCATGATACTGAAACCTTTCTATGTACCAGGGTGCCACAATCAAGACAGATGAAGAAACAGGAAAAATTGTAATTGCACGAATTATGCATGGTGGTGCTGCTGATCGCTCAGGGTTGATTCATGTTGGGGATGAAGTCTGTGAAGTCAATGGAATCAATGTAGAAGGAAAAACACCAAATGATGTTCTTAAAATCCTGGTGAGTGATGCATAAAATTGATCGTCCAGAATAAAGATTTCTTATGTGGTCCTATGTTGTAATAACTGTAATAAATGCCTACAACGACTTGACTGAGCTTTTGGGTAATGCTCATTAATGTATTTTATTCTCCTTTCAGCAAAGCTCAGAAGGAACAATAACCTTCAAATTGGTACCAGCTGATAGTAAGATTAATTTGAGGGAAAGTAAAGTTCGTGTAAGAGCATATTTTGATTATTCAGCCACTGATGACCCATATATCCCATGCAAAGAGGCTGGTTTAGATTTCAAGAATGGTGACGTCCTTCACATTGTCAGCCAGGATGATGCGTATTGGTATGTTAATGGTGCATTTCAGTAACTCACGATGAAAGAAGCTTTTCCACCTGGAATGTTTTTTATTACAACCTAGTTTTCGTTGCAACAACATCTTCAGGTCTGAAACTGTGTCATTCATTAACTCTTGCTCAAATTCCTTTCAAGTAGACTTGTGGATCTACTGTTATTACTTTGAAATGCATTATCTATCAAATAAATTATCAACTGGCACAATGATTATATTTTGGGTAGAGATGGATCAGACTGAAAATTGCAGCAGTAAGATTTGTTAAATGCCATGCTACTTATGATGAAACATGCACTTGACATTAATTATCTTAGTTTTCTGTAATAATTAGAATATCTTGTTTTCATACTACAAAAGCCAAATTCTAATAGCTTTTTGCTCTTCTAGTGAGGGATGTGCAAACAGGATTTTACGCAATAAGTCAAACCATGAATTAATATTAAATGATTGTATATATTATTGATATAATATTAATGATTATTTACTGATATATTATTAATGATTTGATATTTTTTTTAAATATCAGACCCATTTTCCATTCCATTGTTTTGAATGGTAATATCTATTGTTGAGACAGTATAGTATATACAGTACTGTATTCTTGGCAATATTGTCTCACATTACTGTAAATTTACTTTCCCTTAGCTACCATGAAATGCTTGTAAGATAATATTTCATATTTCTGGTTCCCATGGGTGAAATGCATTTGAAAAGATCCCACTACTCGATTTAGCATGTATGAAATAATAAATTTGGCACCAAATATCAAGGAAATTTTAATTTTCTAATTATAAATTTTGTACCAGGTGGCAGGCAAGACGTGAGGGAGATAGGAATATGAGGGCTGGTTTGATTCCCAGCCGTGCATTGCAAGAGAGGAGGATTATACATGAACGTACAGCCAAGGACAAAACTGGGGAAGAAGGTGAGAATACCTGTATAATTTTGTTTTTGATATGTTCCCATGTAAAAATAATAACAAAATGAGCTTTTAATTAATGACCTGGCATCTGTATTGACATAAATATTTTGAGATTATTACTAAAATATATAATGCTTGCATGTATATTTATCCCTTTTTATCACACATAATTTGCTACCAACTTGAAATCATTTCTGGACCTGAAAACGTGGGGGATTTTATTCAGCATAATGCTGAACAATTTTAATGTTTACTTGCTCCAAGAATGTATTCCTTTGGATGAAACCTCCAGAAATTTGCTCAAATGTTTGAAAGTGTCCATAATATTTCCAATTGCAGTGTTCATACGATATCGAGGTAATTTTTTACAGTTGTGAATTAAATGTTCTTGCTATAAAAGTGTTGGTGTTTCTATGGAGAAGGTAGAGGGAAGCAAATTAAAATTACTGAATTTCTAATCTGAAGTATTTGTTTTATAGCTAAACACCTATGTTTCTGGTTCCAGATTAAAAATTAGATTTTGCACTCCTGTGGTGTCACAAGAATGACTCCAAGCATCACTGAAGCCTAATAACCCAACCTTAGGCTGGTCATTTTAAAAGAAATTGTCATTGTGGTTTTTGCATGGCTTATTGTTGTTTTTTGTAATAGTAGCATAGAGTACTGAAAATTTGTGTTGTGCATTTTTTAGATGACGTTTTACTGTGTTTATTCATGTAATCCATTTACCTTTTTTTTCAAAATCTTGGTGAAAAATGGGATGCACAGTTTAAATTAAATTACATTCATTTGCATTCCCCTTGCACCTTTTTCTTAAAATGTTGTATAAGTACAATTATGCATGTATCTTAAATCTATTCCTTTGTTGTATCTCTTGGTCCATTGTAAAATTTCAGTGTACTAAGGCATAATTGTGTTTATTTTATTAAGTGATGGAGATACATTGTGGTGTATTTATGTCATCAGCATGATTTGACAGCCATGGTTGAATGTGTCGCTAAAGCTTGAGCAGAAAAAATGTATTGGTCATACAGAGTGACTTTTATCAGTATCAGATATTTCAGATATCCTTTACAATTTTAATAACGACTACAATTGACTAATTCATTAGTGCTTAAATCCATATTTAGATTGATTTTGCCCTTTGAAATCTGCCCTCCCTTTTGAAATTTTAGTTCTCATTTACCTTAATAGCTCTTCAGCCTTACTACCCTCTCTTCTATAATTAAATGTTTTGTCATAGCCTTCCTCATGGGACTCATCCCCCTATTTTCCCCTGTATATGTCCCTCCCTTGACTCTCAGGGTATGCCACGTCCATATGTTTTGTTCTATAAGGACCTTCATATGGCCTTTGCCTTTCACTTAGTTCCATTGATAAAAATTATCTGTGCTTCTTTTATTGTATTTTCCAAGCATATATTGAGTACCACTGGGGATATCTCTAATTTTTAAAAATTATTTTAGCTTTATTTTTTTATCTATCGCACATACTGTGGTGATTTTATTCCTGTAGAGTTGATCTTTTGATCTCCTTGATGTTGTATTAGGTATTTACCATGTCTGTGAATTCCATATTATGATAGATTATTGATTTGCATCATTTTTCTACCAATATTCCTTAGCAGCATTTGGCTGCCTTCGTTCCTCTGTTTTTCTGAACATCGAAATAGTTTCCTGTCAGAGTATATCCAAAGTGCATATTCCAACCTTCCGCTGATTATTCAAGTCACAATTTGAAAAGCATGTGACATCAGACTCAAAGGTCAAATATTCCTCACATCTCTTGGTCCTCATTATTTTCAGTTTTGAATCATTTCACTCTTCCCGAAGGCCTCTGGAGATCTTACACATTCCCAGATGTCTTTAATTGTTATCAAACAATATCTTTAACGTTCCTCTGTTTGCCTTGATCTTCTCTCATTTATTCTACACTGGATATCTGATTTTTATGGTTAAGTTTTTAATCACTCTCTCAAAGTCACTTTTAATTATACCTTGACTGTGATCACCTTCATCCACATCTCTCTATCTTTCTTAAAGCAGTATTCCAGAGGACTAAGACCCTTGAAATATTTCTTCAATTCTGATTCCCTATCTATTTCAAATGTCTTAAGTCTTCTGTCAACATAACACAATTTACTTTAGACTGATGTAATGGCATTCGTTTTTAATATTGTCATTAATCACAGCCACCTTTGGTCAACTCATCTTCTGTGTCTTGAATTTTTGTGTTTAAGATTCTTTCGTGAGCTCTCTTATCTGCCTTCATCCCTGACTGCCTAAAATCAAGGATTGTCCTTAAGTTGCTTCTCTTCTTGCTTTTATAATTTTCATCTACAGATCATCCAATCTTTCAACAGAGCTGGTCTCATTTCCTCTCCTCAGTGTTTCATTTGTGGCTATAGTAATTCTTTATATGGCATTTTTTCTCCAGGATTATCATATTCAGTTTTGTTTCATGTTTTACCCTCCTCATTCTGTTGCATCATAGATGGCTTCCCTCAACCACTAGGTTAATAAAGCTGGGATAGCTCTTAAAGCACTTCACCTGGTTTTATTACCTTGTTACACCCGGATATAGTTTAACATCTGGTTCTGCACCCCAGCATCTTTAATGTGTATTTTTTATGCCATATGTTGAAAAGATGGTCAATTTTCATTAAAATAAGTATAAAAATAAAAATAGTGTTTTATTTCACCAATAGTTAAGTGCAATTTTTCAGTCATCAAATAAACCTATATCAATCACTTGGTAGAAACATGTGGCAACACATTATTCACAACATAAAATTACAAATATATTGACAGCAATCTTCATGATACTATTTTCACAATATGTACACAATCTGAAATATCCTTCGAGGTTTTCATTTTTGATTTCTTGGGTTAATAAAGATTTCATTTCATAAAAGCATTTACCAGGATTCATGCGATTAAGTCATTTACCAGGTACCTATGAAGGTCATTAACACTAATTCTCCATATCATACAATTAAGTACATTCAACTGAAACCCCAAATGTTGGAGCATCAGAATAAACCATTATTTTACAGCATTGGTGAAAATGTGGGAAACTATAAAATAGTGTGGGATTTTATGTTTTAATGTAAATGGCTAGATTTTGGGGCCTGAATGATAGAAATTTTTACCAATTGGAGGGCTCGGGTTCCAAGGTCTTATGATTATTCCTCTACCAGATCATCATGGGGAAGGTTCATGTACTGACCCCCTACCTTGCTGGAACATCAGAATGATGTATTAGTTGACAGCATTTGTAAATTTTACATGGCATAGAACTTTTTGTACAAATGAACTCATCCTTACTCTAGTTAAAGGTTTCTAAG
This sequence comes from Hetaerina americana, assembly GCF_022747635.1. NCBI lineage: Eukaryota > Metazoa > Arthropoda > Insecta > Odonata > Calopterygidae > Hetaerina > Hetaerina americana. The sequence goes on from NW_027286985.1 coordinate 39,986,279, forward strand.
ATTCATTGACTACAGTTCTATATAATATTCAATTTGAAGACTTCGAACAGCATGTTGACATTCTTAGGCTTGAAACACTTAATGTCCTTCATCACATAAGAAACCGAAATGGTTTCTAGTTTGCTGGGGAGAAACAAATTTCTTAGTCAAAAATGAAAAAATTCTAGTGCTGTAGGTATATTAAATGAGGAATGGGCAATGAAAGAAAGACTTTTTCAGCTAAAATAATGGCTTATGCAATTAATTTGGATGTATGACATGAAACATAGGTAAAGGCCAGGTTCCATGGAAACATTTAGCTTATTCTAATTAGTTATGTTTTTCATATTTTGCAACTCAATCATGGGATAGTTTTTCTGTAGAAAATTAAAAAAATATTTTGGTGAAACAAGATAATTATTCGGCAAATGTTAATGTTGTGCATTTTATTTTTGCCCGATATCAATTTATATTAATAACGCAGTGAGATAAATTATGGCCCAGCAATATGTGATGCATACTTTCCTTGGCTTTATTTGTGTAGATTAATCTATGTACATGAAATGACAATACTTCTTAATTGGCAAATTTTAATCTTATTAAAATTTGTTCTCGATTGATGCTTATTAAGTGTGTGAGGGATACCAAATGTGTACAAGTATATGTTTAATATCCTTGCTTAATTTTGTATTGATGTTATTCCCCTAATTCATTTACTCTTCACAAAATGTTTTCTTTACTGCATGTGCATGTTGTCTGTTTGTTTTCAGAGATTATCTTTAATTATTTCATCAAGTTTTTAATACCAGACTTGGAGCCTTAAAGCATAAGAATGATGGCTTATCTCATGTTTGGATGCATTTTTTCTCATGAGTTTTGCATGTTCATTTTTGCATAATATTCTGTCTGCCTTCATGTTTGAAGTGCTTGAAGATTATTCTCAAGTCTTTTTTTTTCACCTGTTGTCAGATGACACACATGACTGATGCTTCATTCTCTTCTATTCTCTCTACCCTACCTCTTCCCTACACTTACATCTTTTCCCTCCCAATTCATTTGCACCCCCCCAATTGACCCTAATCAGTGGACTCAGAATTAAGCAAGGGTAGTGAACTGCCAGTATGGTCCCTTGCACTACACCTGCTTCCCACTAACTTCCCCGTAGGTTTGTGCTCTCTTTCAGCACTCCCTGGATGCCAGTCCCCAAAGTCCCCTAGATGTGCCTCCAAACCTAAAACTAAAAAGATTATGTACGACACAGCCGAGAATGACGACTTTGACCGGGAGGAGATTGCCACCTATGAAGAGGTTGCCAGGCTTTACCCAAGACCCGGTCTCCATCGCCCGATAGCGCTTGTGGGTCCGCCAGGGGTTGGCCGAAATGAGTTGAAGCGTCGTTTACTTGCTCTTGATCCAGAGAAATATAAAACTACCATCCCATGTAAGTATCTGTTTAACAAACCTGCCAGGAGAGATCAGATTTGTGTGTGGACAACTAATGTAGTTGCAGAAGTAATGAGACCCTGAGTTTGCTGATTATCAAGAAAATGGCTGAGCCAGTTTCAGTAAGACTGACTTTGAGATTGAGTTAGTTCAAATCAGAGTTGAAGGACAAAATTATTTTATTTTCAGGGTTATGAAATACACGTTATTGGGGAGGCAAAGAAAAAAACTAAATTTGATTCTCAAGGAGGAACAGCTTGCTCTATGAATATTGTTTGATCATCATTATAATATAGCAATGTTGCCTCAATCTTTGTAAATGATTACTTTCAAATTTTTCCTTATTGGTTAAAAAGGTGTTATTAATATCACAGAACGACTTTATCTCCTACAATACAGGCCAGAGGCACATGAGTGTAACACCATTGGCTTCATTGTGACTCCAGTGTTACTACCCTGTATTTCCATTAACAGAAAATAGGAATCTTACAACCTACTTAATTATTTATAATAAATGCTACCTTGGGTAGGGTTACCATAAGGGTAAGGAAATAATTCAGGAAATGTTGTGTTTTAAGTATAAAATTCAATGGTCTTTTATTAAAAATTTATAATATGAGTATTTGATTAGTTTCCATTTTACATATCATTGAGTTTTTATAGTGTACTGGGTAGGTTTCATGGTATACTGTCTACCTAATTGAACTTATTGGCCACTGGGTACTTGTTATCAACAGTAGGCTAATAATGACATCTGGTTTAAGTCTGCCCTTCATCCTTGATCTCCGATAACATAGATAAGTGTTTTCCAGCTCAAATATTACATGTAGCTATAAATTGCTGAAAAGATTCCAATATCTGGAGTTCATAATGATGCCTGAAGGATAGTGAGTAGCATTGCAATCTTAAGGTGTTCCTTTAAGTGTGTCAATTGTTTGTTTCACCACAAAGATGTGATATTCCTCTGTCATAAGTTGTGTTACAACCCTTTTCATGTATAGAGGCAATATAATATTTTTAATTTGAAAATATCTTAAATTAATAATTATCATTATTACAGGTAATCTTTCGATTGAGGTAGGTTTTGCGTGGACAGAACTACCAAATAAATATCTTGTCTCTCCTAACAGAACACAACCCAACATTATACTCTACATGCCCCTCATCATCTCTGTATAGTTCCTTCCTCCCTTCATTCCGTCCAACATCTCATTTCCAATCAATATGCTTTGCATCCAGTTTTTCTGTCTCCTCAGGATTTCTCCCAGCAATCCCCTCACATCCCCCACCATTCCTAGCACTCCATATATTTTCCTTTCTGTCCACTTCACCTTCTCCAAAGCCACATTTTGAAAGCTTCCAATCTGCCTATAATTCTGCTTCAGTGACCTTGTTTCCATCCTGTAACGTCCCCCCATATCAAAGATTTAACGAGACTTTTCGTAACATCCATACTCAATGCCCCTATCATCAATTCCCTCCTATTAGTGAAAGCCTCTTTGCCTAGTGCAATTCTTCTCCTTACATCCCTTCAACTTTGACCAACTTGATCCAGAACACTTCTGAGATGCCCAAACTGTTCCAATTGCTGTAGTTTTAACCCTCCTATTTCAATGTTTTTTAGTATTTGGTAGTATTTCTCTTTCTAGAAAATTGCACAACCTTTGTTTTATTTATATTTATTCTCATCCCATATCTATCGTGCTGAATTTCCAATTCATTCAACAATGCTTGGTCTTAAGCAAGCATAACTGATTTTATGAATTCTCCGCCAAATTTCATTTTTATCTCCAGTTTCACCCATGCCTCTTTCATCATTTCCCTCACATACAAGGTGTGATCAAAAAAAAAAAGGGCTGATTTTATAACTTGTTTATTTCGACGGGCACAGCTTAATCGAACTTATCGCCCTCAAAGTACATGCATTGGCTGACGACACACCTTTGCCAATATTTCTTCAAGCTTTTGAACCCTGCCTGGTAAGCCACCTTAGGGATCCTCTTCAGGTCCACCATACAATTAGTTTTAATGTCCCCAATAGAGTCGAATCGGCACCGTTTCAAGGTTGATTTTAACTCTGGAAACAAAAAAATACTGATGGAGCCAGGTCTGGAGAGAAGGGTGGCTGCAGGATCATGGAAGTTCTAATTCTGGCAAAAAACTGTCACGATCGGTGCCATATAAGCCGGCGCATTACCGTGGTGGAAATTTTGATGCGACGCACTTCTTGCCCCAAATGTCTGTCAAAATTTTCTGACAGGATCCAAAACTAATGTGTGCTTCCTCGGCTATCTCCCTAACAGTTAAACAGCAATTTGCCCGCAACAAGTTGTTCACAAATTCGACATGGTTGGGGTCTGTCGAAGTGGAAGGCTGTCCCATTCACGAACCTTCATCTGTCAAGGTTTTGCTCTATTTAAAACGACTGCACCACTCAAAACACTGGCTTCGACTCATAGCTTCATTAACAAAGGGTTGCTGAATCATTCCAAATGTCTTCGTTGGACTTTTGCCAAGTTTGAAACATAATTTCAGGTGCACACGCTTTTGCTCTAGCCCCTTCATTGCTGCCGTTGCATTTGGTGACAAACAGGTTAAGACACATACTGCTGCCGCTGTGTAATGACTCAACATAAACAAACACAACACCTCTCATGTTAGTCGTCAGATGTGTCGCTAGATGGCGCATTGTATCACGTTTCGATCTGTTGAACGGTTTGCACAGAATAAAATCAGTCCGGTCTTTCTTTGAACACACCTTGTATACGTTGTTCAGTGCCAGTGATAATTGACAACCCTGCCTTTATCTTCTTCCTTACACTGCCCATCCATACTCTCCGTTCCCTACTCGCACCCGAGCAGTCTGAGACATGTACAGGTTGCGGATTAGCCCCCTGTTCCTCAAATCTATTCCTATTTTCTGCAATATACTCATTAGTTTTTCCCAATTCACTCTATCAAATGCCTTTTCGAAATCAACGAAACAGGCAACAAATATGTCCTGATTGTATTCTATTTTTCTCTCGATTAGTTATCGGATTACTGCAATGGCATCGCACGTGCCTCTATACTTCCAGAACCCAAACTGATCATCTCCTAAGTAACCATTTACTCTGCTCTCTATCCATTTGTTGATTATCCTGAGAACCACTTAAGCTGCATACGAAATCAAACTTATTGTTATGTAGTCCTCACATGATGTAGCCTTTACCTTTTTTGGAATAGGAACTTAAAACTGATCTGGCAATGTTTTGTGGCCAAATTCCTTTCTCACAAATGCTATGAATTAGTCCACAAAGACCCTTCCTTCCTATTTTCCTAAACCAGTAAGTAGTTCCGCAGGAATGTTGTCTTCCCCAGAGGCCTTATTTGATTTCATTTCCTTAAATACCCTTCCTATCTCGTCGTTGAGTATACCTGGACCTAAGTTATCTTCATCTACGTCATATTCTCTTTCTATGTCTAACCTTGCTGATCTAAGTTCTTGACCATACAGTTCCATATGTTCCTTCCATCTCTCTTGGATTTTTTCTGCTTTAAGTATTATTTTATCTGACTTATCTCTAACTGTTAACTTAACTCTTCCCTTCTTACTTTCTGATATTGTTTTAACCTTCATGTACAGTGCACCAATTTCACCCTTCCTCTGTTAACTTTCCATATCCTTGCACTAAATCTTCCACCACTATTCTTTTACTCTATTTGTTACATCTCAATTTATTATTTAACTCTTAGTACTTCTTTCTACCCAACTCTGTATTTACATTCTTCCATTTACTTCTCTCATCTATCTTTCTAATCATCTCATCTTGCCGGTGGCGGTGGGGTAACTTCTTGCCTGTCAACCCCAGAGGTCACGGGTTCGGTTCCCTTCGAGGTGGATTTTCCTCAACCTAGGGCTTGGGTATATGAAATTGTCTTCTGTCATGTCTAAGGGTTAGGTGGAAGAAGGGACTATTAGTCTCAGTCTTGCCCAATTAAGTCGATAAATAAATAAAAAAGCCACACCCCTTGGTTTCCTTGTCATTTCCTAATTAACTGTTCCTATAGTTTCTTTTGTGGCTTTTGATATCCTTTTTTTATGTATTTCCATTTTTCCTCTAAAGTACTCAGCTCTGTACCTTCACTCATGATTTTTTCCACAGTCTGCTGATACTCCTTCCTTTTAATCCAGTTAATGCTTCTGCATTCCATTTCCTAACCAATAATAATATTTTCAAACCAAAAAATTAAACACCCTATGCTAAACCTGGACCTTAAACTATTACACTACAGTTCCCTCCACAGTGTTGTGTTTTTAAAGTGTTAATGTCTCTATAAGTTACAAGTAAAACGTTACACTTAGGAAATTTTTGATTATGGTTCTCATACCCTAAAAATAAAGTCAGTTGACCCCACAGTAACATCTTCTCATCTATAGATGATTTTTCTTGCTTTAGCAGTCCCAACTTGCACCTCCCAGTGTCAACATAACTAAGTATATTGCATATTTTTCCTGTTGCTGGATCATAATTTTTGGTTCATTTGCATTAAAAGTTTGATGCTATCTGAGTTACAATTCTCAGTTTAAAAAAATATTTTATTTCCATCCACACATTGACAAATGTGATTTGGATCTCTCCCTTTTCCCACCTCCTAGCAATAACTAGAATTCTAGCATTAAGTTGGCAAACTGGTGAAGAAGATGAATATGAAGTTATGACAGGAAGACATCAAAGGCAAGTATGGAAAGGCAAAGATTAAAGAATATGAAATGGGAACTTTCCTCAAGGAATTGTGATTACGGTGAAGGAAAATCTGAGGAAGGAGACAATATATGTTGGCTCGCAATGAAAGTTAAATTTATGGTTGAAATTAATAAGTACCTTCAAAATCCTTTGGAATGTACTCCTTTGTTAAAAATGTAAATGCCAAGTTGTTCATATTTTCAAGTACTGATTGATTCAGCAATACGAAAACCATCCTATTAGTTTTGAGTTACTGGGGTTTTTAATAAATATGAATGTTAGGAAAGTGTTACCCATACTTTGTTAATTTATAGCCATAAGTTTTTGTGCTCCCATAGTCAAACCTAGATGAATAATAATCGAGGACTGGGAGTTGGAACTTAGTTACTGAAATAAGTTTTTTTTTTAAATTGCTTTAAAAGCAGTGCAAGTAGGAATTAAGGTTCACATGTACATACATCTGTTGACTTTTGATTCCTTGCTTGCAAAAGTTTGAATCATAAATAAATTATGTAATTTTGAAATGATCATCATATAATTTTCAGTTACAGAAGGCTTTTGGGTAATGGAGGCAGAAGAAAAACTGATTAGGAATTTTGGGCAGTATGAAGGAGGCAGAGACTATGTGGAACTTGTTTACTGTGATGCAGAATTGATTCAATTTTTGCATTCAACATCTTATGTTACCACCAGGCTCTGTAGCATAAATGCAATGTTAAAAAGCTTGGTTGTGCCATGTACCTGAGAGAAGCATGATGTTGTGTAATAGTTTTTCTGAGTCCATCAACAATGTATTTGTAACTGGTACTATCAACACTATAATTCAAGTTGGTATATTTTAGATAGCCCCTGAACAAAATCTTATATTCCCTATCCTACTATTTATAAGTATAAATGAACATTTACTCCAGCTTCTAGTACTATTGTCATGTAAATGAAGTCCAAGGATATGTCCTCTACGTAGAAACACGCTAATCAGGAATAGAAACAATCTTCCTTACCACCATTATAGCAACATAACATTTACATATCATTACTATATGATACTAAAAAAGCTTGATACTTCTTTTTTATGTTAAAAATAAGAAATTATTGTATTTTCTTCTACTGTCAGGATGGGGCATAATGTGCCTCCTTAAAAATGTGTCTGCTGGCTTAATTGCTAGACTAATATTATTTTGTTTTATCTGATATTACAGATACATCAAGGCCAATTCGTCCTGGAGAAATAAATGGAAAAGAATATTATTTTGTCACAAGAGAAAAAATGGAAGAGGATGTGGAGGCTGGTAAATTTATTGAATTTGGAGAGTACAAGGGAAACTTATATGGAACTTCAGCAGAAAGTGTTGAATCTCTGGTCAATGCTGGCTATGTTTGTATTTTGAACCCTCATTATCAAGTTAGTAAAACAAAGTGTTGTGGTAATTGCTGAAATTATATTGAAAATTACATAGTGGAAAAATGGAGTTGACTGTTACTGAGTCCCTATCAATTTTTTTCCGTGATTATTTCATATTTTAGGCTTTGAAAATGCTGAGAATTCCCCAGCTGAAACCATATATAATATATATTAAACCACCATCTTTTGAAGTTTTAAAAGAAACTCGGCATGAGGCTTTTGCCAGGTCAACTTTTGATGAGAATAATTCTCGAGGATTCACAGTGAGTACCTTTGCAGTAACTTTGAATGTATTGTAATTTTACCATTTCATTGTACCTATTATAAGCAAGATGGAAGCACATTTAAGAAAAATTGGAATTGTTTTTACTGGCATGGAAGTATAATTTCATTTCCAAATTGTAGCCCTGTACCTTTTAAAAACTGATTTCTAATATCAAATTAGATAAGTTTCATTTGCCTGATTATAGTCTTTTCCATAGACACCTACCATCTGTTCCTAGGATGAACACATTTTATTTCAAATAATAGAATACATTTTCTGTATTCAATATGCAATATTTAACTCCCAGAAATAATATTAATTGGTATTTAATTATTTAAGGCAGGTTTTGGATGAACACAAGATTGAACAATGATAATTTTGTTTGTGTTGCCTAACAAAGCACCACCTGAAATGCGGCACTAAATTAAACTGATCTTCAATTCTTCATGCTACCCACCTACCTTCATTTCATCCAACCTCCCTATCCATCTCTTTCTCTGTTGGCCAACATTCTCTCTTCAATCAGTCTTCAACATCACACCACCAGTCAATTTGTTCTTAATATTTCTTGCCTCCTTTGGATTTCTGCCGGCAATCTCCTCTTCTCCCTTACTATGCCTAGTACTTCATTTTTTGCTTTCCTTTCAGAACAATATATGTAAAGTAAATGAAATATCAGCAATTAAATTATGTCACAATTATTTTGTCTCATTGACCACTGATTTACATAGATAATTAACCTAATAACTAATTAAATGAACCTTTTCTCATCTAAATTTGGTGAAAATTATTGGAGGTTAGTATCCTACATAATAATCATAAATTTTGTAAGGGAGAATAATTCTCTATGCTACACATTCGGGAAGAAGATGGAGAAAAATATACAGAGAAAACTATAGGATGCAAGTTGAAATTCTCGAAACATAGAAAATACCATATTAATTAAATTGTAGGGAATAAAGTCACTTATCAGTTTTTAATTAAAATGTGCAAGGATACAAGCCTGTTATATGTTCATATGTATAAAATGCTCTTTTTTGTTGTATTTTCCATTTTTGCTGATAACAGGCATATTTATACCTAATTCTTCATTTAGGAGCATACTCCATAATGTTCTACAATGTTCTAAAAAATGAAGTTGAGGTCCTCTGCAATAATGCACTGGCCTTCCTTCTTGGAGATGAGCTTAAACAATTTATATTCTAAAATGCATCTTCTCAGCCCAAGGAAGGGGTGAATTATGCAAAATGTTACTAAAGTAAAAGTTTTTCCAATGTCATAAGCCATATTTTCACAGTTTCATTTTGATATTCTCCAAGAGAAACAATTATAAACACATAAATTGAATAATACTTATAAACTTCAAACAATAAATTACAAGTTTGTTTTTAATAAATAGAAGGGGAATTATGATTTTACTGCACTGAGCAGCATTGCACAAATCAAAAAATAATATTGTTTGCTCATACTCTGAATGGCTCTCCCCGTACTTTTTGTCCATAACCATTATTGTGGTATAATTATCCTGAGACAATTTTGTTTCAATGGTAATAATTGATATTTTCTTTGTTGTTAATTCCCCTTTTGTCTCCAATTCATCTTACATTGTTAATATAGAAGTCTGAATTCAAAATGTGCTTTTTGGAAATAACGCAATCGAATATAATTTTTATTGGGATGGTAAATTGAACAGCCATCCCCCATTTAATTAGAAAAACCTGGTCTCCAAGGGACTAGTTTCAAAATTGGTTTCACAGGTAATTCTCTCATATCAGCAGAAATCATTTACAATGAAACATTCCCAGCCTATGTTTACAAAAGAATATTCAATTAGAAATCCATTTTAAAATGATGGCATGTAATTCAGTAATTTATTTCACTGTTTGATCCCTTGGTTTACGTACAAATACATCATCATCTTTATGTAATAGTGTTCTGTCCTAAGCATTGTTTCACGAGTAAATGCCATCTAGCATGTGGTTATGCCATTGCCACAAAAAACTTTCCTTTACAAAGGAGAGTTATGAAAAGCTTGCTTTCATTTCATCTTTATGAAATAGTGTTCTGTCCTAAGCATTGTTTCACGAGTAAATGCCATTGCCACGAGAAAATTTCCTTTATGAAGAAGAGATTTATATAAAGCTTGCTTGGACTGACCTCAACATTAGTAACAAGGTAAAATGGGTTGCAATGTTGAATTAAACATGGGTTGTGTTTCAAATACCAACCTGCTCTTAGAAAAAGTTTCGGAATATGGACCCTTGGTATCCAAGGTAAAATAATTCTTGATGCAGAAGACGATATTAAGGTTTATTTAATGAATAGGACAGTGTTGTCCCGAGTACTCCATAAAATTGTAATTGTAAAAGTTCTAATATTGCAATTACAAAAATGGGAGTAATCTGCGAGTATAAAAAATTAATTAGCCTGAATGAATGTTTAAAATATTATTGTGACCCATAAAATTGCATTGTAAAATTTATATTACAACCGTGACTCAGGCAATATATTGTAGTGTAATAATTTAATCTCATTGGACTAATGTTTCATACATTTTGCAATTATATTTGTTTTTTAAGGATGAAGAATTCTTGGAAATAATTCACAGTGGGGAAAGGATAGAATTTCTCTATGGCCATTGGTTTGATGAAACTATTGTAAATGCTGACCTGTCCAATGCATTTGAACAGCTAGTTAGAGCGGTTGCCAAGGTAGAAACAGAACCACTCTGGGTCCCTGCCTCATGGGTACAGTGAAGGAAGATGCAATCTCTATGCCCCTTTTCCTCTCCCCTCCTGGAGTAGGCCACAATGAGATATCAGGAGAGCCTTACCACTATCCACTATTAGCCACTTCCTGTCATGTGTGGTTATTAAGGTGTTGGCACCTGATAACTTTATGGGTGAGTGTTTCCATTAATTCCATTTTAATTAGTGTAGAAATAAGAATCAATTCATGTCTGTTGTCAAGTGACCTCGAACTCTTTCTTGTGGAATGTATCTCTAAAACATTATTCTCATTCTCTGGATTGAATTATGAGTTGCAATTACAGCTGTTGGCAGTTGCTTTGTAGCAGTCGGTTGGCAGTTTATTTTATGATGTGCCATTTGGAATATTGCAGCTAGAATATTGACTTGAGATGTTTTAAATGTAACATTTTGAAGCTGAAATCCTGTACTCGTATCTTAGGTAATTAAGTAAAAACAACATGATCAACCAAAATCAGAATAATGCCAAACGCTTCAGATGTGTCAGCTGTCTGTGTTCATTAAAATTATCATTTTCAATATTTCAAAGTATGAATATTGATTCTATGTGTGCTTTTGTTCATCAGGAAAGCAGAGCTTGGACAGTTCTTCACAACTTACTAGTGGGATAGTGTACTGTTAGTTAAGTGGTGAAAGAGGTGCTATTGAAATAGACTTCCCGAAACTTCTGTCGATCTTGGGTGTGATAAGGATTGCAGCCTGATTAGTCTTCATTAGTTAACTATCTCTGTGAAAAGTTACAATGCAAATGAGAAACTTAAGTGCATCCACACGTGATGTTGGCCCAAAGTGGAACTTTTATGGTTTGATATTTATGAGAATAATGGAGCAAAATTATGAAGTGGTATGCTCTTTCTATATTTCTGAAGACCTGCCCTATTGCTGATACTCACAAAGGCCTTGTCATTTACGTAAGAATATCGCCAAAGATGCATTCTGTGAAGCTTTTGTCAAGTACTCTTTTTATTTGGATGGACTTGAGACTGAACTTTAACAGTCATTCGAAAAATTGAAATATAAAGTACTTTCTTTTTGAAAGCAGGATTTTCTAAGAAAATATTGCTTCAAAGCTTTATACATTTCTGAGTACTTTACATTAGTGTACAAATAGTGTTTACTCATATCTAAATTAGTCATTGTTGGCTGTACATTTTCTTTAAACTTGTATGTGGGTTTTATGCAGTACCTGCACATTATTTATCTTGTCTTGACAGGGCTGATATTCAAAATTTACGAACACTGATTTAACTGTTTCCATTTTTAATGAAATGTTTGGGATAAGATATTTGTAGCCCAGATATGGTGCCAGTAATGTTATATTGTTATATCTTTATTTATTTACACATGTATATAAATATACTTAACTACCTATTGAACTCATGAGCTTATATATACATATATTTTCTTTATTTATACCTTGCCAGTTGTTGATTAAAATATTTAGCTAATTTACAAAATGTGTATGCTTTACAACTATAATTATGCTGCCAAATTGTCAGTATATATATATATATATCTATCATCTATACATCTTTAACTCTTAAGATGTATGATTGAACAGATCTCACTAAGTAAGCCGGTTGCTATAGTTTTATTTAAAACAGTAATCAAGCTTTGTGAACATTACGCTTTAGACCGATAAACTTCTAAAGGCTCCTTTTCATGGCATGTTCAGTCTATTAAATATGGATGACTTGAGATGAGAAGTTGAGCTTTGAATGCTGCAGTCTTCCTATGTTTTAAAACTACCTCTAGATTTGAATTCCTCATTATTTTGTTACCTGATTTATTTTGCTCTGTTATCTTCAGAATGCATTGGAAAATTGCATTTTCTGTGTAATTAACTATGTAATGGTCTATTTCATTTAATTGTATTTTTCTCTCTCTAACTCTCTATAGACCTCAGATTTTTACGAGAAAATACTGTGTGGCAGTTTGAATTTTCATCAAAAACTGCCGATAAATTCATTTTTCAGTTCATTTGTTGTCACCCTTCACATTTTTGTGTCAACATACAAGAATGTTTTGTATTATTTATTTGTAATTAAAGGATTCTTGAGCATATTTTTGCATTTTATAGTACATTTTTTTCTCAGCATTATTCTACAATTCCTATATTTTAAGTAATAATAGATCTTGGATCTCTGTAGGGCAGGGTAACAGATCAGCCAACTCTTAGTGATATTTTGGGTTCTAGAATTTTCTGGAAAATCAGAAGATGGCTCAATAAAATTGATGGGCCCCGACCAGAACTATAAAACTGGCCTTCTGATTGAGTATGTGCTTTGATCTTTTTATTGATAGTAATATTTGTGGAATTGAGCTAAATAATGTTAACAGAGATATCACCTTCTGTCGGAGAACAGTATTTATGTATTACTCTTTAAATTTTGGCTGTGGATCTCCATCTTTACATAGTTGTCATTCCTTTGGTTTAAAAGCCACATTTCTATAAGTGAGTGATATAGCTGTCTTGTCAATAAAGTTTCATGTTGTAATAGATCTTCCACACTGCACCTGTCAAACCTGGTGATGCATGCACTGATGATGTGCTGTGAGTTTTGTGGAAACCATATTAAAGTACGTTAAAATTCAGAAAAATTACTATCAACATTTTATCCCCTTGTTACTGTGGTGACTGGTAGTTCATTTTAAATATTTTTAGATGTGTTTTCAGAGATAGGTTAACATTCACTGCCACATGTCATACCGAGTATTTTGTAGATCAGTAGTTCTTAGATCTGGTAACATAGGAGAAGGGCAGAATCTGCAAATCTCCAAGAGTATTGGATACCATTGATGCAGTTGAATGATTGAATGCAAAATAATGTCTCAACTCCCATAATGGGAGTTGATACACCAGTTTTCTCTCCTACGACTGCCCAAGGTGGGGCCACAGGGTGCTGATGCCTTAAGAGCTCCAGTTAACATGTAAGGTGAGCAAGGAAAAGGCATTCAGGCACTAATGTGGGGACTCCAATCCTTAGTGCATGACACCATTTGAGATGCACGAGCACTTTGAATGGCCCTTCCCAGAGTACGAAGATACTACCCCAACACCCTATGTGCACTCTCCCTTCTCCTCGATATGATTGTCATGGGCAATTAACTCCAGCAGGCCAAAATCACCCCTCGGGAAGTGATCTAGTGGCAAAGCCAGGCAGAGAATATGGCACCTGTCCTGGATGGGATCCCTTAAACCATATAGCAGAGGATTGATCCTAACAGCAAAGTGCTAGAGGAGTTATTCAACCAGTGTGTGGGAATGCAGGGTGCCACAAATGTGGAAGTTTAGCAAGGCACAAGAGAGGGAAGGAAGATTAAGTTATAAACTAAGAGATATGAGGAAAAACTGGTAACTACTCTGTTTTTTGTGCTAAGGAATTAATAGTCGGCAGTAAAAATATTCCCCAATGCAGGCTGATGTGTGTTGATTAAGTGGCAATTGTTCCATTTGTTTGAGAGGGACCCAGATCGACCCATCAGCACCCTTAGTGCCAGCTCTAGGCACTCGTAGCCACAGCTCCAAAGAGCCTTTTTAGGTGGAATGTGGCATGTTTTCACCTTGTAGAAACCACAAAAGCTACATGTGTCCCTTATTCAGGCCGGTGTCAGTGGTCCACCCATATTTCAGCCCTATTCCAGGCCAACTTCAAGGGTTTTCCAACAAAATATGAATCTTTATTCATCATAGAGCAGCACTTGCCACTACAGATATTATCAAAAGAAAAACATTAATAATTACATTCATTACCGTGGTAAAGAGATGCACTTGCCGTAATTTCACTCTTGAGAAGTCCAGTTCATAATATTTGCTTAGAGAAAACAAGGGGTTTGAAATCAACCAATCCTCAATTATGTTTTGAACTATTACCCCTAGTCCATCATGCAGCATGAAGTTTGTGGTAGAATTTTAAGACAATCTCCCTAGTCCTTATTTCAATCAAGTGCTTTTAAGTGGACAACATCAATTTCTGTGAAGATAAACTGATATACAGGTCTGACAACCTGTATTATCACCAAAATATAGCAAGCTGGTAATTGGAAATAATGGTTTGTCGCGGGTGTGTTTGATAATTTTCATTGGCCGCCACCAACTAATAGCAATTTTGGAGTTTAGCTTGTTTTTGATGAGTTAGCCATGTGATTTAAATAAACTTTGAAAAAGTTAATCAATTCAAGGCATGGAAGTCATGATATGGATCACTGGCAATCAGCCCTTGCCAAAATCAGGTCATGTGAGTTCCAGGGAAATAAAAAGGTAATCCAGCCTCCTTTGCAGGATGGGTGGTTAACAACCGTAAGAGCAATAAAACTGTTGTGAGCTGAACTGAAAACTAAGCACTTCTGGCACCTCAACACAAGAAACTTAACCAATATCCCACAGAATATTTTTTTCAATATTATAAGGCATAACTCTGAGAATAATCACAACCCCAGTACACACCAGTTCCGGACAGCATTGAAAACTGTATTAATTATTAATTTACTTTCCAACAATTCCCAAGTAAATACCATGGATGGATGTGATCTTTTGACTGACCTAGCCTTTCTTTTTCATGAACATAATTAATACAGTACAGGAGAACCAGTTGATGACAAAGAGAAGGAATGGTGTTAACAAAAAAATAGGTTCCATGCATAAGTGGGTACTCAAGTGGTGCAGACATTTCTCAAGGTTCATCCTTATGAGCATTCTAGATCAACCCTTACCACAGAACCTAATTTATCACAGGATACCTTTTTATATTTTCTCTTACATGATGACCAACCAAAACACAACCTGTCCCTCAGAAGAACTTATTTCTGATATTGGCCAAGACATCACAGCAGCTAGGCAAAAGTTAACATAATCAGGTCACATGAAATTTTGCCTAACTTAATAACCCTAATACTGTCTGAAGCAGTTGGTTTTCAGGTGTCACTCATAGACAATCTTTAGAGTTATTCCTTTCAGTTATCAATGATGTATACAGAAAGCAGTTTTTTTACAGAGATGAATAAAATTAACTAATTAATTACCTGTATTTTTACATTGCCTGTCTTCACTTCCCCTGGAAATTAATTCAATACTTGTTTTGAATTCTTCAGATCATCTTCAGTCATTCACATATTATAAAGATTGGACAATAATATTTTTGGTCTATACTTATTGCAGTTGATATACATTTTATCTTCTGCTGTATTTCAATTTGTGGAGGTGGCATACAATGTACGGGCACTACTTAATGGTTTCTGCATATGCCTCTGGGTTTACACTTTCCATATGGGTTTTTCCTATGAAATAAGAGAAACGCTACCAAGCTGATAACCTCTTCAGTGGTAGTGGAACATTTTGCCATAAATTTGTTCACACATTTTTTGTGATTCCGTCATCATGAATTACTTTCATGGTGATTGCAACTTTCAGTCATTCTTTTCATAAATTATTGAAAAGAAAGCTTATCTTTCAACTGCTAATTGACCAGATTTCATATATATTTCTCATAGGTGAACAATTCTTTGCCAAATACCACAAATCTAATGTAATTAATTTCATTTTTTAGAGCCAGGCATTAGAAAATTAGGAAGCATCTTTGGAAAAACTTAGGGGTACATACCTAAAATTGGCATTCCTTTCGTAAAGATTTGTTGAAAAAATTTGCATTCCAATGTGGTACATTTTCTAATTGATAATTTGTAGTTTTTGAATTGAACTTTTATGCGTTTCTCCGTCCAATAAATATATAAGGGCCAATGTGCATGTTTTTCTTACACACGAACATCAATCCAAATCATTTCCTAATGATGTGGCTTCGTTTCGATAAAATATAAGAAACAATTGAAAAATTAATAACATGTGGAAGGTATGGAAAATATGAAGGATATAAATAAGACTAAATTTGAACCATGGCTCAGTAATGCAACCATTGCCATCGATCAACCAAGAATGTAACTACATCTTAGTTTCATTGTAAAACAACTTCCTCTTCGAGCTGGTTTCCCAAAGAAAACAGAGTTAGAAGTCTTGACTCGAGAGCAGGCGATGCTTTGTGTGAACTGCTCTATCGGGTTTAACTACTTTGCCCTGGTTTGACTGTGTTGGTCCTTTACGAGACTGCTGCTAATCACCTTTCCAGCCACCAAGGCTACTGGCAAGGAAACTGGCAAGCCTACTATACTTACAAAACAACCGCTGGCGAAACTCGCAGTGAGAAATAAGTCTTTTTTTCCCTTCATTTCTGCACAATATTCTGAAATTATGATTATTTTACAATAATCTGCACTACAGTCACCTTCACTTATTGCCTAAAATTTTGTGATTCAATTTATTAAAAAATGGAAACTACTCTGCCAAACAGTAAATGTGATTTTGCCATCTCTTAGCAACCTAACTCCCACCACGAATAACACCGGGCTTTTGAAACCCTTGGTTGCATATTGCAATGCAATATTGCTTGGTAGCAGAGTTTCCTCACATAAATAGTACTTATTTTAAAAATTTTTAACAATATTAACTATTTATTTTTTACAATCATCCAATATTCGCACCGTTACACCACCATAATCTGACAATCACCATTTATGTTCTACTGCTCGGTCTCTGCGGTTCAGGTCAACTCTGGGATGGCGGATAGGATTACTGGACCAAACAGATTTTTCAAGTGTCTGATTGGCCAGGATAACAGCATAAAATAGAAACTTGACACCACACCCTAATTTATGGATTTCACTTACAATACGGCTTAATACAAAATGAGCTATCAATCCAAATTACCCGTTTCTGAACCGAAGAAATCTTTCACCTGAATTCCTCCCTAATAATTACTACGTAGTAGTCCTTTAAAATTCTTCTTAGAATTTTTACTTAAGCCTTGAGTAGTACTACTTAGAGATATTGTGCTGTGCGATGAAAGAAGATATTTTGCTTTTCCACATAGAATTCTAAGCGGAAAAGCAGTGTCTTCTTTCATCATGAAGGCTTTCCACCACGTTACGCGTGAAACTGTGCTATTTATTAAGTGCGATTTTGTGGAATGTTATTTACCTCCATAGTCTTATTGATTACAATCCCTCTTGATTTCCCCATCAAGTACGCTAGTAGCTAAACTAACCACATTCTCTTTCTATGATTAAGCTTGATGGTCTAATGTCTTTATCATGTAGTTCTTCAATACATTTCTGGCACCTTTCTTGAATCTTCCCTGGTGAAATTATTAATGTTCCTTACTTGCATGGATTTTCTGGTCAGTAATTTCACCTTCCTTGCACAGTGCACCAATTTCACCATTTCACTGTAAACATTAAATATCCTGGCACTGCATCATCTACTGTTTCTTTTGACCTATTAGTTTACTACCTCAGTCTTATATTCAACTCATACTTTCTTCTACCTCTATGTTTAAATTCTTCCATTTCCTTCTCTTGCCTATCATCCCAACCATCTCATGCATAATCCATGAATTTCTTGTCCTATTTCTATAGTTCCGTTTGAGACTTTTAATAACTCAGTTACGTTTTCATTTTTCTTCTGATGTACCAATTTCCCTGTCTATAATCATAATTTTCTCTAGACTAAGCTGATATTCCTTTCTTATCACCTCAGTTAATGCTTCCACATTTCATTTCCAAAACCATTTTCCCTATTTTATCTTTTTTAATCGAACACTACACTTCATAACAACGAAATGGTGATCCGAATCTGTATCTGCTCCCAGGAAACTGTTAAAGCATCATGCTGTTCCTAAATCTGTGACTTACAATAATAGAGTAAAAGAAATACTTAGTTATTCCACATATTTTATTAAACACGACCTAGGTTTCGACTTGCAAAGTCATCATCAGGTCAGTCATCATCAACTTGGTAAATAAAAACCTAGGTCGGGTTTAATAAAATATATGTGGAATAACCAAGTATATCTTTCCCGAAATGAATGGCTTCCACAGTGACACCTCAAACCATTCTATAATAGAGTAATTGATATCTTTCAGAATCTATCTTCATTTTCCATGTACACCTATGCCTGTTGAGATGTCTACACCAATATTTCATCATGATTAACCTGTTTCCTGCAGTAATCTATTGCTCTTTCCCCATGGTCATTTCCTAGCTCCTAATCTGTAGCTTCCTACCTTACTACCATCTCTTCCTTTACCCTCCATTGCATTCCAATTCCCCATCACTATCAAATTTTTCCTTCCAGAAACACCCACAATTATCTCGTCTAACTGATTATATCCCTTTCTAAATAATTCCTCCCTATGATTTCTTGGTGGCATGATCAAAGATACCTGAACAATGACTAAGTTTATCAGTCCTGTTTCTACTAATAATATTCTATTACTCTGTTAACTATGCTCCAATTTTTTTATTCAAAGTTATTGCCACCCCCCACTGGACCTCTTCCTCCCCTGCTGCATATTACTACTATAACTATCACTCCAGTAATCCCTGCAATCTTTTTATCTCATCTAGCACAGCCCTAAAATATTTATATTTACTTTCCTCATCTCTTGGTTTCCATTTCCAGTCCTCAATATAGTTTGTTAGATTTTTGTTTCTCATAATGATGAACTTCCACTATAACCCGCCTGAATCTGTTGAATAGACTCAATATAGTCAATATTCCAGGTTCCGAATATAACTAGTTCAGTCCTTTTCTGTTCAGCTGCTGACTTTTTTTTGCAAGATAATGACAGCAGAAGACTTGCCTCTCCCACTGCTGAGCATGACAAATGGCTGATTGGGCCAAGTTCTATAATTGCCAGGACTCAATATTTGGAGCAAAGCCTATCATAGAAGCAAGCATTGGATATATAATTGAGGTGGTTTCTCTACAGTTTTTAGTGTGACATCTGGGTTATGATTTTACAGTTTTTAGTGTGACATCATAACCCAATGGCTGACCCACTGGGGTCATATGTCTTTGCAACCATCTCAATGAGGAACAAATACTGTATGGACTACCTATCTTGTGGCTCCTTCCCTTCGCCCTATCGGACAAAGTTGACCCTACTAGGAGTAAATATCATTTCTCCCACCTCTAGGGATCATTGGAACGCACAAGCCTTTTCACCAAGTCAATGTTGCAGCCTAAGGGGAGGGAACCAAATTATATGAACCTATATATTTTGCCCTGGAACAATTTAAACAATTTTATCCCCAGAAACTGTACATCAAATTATTTTCCTTTCTTTCAATCAATGGAAGTGTGCAATCCCCATTTGTGTCTGCACTGATACTGAATTATGGTGTCTCTACATGCAACAGGCTTTAGTTGTGAAAACAACTAAAGCCAAATTTCATTAGCTCATATTCTCTTCCCTAGATCTCTTTTATGAGGAAGAAAGACTAAATAATAGGCTTAATTAATGAAATCCATGTTTAACTAAATAAAGGTTTTTGGAAAATAGTTTTATGAAATCTTATATGTTTTATTAATCTATTATATCATGGCATTCATTATTTCCAGGAGTTTTACTCTGACCAGCTTAGTTTGAGACATAACAGAGGAACAAGTTATAGTCTCAAAAATGCAATAGATGTTCATATGGTACTAGTGATGTTAGAAACTTCAGATATTCAATGGCCGTGATTATAATACACCAAAGGGAGAACGTTACGGAAGGAGAGGCGTTACAGAAAGGGCAATTTATGGGACAAATTAGGATAACCAAATTCACTGAAGGAAGACTTAAGTACTTACAAAAGCACCAAAATTTTGTGAAATAAGCAACATTCATCATTATTTCAATGATGTCCCTATTTAAAAGAAAAGTCTGGATTTAATGGCATATTGCATATGATGGATCACAAATTGTGACACCTGGAAGTAGATGAAAAAAAGCTGGCTGACACGTTACTTAATGATTAGCAAACTGTGGGAGCTGGCACTTTTGGATAGCTACAATGCACAGGGACTGGAATAATATTGAAACTAGAAGGTGGGGGAGGAGGTGACTACCCTGGAGGAAGCATTTCAGATAAGCCACAACATATTCTACCCTTAAAGTCGTATGTTTTATAAAATGACTACTTTTATTCCACATAGTTAGTTAATACTAACACAAATTATTAGAAATATGCTACAATAGAAAGCTATAATAATGTACAATAATTTTCATTACATTAGTGGTGACAACCTGCCTGTAGCAGAAGAACTTAGTTTAACATATCTCTATACAGGATGGGCACCAGTAGAATTTTCCAGGAAGTGGACATATTGCAACAGCAACAAGCACAGAAATGCCAGGTATTTTCCTTTTTCAGTATTATCATGCAACTACACTACCAGCTCTCAATCATTAAGTGGTTAAGCTGTAAATTACATTAATTTGATATTATTGAGCCATTGCCTGAGGGCCCCTGGTAAAACTAAAGAAAATCCCTATTTAAATTGAAGAGGTGCAACTTGCTACGCACTATGGATGAGAGGTATGTAGAAATCTCATTAAAAATATACCAATATCTATTAAATTTCTATGGGATTTTTGCTACACTGCCTGTTATATCTTGTGGCATGTGCTGAATATTTGTAAATACACCAGCACATTTATTATTATTTCCAAGTGAATCGTTATTGTCCTGTTGGAGTAACAGTATTTGCTGACATCTACATCTACACAAATACCCTGCAAGCCACCACAAGGGTGTGCGGCGGGGGATGTTAGGTCACCACCCATAAACTGCCTGGTGGTTCAGAACTGAACTAGAAGCGTGAGTAAAGACAAGATAATAAAATAACTAAATTACTCGTCTCATAATAATATAATGGATTGAATCGAGAATGAAAAGAATTAAAACATACTTCAAAAAATCTAGGCAGTGATAACTCTAGTAATTAGATGTCTGGGCCAGTATTTAGTAATAAAAATAAGAAAAACATTAATCATGGGTATTTGGGTATTTTATGCCTTGAGAAACATGTACTTCAGCTTCACTTTCCGTTGAAATATATCCCAAAGATAACTGAAAAGAATTAGTGTTCACCTGAAAACCTTTTTTTTAAGTACCACGAAAATGATTTAAACATATGGCATCATTGGCATTGATTAAATAAAACAGCCAAGCGTAGTAGTCCAGTGGGTAGAGCATTGTATTACTGACCTATCGGCCTGGATTCGTGGGCACATCCTACATTCCTATCCCATCATCTTCCTCATTTACCTAACATTCTCCCCTCCATCACAGTCTTTAACATCCCACTACCAATCAATACGCTTTTCATCCATTTTTCCTGCATCATGATTTCTCCCAACATTCCCCTATCCTTCTCCACCATACAAAGCACTTCCTCATTTGTTTTCCTTTTTGCCCACTTTAACTTCTCCACACCCACATTTCAAAAGCCTCAAATGTACACCCATCATGCTGCTTCAGTGACAATGTTTCCATACCATACATAACTATGCTTCACATCAAAGTTTTTATGAGTCTTTTCTTAATATCCTAACCCAATGTCCCTGTTATCAATTCCCCCTAATTGTGAAAGCTTTTTTGCCTAGTGCAATTCTTCTTCAAGTTCCTCCTACTTCTATCAACTTGGTACAAGACATTTCAGAGATATGTTAACTGTTCCAACTGCTCTAGTTTTTTACCTCCTATTACAATGCTTATCTTAGCCTTTTTCTTTTCCTCGAAAAATTGTGCAACCTTTTGTTTTATTTATATTGTTTCTCATCCCATATCTAACTCAATGAATTTCCAATTCATTCGGCAATACTTTCAATCCCTTGGCTGACTTGCAAACTAAAGTTTGGTCATCAGCAAACCCAACTGATTTTACGAATCCCCCCAGACTTTCATAACTATCAAGTTCTTCCCATGCCTCATCCATCATTTCTTCCACAAATACATTGAATAGCACCGGTGATAATTGAAAACTTTGCCTTCAGTCCTCACATGATGTAGCTTTAACCTTTTTCGAAACAGGAACTAACACTGATCTCACAAAGTCTTCCAGCCATATTCCTTCCTCATAGATGCTACTAATTAATCCATATAGGCTCTTCCACATTTTCCTAAACCTCTAAGTAGTTCTGCAAC
The DNA here is from genome assembly GCF_022747635.1 of Hetaerina americana. Classification (NCBI taxonomy): domain Eukaryota; kingdom Metazoa; phylum Arthropoda; class Insecta; order Odonata; family Calopterygidae; genus Hetaerina; species Hetaerina americana. Next base: position 40,008,888 of record NW_027286985.1, read on the forward strand.
CCCAATCTGCAGTTGCCCAACCCCACGGACTTATTGGATTTCATCTCTCTCAATGCCCCTTCTATTTTATTGTTGAATATCTTCAAGGTTGCTGGCCAAAGTTCTTAACCATACAGTTATTTTACATATTCCATCCATCTCTTGGATCTTTTCTGTTTCGTCTATCACCTTACCAGACTTATCTCTAGCTGCTAACACGTGTACGGATTGTGAGAATTCTTGTCATTTAAATCCCAACCATTGCGGACGGATAAGAGAATCCTTGACTTTTAAGAGCCTCATTAAAAATTTTAAATTAATATTATTTACACATTTTGTGGTAATTTTTCATTTGCCTCTTATTATTTAATAAGAACAGTCTTAACTTAATTTTTTGTTTTGTTAAGTAATTTTGATAGTATAAGCCATTCAACTGTATTTAAATCCCAGACCGATTTCCTGTAATGTCATGTAATTTCAATTTCAACAGCTTGTTTCCCGCTTCACTTTGGAGGCAATATTCTTTTATCTCTTCCTCAAGTACCCTAACTCCTTAGATCATTATTTCTTGAGTGTCTATCCACATTACCCTATCTGAGCCTTCGACAAGGAACCTTATCTCTGTTACGTCAAGGACCATATCTACGCTGCCTCACCTGTAAGTTCCACTCTCAGCTAATAAAATACACTTCCAGCTCTGCTCCACCAATGTATATATTTTTTAGGAAAAGAAAGAGGGGAGCAAACAATCATCCATACTTCTTTTAAGGCTCTTGTCCATTCCTTCTCTTGATTTGTCTTGAGCAGTTCGTTTCATTGAGCCCCAGTGAATTATGATTTTGGTGATGGGTGTGTATTTTTCAAAGTATTTAAAGAAATATTCCATATAATGGCATCACAAAGGAAAGTGCTTTTTGCAAGGAAGAAATTTTACTAGATCTAAGCATTGATTACTTGTCAGATGTGCCATTCGAGTATGACAAAAAGAGCGACGAGAGCGAAGTGATTCCAATATTGTAGTGAAGGTCAGAAATAGAAAATCCACTTCTCTCTCCATAAGTGAAAGTGACTTCGATAAGAGTGCTAATGAAGACAATACTTCACCAGGAATCTCTACTACAACCACCAGGTCAAATAGAGGGCTCCCAGCCACATTGATGAGTGAGGTAAAAACAATGAATAAGGCATAGTGCACATTTTCTCATAAATGTAAAGTGCTTCTGGTGTTTTGGAGAGACAAAAGATAGGCGAGGACGATTAGTACAATTCACAGCTGAAAGGATCACACGAATGCCAATCAAAAAACTTATCTGCATTTTGAAATACAATAAGTTCATGAAAGGTATAGACAGGTTGGATATGTATTTATCATATTATAAAATCATAAGAAACAATGAAATGGTCAAAGAAAAAAGTGAAACTTATTAATTGTGCTCTTTTTAATGCTTCATGAGTTAATAATGAAGTAAATGATTTAAATAGCATGCAATTCAAAGACTTTCTGCTTCAGACTGCCCAAGAGTGGACAACGAATAGAAAGGAGTCAGATGAGTCATCTTTGGAGGACCACACCAATGATAAGCCAACACAGCATGTTCCTTCAAGGGATCACCCACATCATCTATCGAAAGACATTAGTAAACATGATCTCATTCCTATCATAAGCAAAGAGAAGAAAAAAACCACACAAAAAGATGCAAAGTGTGGGCTTCAAGAAGAATTAGGAAAGAGACAAAGTATTTGTGCAGCTCTTGTGATGATCTACTCCACAAAGGAAAACGTTTCATGAAGTATCACACAAAGATGAAATACTATATTTGCAAGTATTGCTTTTAAAGGTTTATTAAAATGCTTCAATTTTTCAGGAAGATATGACGATTTTACTGATGAAATACATGTTCGAAAACTGTAATTTAAAAATCCACCAGAACAGAGGGTTAAAACCTAGTTGTATACCCCAGTATACAATGTGTTAACATAGATTTTCCCTTCTTACTTTATGATAGTGTATTAACCATCTAGTATATATCAACAATTCCACCTTTCTTCTGCAATCTTTCCATATCCTCACACTGTGTCTTCCACCACGCTTCTTTTACTCTCTCCCAATTCTTCATTCTTCTAAGACCAGATTAGAATAGGAACAGGGAATGTTAGGACAGTGCTGAAGAAAGGGAAATTAAACAATTTAAAGCAAGAGATAAATTCAATATAGTAACATTAATTATTAGCACTAAAAGCAAATATGTACAAGTTGAAACATAAAAAAGTTTGAAAGAAGCCAGTGACAGGAATTTAATCACAGCACAAAATATGAAGCTAATCAAATCGTTAAAACAGAATTTCTTTCACCAGCTTATTTCTAAAGTGATAAATAGTACAATATTGGGAATAAATATTTCTAAAAACTCATTTTGGAATGAAGTTAGTTTCTTGCCAATTAGGTTCTTGGATCCCAGCAATTCATTACCAATTTTACTTTTTCATAGGTGGTGTGTGCCATATTGCACTGGAGGTCCTACACTGGAGGCCACGTTTGAGTGTGTTTTTGGAAACCTTAGTGCCAAACAACACTTCAATAGTAAGTGCTCTTGGCTTGGTTTGCCAAAACTCTGCGATCTTTTCAGTAGGGATAAAGCTTTGATAAAAAGCCTCTTGACGAACTTCTGCAAAAAAAAAATATATTTATGAAAAATTTGGTATGAGCAGGAAAACAATCCCATACAAGTATAACTATAGTTAACAATATTTACGGTCTGTTTACTATTGCTACTAAAAGATTTGAAAATGGCTTCCTTAACATTTGAGCATAAAAATAGTGGATTACAAATAGTGAACAGGCTTTTGAAACCTCTGATCTATAATTAAAAACTTCACCACAATTACCACTTAGAAAAAAATATTGAAAATCAAGAAATAAATTATTAATCCATGCATAATTTAAACTATTGCACATTAATATTCTAGCACCTCTTAACCAATAAAGGCTTAAAAGAGTGCCTTTTTAATTGTTGCAATATAGACTATTGAAAGAGAGTTGCTCTTGTAGGTATAAGGCCCATAATTTCTCTGGATTCACTCTAGTAAACTCATAATGTAAACATGTTGTTAATTTGATCATCAACTGGCCCCTTTGCCCACTTATTTTGAAACTTTTAAGATATGGTACACCATTAAATTTTCTCACATTGAAATGTTACTAACATAGGTGAAGGCACATTTACGCTATTCACCTGACACAAAAATATTCTACTTTCCCCTAAGCACACCTCTTTTTTCCTAGGTCAAATGCCTACATGAAATTATATTGGATATACTACACACACATGCAGAATCTCAACCTTAACCAGACCACTGAATTTTTGCCCATTCCTTTGTTGAGAAATGCCAATGGTATACCTAAATTCAGGGATCCCCACTCATGGTGGATGTGTGAGAGCTCATACAGAGTTTGAAATGCACTGATGCCACATATTGCCTCTAAGCGAGTATCACTTTCTCTCTTTAACGTTTTATAGGACAATGGTTTAGGGAGACGAAAAAGAAGTCAAGGTCACTTTGGCAGTGAATCACCATCCCAGTTGGAATGATTTAAAAAAAGATTTTACGATATAGTCACAAACACAAACTATGCCGCTACGTAATAAGGCCATAGTATAATGACAGCGATATCCTAATACCTAGGTATTATGTACTGAATTCCATGGCATGCTGGAAAACCAAGTAATATTTCTTGCAGCATGGCAAGTCTTCAAATATTTGAATTAAGCTTCCAAACAATCTCAAAAATAGAAAAAAAAGTTTAACGATATGTACCATGGAAATAATGTGATGGTTATCGACAAAATTTGTACGCGGCTTCACTTTAAAATAAACTGTTTCATACTCTTCTGTATGTGTGTGTATATATATACCTTTACATATATGCTGTGCAATAAGGTTATTGTATAATGACAGATATCCCCATACCTAGATATAATACATTAAATGCTAAAAAAGTTAAAGCATATCATAATTCATTATTCTTACCTTTGGTCCAAACTGGTATCTTCTTGCGAGGATCGTTTTCCTCCTCACTCGAACAATCCGATTTGTCTACAACACCATAGTCATTTGGATTATCAGGTTGCTTGGGGGAGACTTCTGCCCAATGAGGTGTCATGTTATATCCCTCTGATTCTTCCTCCGGCATCGTGTAAGTGGAATTAAGCTGCATTTCTTTTAAAGCAACAATCTACAATGGAAATTATCATCACATACAAAGACCTGTGCATTTGGTAAATACATACTTTATGGTTTTCAGGGTTGAGTGTCTTTCGCTTACCAATAATTAAGTCCAACTCAAAAATAAAATCTACTCCATATGCAAAAGACTATATCAATGTTTATATGATAATAATTCAAGGACTAAAACTAAAATATACATTTCACAGAGATTGTTGGTTTCAGAAAGAAATCACCACAAATAATCTACAATTTCTCCTGTTGAGGATTACAGGTATCACAAAAATTCCTTTCTATATGTCGAAGTTCCTTTCTTCAGTTTAAGACTACATAGTGGGAAATTGAAAAAAAATGTATGGAGCTGTGATAGGATTCAAACAACTTTCAAAGGATGTAAACAAGGTTATGCGATGTGAGGGCCATTCCAAGTCAATTCATCCACTGTCCATTATGGAACCCACCACCTTGGAGTTGGATGAAATTTATCTTGGAGTTGGTTAAGAATAATTTCAAAAATTTCAGAATAACATACCAATACTTTCAGGGCTTTAATAGTCTACAAATGTTTTAGAAAGACTTAAAAATTTAACGCATTGTTCATAATAACAGCAGGCTGGGTAGACTACAACTATCTCTAGTCATGTGCTATAAAATGAAAATTCCTTTTTTAAATTTGAAAATCAAAATTTATACTTAACAATTCACATATCATGTGCAAGTTAAATATTTATAATCAATCTGGTACATTAATAGGGTCAGAAAGTTAGGTAATAATTCAGCCTGAAAACCAGTTGAAACACATTTGGTTACTTCATAAGAAACAGGCCAGCACCTGGTCTCAATTCATCAGTGAGCATATATGCTTTTCTATTGAAACTAAAAAATGTTTTTAACATGTTTCCTCTCAGCTGAAAGATTGTAATCAGCATTTATTTTTTACTACAGAAAACATTTTTGTGCAATTTGGGTTTAGTATTAATTGACAAGCCAAACCATTCTATTTGCATTACTGGCAACCTGCTTCACTGATTGATCTTTGTTATATTCTGTAATTAATGTCTTACAGCTAAGCTAATCTCTAATAAACTAAGCTAATATCTAATAGGAAACTAAATTATCTTAACAGTTATAATTTTGCATCAAATTCTTGATTCTAACAAAGTAAAAAACTTGAACAAGCTAAATCAATTCTCACTATCACCTAAGGTGTTCTATCACCTACAAGGCAGAACAGATAGCTACCACACCAATGTGTCAGGGGACCATCCACATTTTTTATGGAAAAAAAATTAATTACTTCTGCCCAGGAAATTTATCATCGCACAGGGATTTTGAGGATAAATATCTTTCAACAATTTACAGTACTTTGAAAATTAGCCAACAATTACATTACACAAAATTACAGGTGCGTGGAAAATAAAATTGAAAATTTCTTTTTTTCTTAAAGCTACGTATGTATATTAAGCATAAAGACTTAATTTTTTTTGTTTTCTAGCATATTTTCCTTAATTTCCTTGAATGTACATCTAATATTGTATTACTTCTGAACTTCAGACAGAAATAATTTGTGGACTACAAATATCATTTATTTTAAAAATTTAATGTCTTAATTTAAATAATTAATTGAGAACATTTCCACGTGATCTCCTTAGATTAATGCTTGAACACATACTCAAATATCCAAAAGCACCAACCAGTCTTGGACAAGTGGGTTGTACACTTTAAACAATGTCTTGCATATGAGTTTGATTTCTTGCATCATCTGCTACCATTTACCATTTGTGTAGAATTATCATTAATATATGCAAAGGCAAGTTACTGAACTTTGAAATGTTAGTTGAGACCTGTGACTAATTTAATTTTAACTATGTATCTAATTCAGTCGCATTTCAACCTTGTATTTCTATTAATCGTTACAATTATACTAAAAGATATAAAAATATAAACACTAAGGAAAATGATGATCTTCGAAACAATTAAAATAAGAGTACATACTTCAAATTGCATGTGAATGCAAAGAGAACAAGATTATGATGTAAGGATTTATTTAGCATTTTACAACTTAGCAAGTTGTGCTTCTTCGAGAAGTCTTCTTTACTGCAGGAGCACATTAGACATATGCTATTGATAAAGAATTCATACATGTACAGCTACCTTTCAATTGTCTATGTGCTGATTATCTATGCCATACTTTATTGCCAGTGCCTCAGAATCTTAGAAAAATTACACCCATGAAGATAATAAGTAAATGCTTTGAAAATTTTATTAAAAAATACACATTTTTGAACAATCTTAACTTAGCTGAAAAAGGCTTTTGATCATAAAATCAAAAGTAGTGAGTATTATTTTAATGTTTTCATTTAAAAACTTTTATGCCACCCATCCATTAGCATGGATAATTGATAGTTAACAGTATTTATCAGATTTAAAACTATCAAAACACAGTTTTTCTTTTGTACACTTAAAATTTCTATCTTACCTGCTGAACTGGTGTTTTCTTTTCCTCCACCACTGGTTTCACTTCTTTATTTTTCTTTTTTGTTAGATGCTTGGCCTTCTTAACTTTCTTAGCTTCTGTTTCCTTCTCCTTTTCCTCCCTAGTTCTTTTGACTTTAGACATCTTTTCTTCTCTTTTCCTGTAATTATATTTCACTCATTGGTAATGCAATATTATGTAATCAATTTCACTGACATTATAAAGATAATTCCATTATGCAACATATGTATATTACTTCAAAATTACTAAATACAAAAGAGAATTAGTAGTTAGTCAAATTTCCCAAAGGCTCTGGCCTATCTAACTCTTAAGTGACTGCTAATATGGAAAAGAATCAAGAATAAGAGAAAGATTTCATTTTGGGTTTATCAATGACGATAGAAAACTTGGATCAAGTTATTGCAAGTAATGCAGCACAAAGGAGTAAACTGATAGGATAGGTGTCTTATTGTGTGAAAACCTCCTTATGAAGAAGATGGCAAAAGTAAGTATTGCAGGGGAGGAATTGAAATGTACAATTATAATGAGTAAATAAAACAGGGATGTCATTTATATAGTATTTTTGCACTCAAGCAGTTAAACGTTAACACTAGCATGGAAGTGAAATAGCTCTGATGACACCAGAAAAAAACCACACCAAGATCAAATAAAATATTTGATGGTACAAACACCTTCTGTGGAAGGAAGCAGAATACTGCTGAAGAAGAGGGGAGAGGAGGTGGAGGGGTGAGAGGGATAAGGGATATAATTGGCACGTATGAGGGGGAGGAGAAGACAAAAAAGCTTTCCGGAAATGGAGTGGGGGCAACATTTGAGTACCGAGTGTCAATAAGCTTCAAAAAGTCATAAGTAGACTTATTCAGCGGGTTTGTAGTTTGACTGGAACGTCAGTGGGAGGCAAAAATTGGCATTTGGTAACACTTATTGAATAATTCTTTTTGGTGGGGGATGCGCATTTTGGGACTTGAAGACTGGATGATGGGGAAGAAAACTCTATTTTTTCAAGGAATTAACGAGGCCAAGCTAAAGGGAATGGAGAGCCATAAAATAACTTGGTTAACTTTGGAAGGTAGATATATAGGATGGAGAGATATATCGTGTTAATTAGCAAGTGACCTGAAGTGGCCATGTAAGGTCATGTATGATATTACAGAGAAAAAATATTGATGGAAAACTAATTATTGGAAGGGTTGGTATCAGTGGGCTATGATAAAAAATTACAAATGCATGCATAAATAAAAACGGGAAAGAGATGACAGGCAAAATTCAAGGAAGACAGTGAAAGCCAACCGAGGAAATATTGCAGCCTGTTGGAAAACACTACATGGGTAAGGAAAAAGGAAGGAGTTCAAGCTACTCACCAAAAGCAATAACTTACTTTAATTACCAACTTCGCATGTGCCTAGTGTTTCCTAGGCAACTATATGTAGCTAAGCATGCAGACTTGAAATGATTGAATAGCCAGCCATTGAATGCTATAAGCGAGTACAGAAAGGAATATAGAATAATTAAGAGAAGATTACTTTTTTGTGGCTTCTGTGCGTTTCCTTAACAACTCTTCCTTTCTTTTAATAGCCTCCATCTCCTTTTCCTGCTGCCTCTTAAGTTCAGCTTCTTTACTTTCAGATTCTACAAACTTCTGTTGTTGTACCAATATGGCAGTATTCTTTGGAATAGTACCAGTTTGTTTTGCTTTAGGATTCTGAAAAAAATATGTATCTTGATTAGAACTAGAAGTGATTTCAAGGATAGACAATATTCATGTTTTAAAGGCTGTTTACATTGCTTACTGTCCACAATATGCATTTTAGAAGCCCAGAAAAGCCAGGGTAGTTATAAAGACTGCTGGACTACACCAGATGGTATGATCAATACAATAGATAACATATAGAATAATATTCCAATGACAATGGCAAACGAGGTCAAATCTTAGCTAGATGGTGAACAGCAAGTGAAAACCATCCACATCTAATAGTTGACTACTGTTGTCAACAATCCCTGAAAAGAATCTCATGCTGCCAGCCTTATACCTAAATATTCAGTGTGTCAGAAATAACCAAACAGACAAAGGCATGAACTCAAATACATAAAAGATTGTTCATGAAATTATATAAGACAATGATTATCAGCCAATCTTTTCACCATCTTTTTGAGAGATGGTTCAGGCTGATACTTTGGGATATTCATTTGTAAAGCACCAAGAAAAAATTGATGGTTTCCGGCGTAACTTTATGGAATCGATTCATATTGGAAATGAAAAATGGTAACTTTGTTCCACAGAAATTTATTACGATACGACCCGGGTTTCAACCTTCAATGTAATCCTGAAGATGAAGTCAAACGTCGAAACCCGGGTCGCATGGCAATAAATTTCTGTGGAATCACAAAGTTACTATTTTTAATTACCAAGAAAAAAAATCAAAAAACATTTCCACCGGAAAGGATGGTGAAAAAGCACAAAGAAAGAATCAAAGACATTGGGTTTCCACAGGAATGCGAAGTCTGATTTTATTTTTCTTCATGCTTTTTCACCATCCTTAGGCACTAGTTGCTTGGGCACGGAGATAATTATGTTAATCCTTGAAACATTATTCCTGTTCGTCCTGTGATTTTTTAGCCAGTCCTTAAGATGCTCCTGAAGCTTTGGATATTTAAGAGCATTCGAATGTACCTGTACAGTTTATTTACTCTTTAGAGTTCATCAGGAAATACAATGTACCCAAGTACAAACCCAGAGACAGTTTTGTTCTCATATTTGAGATTTTATTTAGGGAGACTTACAAGTAAATATTAAAACTCTATTGCTTACTACTCCCTCAAAACAGTTATTTTAACAAAATTGTCAACATAGGTAATCATATCCTTTGCCTAACACGAGAAAATTACTTATCAAGTTTTTTCCAGCGAATTGTCATGAGTGAAATAGGCCTAAGTTACATCCGCATGGCCTCAGCACATAAGACACAATCTGAATTTAGAGTACCTCTAAGAGCACAAAATGTTCATCTTATTGGCCAGAAAATATGGTACTTAACATGGAAGCAACTTAAACATGATAATAGCTTAAAAAAATTTTGAAAATGTTCAGGTTTAATTTTAATATATAACTACATGAACTATTCTGCAACATTAAAATCATAAATTCCCGCAACTCAAATGAAAGCAAAAATTAATTTATATTCATGTCATTTTTTTATCTGATTAGGCACACTTGATTCTCTTTTTCCTGGTTTAACTTCTCCCCGGAAGCTAGATGGTGAGTATTTTCCCATCAGCCCACATTATGGCTACAACGTTGATGTCACCACAGTCACTTATATTAATTTGTTTTTTTTATCCGAGTTCTTACAAATGGGTATGAAGACTACCATAAGTATGTGCCTCTGCCTTCTGGGTCTTTGTCATTAGGCATTTGGAAATAATAATGAGGTTTATTTTCTGACACCTGAATTTTCTCCGCAGAGAGATCACCCTGTTTATTCCCAGCACTTTTCAATGCCTGCACAGAAATTCATACACTCATCAGATATGTCCACCTGCAGATTGCTTAAAGCCGGTAACTTACTGCACACAATATGTAGTGTTCAACTAGGTCTGCAAAAGCCCATTAGGGTAAGTAAAATTTTGATTTTCATGACAGTAATGAATACAAGAGCTATACAAAAATACTTGGGAAGTAATTAGAGCATTCACCTACTGAGTTCTAGCTCAGCTCAGTAGGTGAGAATTCACCTACCGAGTTCTATCCTCACATGGTACATTAGGACAGCTCTATTAAACATCCAATCACCCTAAAGCAGCAGCACATTGTCCAATGAATCCATAGCAGAGTTGGTTCTTTTGAGAAAATTTATTGAAATAGCATCACATATTGGAACACCATGGACAAGGTATCAGGCATTGATTGACCTGTTTTTAGATGATTCATTACCCAAATAACCACAATGAACACCTTCACATAGACACTTGGAAACAAATTGTACAACTGTGTCTTAATTAACACAAGTCACAAAGGAAAGAGTGTTAGCATCTAACATTCATAAAATAAAATATTAATTTAACGTACAGAATTCAAAGGTAAAGACTATTGGGAAGTGCTGTACAACACTGGGAACTGATTAAGAACTTAGAGAGTTACTCTCTCAACTAGTCAATGAAGAATTGTGTGGATACGTGAAAGCAATCTCAACAGTGTGTTGTGCACAAAAACATTCTTTTATTTTGAAAGGTGCACCTACCTAGTCAACAAAAAATGCATAGTGTGAAACAGGCTTAAGAGTGTAACATGTACTTGAGTTCTCAATTCCCCAATTTGAGGATGTCTAGGGTAAAAAATCCCATGTTTCACAAGATCTACTTTTTTGTTGCATGTGTATGAAGAAATAATAATTATCTAGGAAGTGTTTGACATTACTCACAATAATATACTAGAGGATTTTGCTAGAGGGATATAAACAATATGCAATTTTTGTGGCCCTTTTCATTTCAGCTTTTATCAATGGAGTGACATGGGTGATTTTTCTGTCTTTCACTGCCTTACCTAGTGACAAAAACTTGTTATACTTTCATATAGCAAAATTTATGATACCAACTTTCAGTACTTGCTTAATAAGCTTGAATTTTTCAGATCCACGGGATTCGTCATCAGTTGTTTAAGTGACTCCTAACAATCTAAGATTGAGTCATTCAATAGGCTCACTTAGCACTGCTACGTGAATTTTACAACCATTAGTGCCAAGTTTATGGTGAAGTTTAACCTTATCAAAAATAACTCAAGAGCTCAAGATGTTGCTTAAATACAGAAAATGGATCTGATATTCTATAGCCAACTTGTATGAATGCTTGCACTTCAAAAAGGTATGGCATAGCATACATACAAAAAATTTCGTATATATAAGCACTGTGAAAAAGTAATAGTATAACTTACCAAAGCAAGACACACCTCTGATGAAGCTTTATGAACTCTTCTGCTACGCAAGGCTTTGTAGGATCCCGGAACTTCTGGTGCACATTTTGATAATTTTGAGGCCTTTCTTTTAGGGGTGCAGGTCTGAAATAAACCATAGATTTGTCATTATTATTAACATTTCAAGGCTAATAGGCCTTTGTATGAATTATAGAACTGTCATCTATCCATTTCCATATGTTCTATTCCTCACATCTATATGAACTGAACACAGCATACTTGTCTCAAAATCCATTACGCTAGGTAAACAATGTGTAAACAGGCTTTTATTTTGTGCAGAAGTGAAATGGAAAGTGGTAAAAAATAAACAATTATATCATTAAAAAATATTCACACAAACACATACTTGAATTAATACAACCAATTTTAAAAAGTAGCCATCATTAGGAATAAAAAGTGGAATATTTCATAGCTTGAGCATACCAAAAGGCAGGGAGAAATTAGATCTAAATTTTACACACAACCTATCTCCAAACATAACAAAAATATGGGCGCCAAAAGCATGGCAACCCTCAATCAAATAAATTGGATGGTACATTACTTATTAACATACATGATTTTACTTACAGAACCAGAGTTTGCACTGAAGCATAATTTAGTTGTGGTTTAGTAAGATCATTCTTGGAAGCTATTCTTTTGGACTTTAATAATGTGCCTTGCAGCAGAATCCCCCTGCATCATATTAACATAGCTAATCATTGAACAGAGAATTGGTAGATGAGAAGAAACATTCACTTTATTTGCTACACATTGGTAAACACACGATGGAAACAAATTCCTTCAAATTTACTCAATTTTTTACGCAATTTAAATATTAAGTAAATATTCATCAGGTTATATAGAACCTCTTAATAAAAAACTCATAAAATAACAAACAAATACACTAGATTTTAAAGACACTAGTCTATAGACGTGACCCCCCACAACTTAGGTCTTACATAGCCAACCTCCACCCATCAGTATTTCATCACATTTATCTCAACTCGTCCATCATTCTGATTCTTAAAAAACTGTCATTCAATATTGTTGACTATTGAGCTCAGTATAACGACCTATACATGACAATTAAAAAATTATCAATTCCCTGTTTATGGAGAAAGGTTAGGGTGCATCCTCCCAATAACAACAGTATCAAACAAGTAGACCATTTTAATTAGGATATAGCAGTAGGTATGGGTATATCCATATTAATAAACAAATAAACTGCATAAACAATATTAAGAGCTGTACTGATTTGTTTTCTGTGAACCTGGATTCTCAGATAGAAACAGATTTATTCACAAGTAATCCAGCCCAGGAACTATGTTGCAAAACAAATATTCATGTCAAATTCATTTCATTTTAATAACATTTATTCGATTTTTTCATCCTAAAACTTTGTGAAAATCCATCATCATTGAAGTGAAAATACTAATGTATTTTTCAGTACCAAGACACCGAAAAAAATTGACAGGAACATTAGTACTTTTACTTCAGTTCAATAACATTAATGTAGTTACCCACTATGATGATTATTAACTTTATTAAAAAATGAAATCATAGACAACGGTTTGATGCTTAAACACCTCTTTTTTAATAGAAACATGATGGATAGGAACAACATTAATAAAACCTCAGCCCAAAGAGTAAAGTTGGTTCTGGCCGAAACAGTGAAAAGGTCTGACACAACAGAGTGAATATTACCAAAAAAGGCACATTCAATATTTTTGATTTGGAAGAATATTGGCATAATGGGTACTTTGGGAAAAATGACAACTCTTGACTTCCACTCTATAAAGAGTGAAAGTTATGGGCGATTCTATGTTGAATGCCAATACAGGGTGTGGCAACATAACTACCTTTTTTGAAAGAATTTTGCATTTGAAAAAAGGAAGTTATACTGCCGCACCCTGTATGGAGGCAACTCCGACTTGAGTCCCTGGCACTTCGCCCTCTTGACTCATTGTGCCAACCCATGTTTAACCTTCCTGCCATATTCAGAGAGAGGAGGGAGCAACACAGTCAAGATATGCAGACCAACCATCCAATATCTGTCCAGACCCAGCATTGCTTCACTTGGTGATCCAAAGGAATTCTGTGCGTAAAAGTGGCTAGGCCCTGGCTCACATTGGGGGTAATTCATTGCAGAGACATACAGTACAATTATTGAACAGCACTGAGTTTTACGTGGAGAACACTGCTATGTGGTCTTGAAACCTGGCCTTTGACAAAAGTGAATATTGGAGGTTTTCAAAGTATAAATATGAAACAATTTTTAAAAATGAATTCAGTTCAGAGGAAGACATATGGTACAGTGAGAGAAGAAGCAAAGTAGTAGACTGAATTGGAATAGGCTGAAGCAGTATATAGAGGATATACTGCGCGGTGGTTGGATAATGAAGGCAAAACGCTGTGTAAGGTGGAAAGAAAATGAAGAGAATACGTAATTAGGACAGCAATGAGATTTGAATAACTGAAGAATGAAAAGATATTGGCAAATAATGTGCAGGAATGCTTTCAATCCCATAAAGTTTTGTCCGTTATTTTAGGAATCGACGATCTTATCAGGAAGAATTACTTATCCTTGAGGTATTTTTAAGAAGTTTACTCGTACTGACAACATTACAACCTGTATTTATTTTTTGTACCCTTCTCCGCTTATTTTACAATCTTTAAACATTTGCAGTGCATGCAGCTTCCCAGACCTACACTGAGGTTTATCCCATTAAATGTTCCAAGAGATATTCACAATGGCAAAATTTCAACTGTTGTTTGAAATCAGAGACCATTAGTCATTATCATCTGGTACCTCATGATGACGCTTGAGCATTGAAACCGGTTGTACGCTAATAAAGGACAGTGGAAAGTTACTTTGTATTCTTAATTTTATTAAAATGAATTTCCACAAGGTTGAGCCCGGAACTATTGAATATGCTTCCATAAACTACCAAATATGATATCTACTGAAACTATAAATTATGAAGCAGTTTAAATTGTCATGCGTACTCACAGAAGCTGAAATGGATTCAGACTTGGTTTCTGGAGTCTTGTCTTCTTCATCGGTCATCCATTCATCATCTGCTTCATCCTCATCACCTTTTATTTCTTCATCTGCACTTAAATGGAAAGTGAGGTTATTCTGGTCTTCTTTGGGTTTCTTACCACTAAATGATTCAGCAGGAGTGTTGGATGTTTTTAAAAGCTCCTCTACCATACCATCCATTTCATCTACTTCCATTGCACTCACATCCTCCTCCTCTTCTTCTTTAATGATGACTGAACTAACTCTTTTATCACTAAGTTTCATTTTACCTTTCACTAATGGAGTATGTGCTCTTGTTAGTACTTTATCTTCTGACGAAACAACGCTTGTTCTAACAACTTCGCTAGAAACCACATCATTGTTACGGCCTTCACCAGGCAACACACCTTTTTGAACTGTTTCTTTACCCTTGCTTTTGGTTTCTGTAGGCTCAGTGAGATGTGAGGACAGCCCCTCAAACGCCTCAACACGTTCCTTCACGGTGCTTTTGCCATATGGGCTAAATAATAAATTCTGCTTCTGCTTTTTCTTAATCAACACGGAGTCCGTTGGGACTGGAGATTTGAGGTGATCTACAGATTCTCCAGAGCCTAGATTTGTGGATTCCTTTACAGCAGTTGACCTTGTTTTCCTTGTGGTCTCTTTGGTGTGTTCTGGTGGTATGGTAGGTTCTTTCCCCACAAAAACCGATGAATTGCACTGAAATGAGGTCTCAACTTCAGCACGAGAACTGACACGGGTATTAGCAAGAGCAGTAGAGCGGGTGCTGGCACGAGTACTTGCTCGAGTGCTTGCAAAGACACTCACACGCCTGCTGACACGGGTTCCCCTTCTAGATGCCCTTGGAGCTGATTCTTTCACTTTCTTGGTGCCACGGCGACTCTTCTTTGATTCAGTACTGAAGGATGAATCAGAGTCAACATTGATAGTTACGTCACTTTGACATAACACAGGAGATAATGCCTGGGCTGTTGATCTGGTGGCCCTACTTCTTGCTGGTTTAACAGTCTTGCACACATTCTCAACATGAATGCCAGTCATTCTAGATGACCGGGTAGATCCACTACTTAGAGATGAATTTATTTCTTCCTGTAAATCTCTATTTTTCCGCTTCCTTACGCGCATAGGTCTTTCTTTAGGAGCTGGCATTAAAAAATTTTCCTTACCTGTGGAAAAAGAATGAAAAGTATATAGTAAATTAATAGCACGGAGTCAAAAGATCCTTTTGCTTCTACATGTAAATGACAAAAGATTACCACACTAACTAAAATGAGAGCTCTATGACAAGTTAACAATAAGGTTAAAACAGCAAAATGCAATGTTTAAAAAAAGAGGCTATAAAATTAGTGAGCATTTTCACCTTGCTCTAAAAAATTTTGAATAATCATCTCTGTTCAGTATTTCTATTTTTGAGGGACTACTTCGAAACTTCTACTTTCAGCCAAACGTAAAAGTAAATTCTCAAAGGAAAAGTACCTGAAGTGGTCACCAAGGCCTTTTTTAGTATATCTATAGGTTTGTAGATCCCCAAATACTTAGCATTTCATTTTTGTCTCAAATGCTACACCAACTAAACATTTTTCTCTTATAATTAATTTTCGATACATTAAATATGTCTTACCAAACCTACTTATAATTACAAGCATAATTAATTTTCGCCATTATTAATAATGGCGGGAATTATCCTTAATGCCAACTGTTAATTTCAGTCTATACTAAAAAATTAACCAAAATAGAAAACATTACACGTTATTTAAATAATTGTCAATAAACAAAACATCCAGGATAACAAATATAATCAATTTTCATGATGATGGTGAAGTAACATTTCAGACATGAGCTATGAAATATTAGAAGGACTCATCAGGCCATGAAAACTTACATAATAGTTTAGTTAATAAAATTACAATGATGACTTTATTTGCTTACATCATCAATGTAGATTTCATTAATATTTTGTACATAAAAATGATTCAACAGAGCACCCTTTCTGAAATTATTAATACGCTAATTTAACAATTTAGTTTCATTAGCTAAAGGAGTTTCTAGGACCTCTTTCAATTTTGTTTGTCAGTGACTTGCCAATATATCTGGATAGTAGTACGCCAGTGTTATATGCTGATGATTCCTTATGCATGGTAAATTGTGACAATAACCAACCATATAACCATGGCAAACTTCCCAGTACAAGATGCACTGAACTGGAGCAAATAAAATGGCCTAATTATCAACTACTGCCCATTGATATATATGATGTTTCACAACAAATGATCACTGCAAAATTCCATGAATCAAATGAGCGAAGCCTGAGCCAAGTTCCTTGCAATATCTATACAAGGTGTGATCAAAAAAAGAAGATTGATTTTATAACTTGTTTATTTCGATGCATACAGCTTAATCGAACTTGTCGCTCTCAAAGTACATGCCTTGGCTGACCACATGCACCTTTGCCAACAATTCTTCCAGCTCTCGAACTCTGCCTGGTAAGCCGCCAAAGGGATCCTCTTCAGGTCCGCCGTACAATTAGTTTCAATGTCTGCAATATACTCAAACTGGTGCCCTTTCAAGGTTGATTTTAACTTTGGAAACAAAAAAAAGTCTGATGGAGCCACGTCTGGAGAGTAGGGTGGCTGTGGGATCACGGAAGTTCCGGTTCTGGCGAAAAAGGCTCTCACGATCAGTGCCGGGTGAGCCAGCACGTTATCATGGTGGAAATGCCTTGCATTGTTTCTCTGCAAAACCTCTCGTTTTAGTCGTCAGATGTGTTGCTAGATGGTGCACTGTCTCTCGTTTTGATCTGTTGAACGGTTTGCGCAGAATAAAATCAGTCTGGTCTTTTTTTGATCACACCTTGATTGTAAGGATTTAGACTGGAAAATCTATGCAGATAATGCATCCAGCACAGGATCCACAGGAATTATTGCCATACACATACCAAATTTTTCATTGCACGAATCAAAATCCTGCAACCATTAACACAGCCATTAACCCTAAGGTCTGTCTGATAGGCCAGGGTAGAGCTTACCCAATACTACTCCAATGGCATGTGAAATTCACACATCAGGGTAGTTGGGTCAGTTCCTAACCCTGTGCCACCAACAGATTCCTGTGAAATCTTGGAACCCAAAAAAATCGCACAACTTGGCTGAAGCTGAGGGTGCCAAGAGTTATGCTCAGAAATTGAACCTGGGTCCTCCAGTCAGTAGCATAATGCTCTACCCTTGGATTACCATCCTTACCCTTTCAATCCTGCATTAATCTCAAATTCATTCACATTAAAAAATGGTATTTTTTCAGGAGGCAAAACCTGCAAGGCCTTCAGCCAACAAAAGCTGCGATTCAGGCTAACTACCACACTTTAGGAAATTAACTATTCCAATCTTTAGGTTCCCTTATTCCTCCTACCCATACATTCCATCCCGCTCATTCTTCATCCATGAAAAGCCATCCTTATTTTCTCCTAATTTAAAACATCACCACAAATATAATCAACAAGAGAGGTGAGTACACGTTATGTAAACCATATATTGCCAAGAAGCCCACCATCATGATACCCCTTACCTTTATAATAAGATCCTACAAAATATCAAGCACCAAGGCATTAAAAATAAAACAAATTCCAAAAAAAAGAGGGATTCTATTCAAACCAAGACTTTTTGGAGAGAGATTAAACTTTTCCCAACTTGCTTTTAATGGTACTGTTTTTATTTCCTACATTCCAATGCATTTTTATCTTTATTTGTTCTCATGATTTACCTTTATAATTGGTCTATCGGTAGTAATTCATCAGATGAAAGAGATAACATATTTCTCCGCAGAATTAATGTGTGGAAAATTATTTCTACAAAGAAGTAAATTCTCCCTTTCATCTGATGGATATAAAAAACTTTCACAAAGAGACATTTGACCCCGTACAGCTTATATTTATCATATTTACATGATTAAATATTTTAGTATAGATATCCTGAGAATGAAATTTGTCATGTTGATTCAACATATAGTAACAAGAGATGACCATATTCACTGAAATGGATGTATTGGGACAAGTTAGCAATGACGTTCACACAGCAAAATGGAATATCTAAAAAAAGAAGGCATTAATATTGGCAGGCCTTTCCCTTATCTGCTCACCAATCAAGCCAGTTAAATAGCTATTATAAAAATAATATGAAGGAAATAAGAAAGGAGGCATGGGGCACCATCTGATCTTTTTTGCAATTTTGTATTTTTAGTTAATGCTCATTTATTTATCTTTTATTCAATCACTTAGTCAAACTCATCCTTCCTACATGCACTACCAAATGCTGCAAATGACCACAGCTATCAGCATCCTCCCCTAAAACTACCACTACATTTTCATGAAGTCCTGAAGATAATTGAAATGCCTCTATTACTTAGACATAGGTAAAATATTGGCATTAGGCTCAGCAAACAAAATCTATTTGAATTTGTCATGCTAATAAAGAATGATTTCCATGTTTCATTACTAATCACCAGGAACTGTCTCAAGAGATGTCAAGGAAAGTAGCATTAACTCTCGAGATTGCATTAATTCTTAAAATATTTTATAACCTTTTACCAAACACCATGCAAAGAGTACTCATCTGATGCAGAGCAAAAGTTACTTGGCAGTGTATGCAAACAACTGAGGATATGGTCCCACTGAATTTATTATGGTTTCTGGTGCAACGATAAATTATTCTTTAAAACACAAGTGAATGCAGGGGTATTTGCCATTAACACTAAATAATAATACTTAGACCAACACGGTCAAAGTAGTAGGGACTTAAGGAGAAGAATTGCGCTAGGCAAAGAGGCTTCCACAAGGAGGAGGGAGTTGATGACAGGGACGTTGAGTAAGGATATTAAGAAAAGACTCATAAAAACTTTGATATGGAGATACTCAGAGCTGAAGAGGGACCTGATGTAAAGTAGGATGTTGTGTTTTGCTGGTGGGGTCACAAATTGTTGAATTAGTAATTTTGTCCATCCAAAAACCTACCTTAACCGGTATATTACCCAATAATAATAATAATACTTAACAGGCTACACATGTTACTCCACAACCTATGAAAATTACATGATGTTTTCAATATTAAAAAGTTAGTACAAGAAATAAAACTTATGAAAATAATTGCTTGCATGCTCTTTTCTTTCTTTAATTTACTTTACCACCCCATGGGAGTAACAACATTGTTCAAAAGGGCCTTCAATGGGGAAACAACCCCATCATAGCATTATAAACGTTTCTCCTTATATTTATACTGAGAGTCATAAGGCTGTAGGCAACACCAATATTGCCAACATTAACCACAGATGGATATTTCTGCATCTAAAAGGAGTCTCGCGGATGTGAATAATAATGCAAACGAAGAGGTGAGAACGAACATAAACTGAGTTTATAAGAAAAGACGGTCACCATGAGTGATAAAAATTGGCCCCAGATAATACTTAAGATCTTTATTTTGGATTCCTATTAATTCAAATATTATTCCTATTAATAAGCAAATGAAATGAAGCTGTCTTCCAGTCATCATGATACATAGTCTACCAATGAAGAGGATTTTGGACGGTTCATAAAAATAATTATGCACTCTCATAATATTCAAAAGCTATTTGTTAAATTCCAAGCAACTGCGGGATATGCTGTGACAGTTTGCTTCACAGCATTGTTATCTTTGGCTGATCTATATTGATGACCCCTCATCATTCCCTTAATTGTTGTCAGAAGCAAATACACTATCTCCGCCATATCACAGGCAGGAAAATCAAACGATACCTTACCTTCGACACAAGATTTTTTCTTCGAAGCTATCCCATTAGTAACCGTGTACTTCAAAGTAGCATTGCCCTCTTTCATCGACTCATATCTGTTACTTAGTTCACGAAGTGCATCTAAGTCCTGTAATAATGGAGAACAATTAGCGTGATGCCGAATGGTATGGACATATACGGATGGAATGGTAAAACAGGCACATACCTTTGCATCTTCCAACACGCATTTGAAAGCCTCCTGCAATGGTGGCTCAGAGATCAACTTATAGAATACCTCCATCTCGGCTTTTTACAGTCAAAAAGTATATTTTGAAAACGAAGCTGTGATAAAAAACATGTAGGCAAAGCACCAAACTGTATCAACAGTTACACGAATACTGCTGTGGAAATTGTCCTACATGCACCTATGCGAAATCACTATACCACAATATTAAAGAAATGCTATACGCAGAGAAATGGTATTTGGCCGTCTTATTTACTTCGCGCTATCAACTATCCCAGCACGTGTTAACTAGTTGTTCATCAGTATTTTGGTGAAGACACTTAGAACTGATTCAAATTACAAACGAATTAAACTCTCCTTCAACGTAAACGTATAATTCTTCCCGAGGGTTAAAGGAACTAACCCTTTTCAAAACACACCGCCCCTAATCTCGTTCACATAATGTTACAAAGTCGCATACAATCATAAGACCACTTCTTCCGTTGAGACGGTTCTGAACAGATACGACAATTCCTCCACCGCCTGTTTCTTGAAGTTTGAAACGTGTTCCGCTCTTCCTATTGGCCGAAAACCTAACCTGTATATTAGCGACGCGTATAGGCATTCATGGTAGTCAGCTTCCGTTAGGCAAATGAAATATTAGAGGGAAAACCACGGAAACAATTATATGCACTGATAATTACGAAATCCTTAAGTTTTAAAAGTGAATGAATTAGATATAGAACTCAATTCACACGGTTTTTTAAACAAATAGTGTAAGATACCAATCACCACAGGTTAGAATCTTTAAGTGTTTAATAGGGATTTATTTATTATTATTATCGGGAATAAACCTTTTTACAGATTGAAATACAAAAGCATGTATTCATTCAATAATTATAAAGAACATTATTTATATCTTAAAAATAACTATTCCTTTTTCTATATGTATCAACTGAGAACAAGCAGCTTGCCAACTCAGCCTACAAGTAAATGTCTTGTCCAATTTTGAATTTTTCTTCCGGCTAGACTTAAGAGTTTAAACATTTATGATTGAATAACAATAAGAGAAAGCAAAACTCCTTACAACTCAGCAAAAAATATCCCACCTCTTGCTTTGAGACCAAAAATTCTTCTCCCCCTTCCCCATATGTGACTACTCTAATGTACCCAACCATTCAAACAGTCTTTAATCCAACCCAGGAGATTTTCATCTATGCCATATACTTCTAGCTTTGTTAGTAGTTTACCACGAGGTACTTTGTCGAAGGCTTTCTTAAAATCTAGAAAAACCGCGTTCACAGGAACATTACTCTCTCTCGAAATAAAAATATCATGAACAAAGAGTGCAAATTGTCCCTCGCAGGATCTACCCTTTCGGAAACCCAGCTGATATTTCATTTACAACTCCTAACTATCGAGGTGTCTCACGATCGAACTAACATCTATATGTCCCATAACTGTGCATGAAATTGATGTGAGGGAAACAGGTCCGTACATGTTCGGTTCCTCCTCGGCTCTCTTTTAAAAATTGATGTTAGATCCGCCGTTTTCCAATCTCTTAGAACCTTGTGATTTACTATCAAATTCTTAAATATTACTTCTAAATATGGTGACATTTCCGATGGCAGTTTCTTAAATATACGAGCGGGTATTTTCGCGGGCCAGAAGGATTTATTAGGTGGAATATTTTTAAGCAAAATTTCATTTCCATTATAAGGGATTTCAATTTTGGGCATCGGTTGGCCGGCACGATTTGATAAGATATCTGAGACATTGGTGAAGACGCTTTGAAAGAAGGAATTTAATATGTTAGCCTTTTCCAAACTTCTGGTTACTCTTTCGGCATTTTTGAATGAATGAACTGTTCACTTATTTCTCTGGATTAGAATAGGCTTCCTAAAAAGCATGAAGGTAAGTGAAAGTCCGGGAGAAATGACAAAAGATAGCACGGTCAGTTAGAAAGGAAGTTCTCTCGAGATGTTAATGACTGCTTAAAACCTACCCGTGAATGAATATAAGGCATACGATTGCCCATTTGTAAATCCTTAAATTAAAAAAAAAACATTTGAAGCTCAGATAAAGGCAACTCCCTTATAAACTTAGATGATGACATTTACAGTGTAAACGTCTGAATAAATTAAAAATCCTGGTCCCGCAACACATGCAAAAACCCTTAATGAAATACGCAATCCCGAACCTTAAATTCCTTTCCTAACCAAAAAAATTCAACTTTTCCCAAAGCATTTGGAGTCCATTTGTTTCGAAATTCTACTTTCTTCTAAAAATTTTTAAATCTCAAATTTCGCCTATCTGTTATAATTAATTGGCTGAATACTTCCTCACTCACTGACTAATTTCAGGATTATGGTAGGGTCAAGATGATTGGCACCATTTATGCTGATGGAACCCAGCTGCTCGTAAAGAGTGTAAATTATGGCTTCTCAAATTACCCTGTCGTGTTATTAGTTGAAATAACTTAAATCAACGTACTTATCCTATGAAACCAAGTTGAATAATTACATCACAAAGCAAGTTTTAAAAACTTATTGTGGGAAGGGGATACAATAATGGTTCAAAAGCATTAATGATTTGCTGATTAATATTACTCAAAATTTGGAAGCTACCAACACTTGAATAGCGACTAAAATTTAGGAATTTGAAACTTGAATGTAACCGTAAACCATACATCACGCCGTTGTCATTGTATATTTTGCCATTCATTGATTTTCAACAGCTGCTAACACATGATATTGCAATTTACAAAAATCTTATAAACAAGAAAATTGATGATCTTCTTTTCCAAATATCACACCAGCGAATAACTTGACAAGTTGACTTCAACGGTGATTTTACGCTGTGTGTTCATGCTTTATTGAATCAAGGAATCATTCGTTTCACTTACGCCAGGAGCGCTGCGATGTAACGGCATCACGTGACCCACTAGTAGAAGGAATGGGTGGGGGGGAATACTCCTATGAGGGTAGCAGGGCCTATATCTGTAGTCGTTTATTTCCTCGTTATGATGAAGGTGATATCCTGCAATGCTCGCTGAAGGGAGTGCAAGAGGTGTCGTTTAAGCATCTGTACTTGGTATGAAGCGTATAGGGTCATTAATTCACCTAGAGCCTAGCATAAAACGTTTTAAACGTCAATGTCTTTATTTTGCCTCGGAAACTTGCGATTTGTGCAGTAATAAGTTTTTCAGTAGTCATTTAAATTAAATTTGACAGCGTGACCAGCCAGATGGTGTTCAGTTAATCAATTATTATTACCTGAGTACTAGATGGTGCTCAGTGAATAATAATTGATTCATAGGAACGGGGTCGCGTACCTCCTTTTGTTTTTCCATTTATTTGTGATGGGAAAAATGGGTACTTCCTGTTGCCTTGACGTATGATAATTTTTATTCTGAATCAACTTTGCTTATCAACTCGGAATATGGACAAAAAATATATTGGCTCAGCTTTCAAAATATTCATTTTTTTATGATTTTCACATTTCGGAAAATTTGTTCAGTTTCTTATAGTCCATAAGTGAATTTGGTCACCCTTGATTTCAAGAGATCGTGTCATAATATTACAACTTATAGTGTTTGAGCCTTTTGAGTGTTAATATTTATTTGTTGGCAGTTCCTTGGAAAGTAATTTCTTTCGTGTTGACCGAGTGTAGTTTTTCCTTTGTTTTATGAATAAATTCTCCTGTTTGTGCCTTTTTCTTATACCAGTCGCCCGTTCAATTCTTTATTTAACTTCAATTTTCCAAAACCTGTACAGGGATACACTGCTGAGTGTCAACAGGTGCTCTTATGCATTTGTTGTGAAGAGGTGACACCCATTTGTCACCTGGAGCTGTTTGCACCGTCATCCTGCTATCAAGCCCCAGAATTTTGTTTCTTCAACATACAACGTTACTGAACATCCGTGTTAAATTTAGTAGCACTCGAGCGGACGGGTTCTTCTATAGAGCCGATAGTGATTGGTGTTGTAAAAATTCGTGGGCCAAAGATCTCTAGGTATAGTGAAATGGAATTTGTACAGATTAAAGATATAAGGCCTGGACTGAAGAATATTAATGTGGTGTTTATAATATTGGAAATTGGCCACCCAACTGTCACAAAGGAGAATCGGGAAGTACGAACTTGTAAAGTTGCTGATCACTCGGCATGTATCAATGTCTCTCTTTGGGACGAACCAGGGCAGCTTTTAGCTCCTGGGGACATTGTTCGGTTGACGAAGGGTTATTCCGCCATTTGGCGTAATTGTTTGACTTTGTATTCGGGGAAAAATGGGGATATACAGAAAATGGGAGAGTTCTGTATGGTTTTTACGGAACAGCCAAATATGAGTGAGCCCAATCCAACCCCCTCTCAATACTTCAATCAGGGTCCTCCTGCAGCGGGTGGTGGGATAGGAGGAAATAACGGTTCAGGGAGTAACAATATACCTGGTGGAAATGGTAACAATAGTGGAAATAATTTAAATATCAATCCAAGCAATGGTAGTAATGGTGGATCTACAGTCAATCAAACCCCATCCTTGGTGAATTCAGGAACTGCACAATCTGCAGTTAGTAATCGGTCACAAAATAGTGGTGGGACCACACAACAGAACTCAATTGGTAACAAAAGTTCCACACGTTATGGAAATGATTCCTCAATTCAGGGAGGCACAGGAAAAATATCCAAGGGGAGATCCTGAGGCCGAGTGAGCCATCGAAATGGTACAAAGTCGGAGCGAAGATGAGGTTAGGATGATGCCATGTAAGCTTCAAATTGGCATCACCAAAAATCAGGTTTAACTTTTGTCATCAATTCTTAAAGACTGAAATCCAGAATATGAATTTTGTAAATTTTTTAATACTTCTGGGAGCGATTCTGTTTTGAAAAGAAACTTCGAAATAAATTGGTCAGACTTTCTTTGAAGCACCAAATGACTTAAGTTTACGTTTTCCATTTGCGGCTTTTAAATACAGTTAGCGTCTACATGTTACAACTTTTTAATATGTAATACACTCGTGAAAGCACAAACTAAGAGCTATACATTTTATAAATGATAAATGGCACAATTTTCCTGATTTGGGGGTATTTGAAAAAATTTAAGTGTATTTTTATTATTGTTGGAAAATTTTATTGTTATTTTCCACAATCATAAGTTTATAACCTTCTGTCATTAGCTGATGTTAATTGAGGGTTACTTTTGCCAACTTCGTTGAAACATGCTCTCAAACCATTTTGAATGAAATTTATTCTCCCCTATTTAAGATTTGTTCAATAAATGAATTTAATGGCTATGTAGAATTCTCAACGTAAGGAACATTTCGAAATAGTAAGGTGTTTCACTGGAAAAAACTGTGAGTCATGATAGCTACCTCGATATCCATTGTCTACACAGGTTTTTAGACAGGACTAACAATCCATGTATTTTATGAAATATAAACTTGAGTGATGACTTTGAAAGACAGCCAACTTGCAGTTTGGACTGGTAATGCATTAGAATGTATTTTATGGATAATTTGGGAAATTTTTTAATTTCATATGTAAATGGAGGTATCTAAAATGCTCCTAAATAACTGTCATCCATAAGGTCTTCCATTAAATTATAGTTTGACATTCTGTGAAAATTTACTTTCAGTAGCCATTATGTGACATGGATATACTTGGAAAGTTTATGGCAATCTTTTGAATTGATAACAAAATTGTCAAGGTTTATTTAATTTGAAATACTGATGTAAATATTGTAATAGGTAAACTGTTGACATTTTTATTAGGTGCTGTACGTAAATGATGTTAAGCCATCCTTATTCATTTTCAGTCCGTACTACACCTTTGTCACATTTCATCATGCTAGAGTTAATTCCCCCATAAAATGTTAATTTGCTCCCATAAACCCTTAATCTTGATGCAATGGTTGAAATTTGCAAGTGTCATTACAGCCTTAAGAAATTTGCTTGTCACCCACTCTCAGAAATCAAATGAAATCAAAAAATTGTTTTAGGAAAAAATTCTGAACACATTAAGGAATAAAATAGTGTAATCGCTTGCCATAATCTTAAACAGTCGTTTATTTTAATAGGAATATCGGATGTTTCAGGGCTAGCTAATGAAATGAGAGTGGTGCAGTTGGTCATGCCAACAATTACATCATGGGTGACCCAAATCACTCCTGCTTTTAGTAGTGAACCAAACCCCTTATTTTCGAAGTGGATGACATCATTTATGGATGGTGCCTCAGTGTTGACCATTGAATACCCTATGTTTATTTATTCATATGACATCACAGATGGCTTATTCTGCTGTTTGTGATATACAAATAAAAATACCCTGTTTAAACTCTTTAATATTTGTAACTTTGAGTTCATAATTGGGAATGGGTAGATGTTGCTCAATGCTGGAAAACATTATTACCCATAATGTAAAGCATGATGCTTATTCATTAATTAATGCTTAATTCATTGATGAAATCATTTCAGATGACCAAGAACTTGTTGTGGTTTCAAATTTTCATATGTACTGCTTTGTATTGTTTTAGAAATTAGCAATGAAAATTAATGATTAGTTTTTATCATAAAGAACACACTACAATTGTCAGAGTAACTCACGTGGTGCAATCTTTTTCAAGGAAAAGTGTGGTGGTTAATAGTAAATCCTAATTTGGATTTGCACGAATTCATAAACAATGGGTTTATAATAATGTGAGAAATATATTTTTGAGTCTTTTGGACACTTAGGACTAGCATAAATACTGAACTTTTTTTGCCATGTAAGGTTTTTAGCCATGTGTTGAAGCTGATCTCCATTGGGCAGTTTCACCTCAATCTGACTTTTTTTATGATAAAGAAACTTATGGACACAAATTAGCGTGTCATTATTTGAGAAACAATTCTCCGATCTAATCTCAGGGTGATTTGTGATAGAATTGCATAAAATGGATAAGAAAATATAACAAGCTGCAAATTTTCTAATGGCATTTCAGATCATGAGAGAACTTGAATGCATGAAGTAATTGTTGTATTGGAAAGCAATTAGACTATTGAAAAAAGACTTCTTGAAATTCTTTGGTCTTATGGGGTTGATCAGATATTAGATCTCAACTTTTCTTGAGATCTCGATGCAATTGCTTTCTTCATGACACTATTAGAAACTCTAGTGTCTGCTTATACTTATGTCATGATATACTTTTTTAAAACATCAAGATGTTCACATGGGGCAAATACTGGTGGCATCACTTTCCTCCTCAATTTCATGGGCACCGATCGATGTTATAAATGTGAAATGATTTCCATAATTTGATACCTCCCCAAGTAACAACATTGAGGAAGTACTAGTCGGTAAGAAAACTTTGCAAATAATTTTTCAGCTATATTTATGTTACCAAGGACAATTCTATTCAATTGCTGGCTATTGCTTATTTCAAGAACGGTCCAAACTGGTGGCAACAAAGCTTCACCCAAGATGTTCTTTTTGGGAATCTTATCTCCCTGGGTAATCACTGGTGACTCACGGTTAGGAGCAAACTCCAACCCCAATGTGTGAATTTCATGCTTTCTTCATACTGTAGTTGTCTTTCCCTAATACTTCTAACCAACATTCTGGTTTCATAGCTTGGAATAGGAATTGTATTATATCACTGAAAAATTATTAGACAATAATAACTTGAAATTAAGATGTATACGAGTAGACTTCATAAAATAACAGAAGTATTAATACTAGAATTGGTAGTCCTTCATGAGGGGAACATTGGCAACAGGGATGTGAATGGAAGTTAATAACAAAAGGCAACCTAAAATTTATTGTTGATAGATAAGTTTCACCATGGTTTCTGATTCTATTCTACTGGTGTCCCTCTTTCATGCCATGAAGAAATAACTTTTAATTGCAAAGTTGAATACTCCCAGTTCAATAATTTATTTTATAAAACTTTCACATTACAATCAAGGTGAAAAAATGACAACTATTTTATTAGAGTACAACTCAAGGATTGTCTCAAGTAGAAAACCAGAACTCCAAAACTTGCAATCTGGAGTGGATTGATGGTCAATGATAAAAATGGGCGTCTTGTCTTGAAGCAACAATTCTTAATACTGATATGAGGAAAAGAACACCACTTTTAACACTAACAGAGCACTCCACTGCTTGTGTCAGTCATTTTGGAATGTCCACAGAACCTTTAAGGTTGATGAAAATCACCATTTCGTTATTATCACTAGGAGGTGAACGTCTCTTGCATAATAACAACAATTTGTGTACGTTTTTTTGAAAAAAAACTGAAGATGCTCAGAGGAACAAAATATATCTTATAATCACACAGCATTAATTTCCTCTATATTGATGTGTGCAATGAATCTTAACCGCATCTGAAGAGCTGGTCTTAGTTTCCTGATAACACCCTCCACCTCTGCTTTCATCATGTCTCCTACAAACATATATTTAATGTGGTATCTACAGCAGGTTAAGGAATATAAAATTTGAAAAAAAAGGACAAGTATTCAGAACAGGAAATGTGAAGTGGAAGCTCATAGCCTCCATAACCATCCTTCTTCTCATTGGTTCTTCCATCAATTGTCATCTGACTGGCATATTTAAAAAATAAATCTTGAAATATATATTTTTAAAAGAATTTAAATTAACAGATTTCACAGTTATCAAACTCAAGTTAATCATTAAAAAAAACTAGCCACAGACAAATATAGAGAGAATTGGGCATTCAGGGTAAGACTGCCCTTCAATTTTTAATATTACTACAACTTTGTAAATGTGAAGAATTTCTGTCCAATGCCACCACTTATTCATCTCGACATGCCAATAGCATAAAAGCTACGGGCATTTGTAGAAATGGATGACTCAACTTACTTAAATGTAGAAGATAAAGGCATTAAATATTCATTATAATAAACTACATTCAATTGTAGTATCACATCAATTGACACATACATTTTATGAAACTCCTATCTAAATTCACCACACGATCCAATTAATTAAATCCAACATATGCACCTGTTTTAGAGGCATTTGAATCTTTTGAAATGTATTATCTCAAGTTTCCAAACCTTGCCAAATTAAACTAGCTGTATAAAATCAAAATTACAACACCTTAAGCCCTACAAGTATGGGTGCAGATTTTACACAACCTAAGAGGATGGTTGCTTCAGGGCATCATGTCTATTTTATTGCAATAATCTTAAAATATTCACGTCAAAATAATTATTTTACCCAGCCACTCTATTTCAGACAATACTGGTGATTAAGACCTGTAAGGCCAAATACATCCATGTACAATTTTGCATAATTTGAAAGCCAATACGTTTTTTCTAAAACTTATTATCTAAAAAAACTTCATTTATCAACTTCAATTGATTGTTTAGAGTAACTTTTATCATTTCTCTTTTTTTGTCATTAATGCCTAGCTGTAAATATGCTCTTTTAGATGACCACACAACTATTTAGTAAGAATATCCAAAGTTATTTAAATATGGAGATGGTTTTAATTTTCCATCCATTAATAGTAGCTAATAATAGTGCGAATACCACAGCCAGAAAACAGAGACCCTATAATGAGGCAACAAGCTTACCAACCCAATCATTTTAACGAGTAATAACCGAAATGAAAATTGATGTTGGATATCTAAGTAATTCACCCCAAAACAATCATACACAAAGAAGAGAAGAAATCAATGACCACAACCATTGTGTTATATTATGTCAATACACTATTATTATTGGTATTCTACCAGTTAAGGTAGAGTTTGTATAGATAACTTTCCTCTCCAAACAAAACATAGCCTGACATCCGATATTACAGTAAGTCCTTCAATTCTACATACCTCCTTCCTCCCCTCATTCCACCCAAAATGCCTTTCCTATTCCTGACCCTTCCTTACTGGCCCAATGTTCTTCCCTCTATCAGATTCTTCAACATCTCTACCAATAAGAATACTCTGTGTCCA
The DNA here is from genome assembly GCF_022747635.1 of Hetaerina americana. Taxonomy (NCBI): domain Eukaryota; kingdom Metazoa; phylum Arthropoda; class Insecta; order Odonata; family Calopterygidae; genus Hetaerina; species Hetaerina americana. Next base: position 40,039,498 of record NW_027286985.1, read on the forward strand.
TCTTTCCAGCTTCCTTTTGCTTCTTCCAACAATCCCCTCTCCTCCCCCACTATGGCCAGCACATCCCCTTTTGTTTCCCTTTCGGTTTATTTTATCTTTTCTGTCCCCCTTTGCACCCACATTTCAAAAAGGTCTCCTATCTATGCCCATCATCTTGCCTAAATGACCATGTTTCCACATCTTCCTTCTTACACCTTGCTTCCTTCTTCGGGCTTAACGTTTTCAATGCAAATGGATCCAGAATTTTTTTTGTCACCACCAGTAAAATACTTAGCACTTAAAAATGAGCAGTATTCCAATGGAAAAATCTAAAGAAAGAAATACTGTCATGGTTGCAAACAATTCCAATGGCTTTGAAAAGATACCTCTGTTACCTATCGGTAAACTTCTTAATCCTTACTGCCTCAAAAATGTACAGAAATATTTTGCGGAATACACAGAATATAAAATGGCTGGGATGATGGAAGCATTGTTATGGACGGCATTAAGGCACTGGACAGGTGCTTATCGCAAGAGAAGCAAAAAATTATGTGAATTTCTGTCAACAGCCCTGGAAATGTAACTAACAGTGGCAGGAAAATACAGGATGGAATTCTGATACCACAACATCAGGTTAACACAAAACTCTTGGATTGGTCCCACAAATTTCATGTTAACCTATTTCCATTGTATATTTTCCTATTACTCACTTTTTTATTATATTTATATATTTTTTATGTCAGAGATATTGTTTCTGCTAAACAAGTAAATACTATTCAAAATGCAAAAAGGACTAAATTTCACCGAAAAGCACTAAATTTCACCAAAATATCCTAACATGAAGACTAACTCAAAGTGATTCATGAATGAAGGTGATATGAGAAAAAAATAATTGGAAGGAAAATGACACATTAGAGAGACCCAATTCTTCAACTGACCAAAGCTTTCTGGTTCCATCTACAGAAATCATTTGCATCTAATGACATTATATAAGTTAACTATCATGTTCAAAGTGTATTTTACATCTTTACTGGGGATAAATTTAAAATTAAACACCTATGATTAGTTATGTTATAATCTTTTCAAGCGATGGTGAACAATTATAACAATCCTGGTCAAATATCAAGGTATCAAGGCAAATGATTTTTACACCCTAAAAATGTCGCATTTTAAGGCATGTTAGTGGATGACTACGTTAAAGCTACAGTTGCAGTATCTCCCAAAGTTATTTGAAAGTAAAATAATGGTGACAGGAATTTCATCCAAGAAAAGGAATCTAAACTAATTGGGTAAACTCTGTACATTAGCTGAAACTAATAGTTTAAAGTCCACAATATCATTGAGTCAATTGGAAAAATATCTGACCATGTCAAAGGCAAAAGAGATTGTTTCTTCAGACGAAGAATATTATTCCAGGGGAAAATGTTCACAAGAATAATTAAACAGTGATCCAAGATCAAATTAAATGAATTTCAAAGGTGAAAAGAGATTTGGTGATTAAAAGAAAATTTGATGAGACCTCATTCCAGGTAAACAATCAGAAAGGAAAATAATGGTTCCTAAAGGGTATGGTATAAAAAAAAGTGGTATTTATAGCATGCAAACACAAAAATTGCTCCCCATGAATTCAGAACACCAAAAGAAATCTACACACATGCTACAACATATAATACCGCAAATTTTGTACAAATGTTGAGAAAGGATACAGCAAATCACATATTGGATCCATATATCTGAGTACTGGAACACTTTTGTCAACCTGTTCCAATGACTCGTATAATTGCAATGTGAGATCCATCACACAGCGTGGATGATCTGTATTGAACCTTTGAAGAAATGGGCCCACAAGATGACAAAGGAAGAGTAATTGCTCTTCACTACGAACCAATGGCCTCAAACATTCCTTTACAAACCTATAATAAGAAGAAATACACATTTTAAATTAGCCTATAGTAAATTATTTCTTTATTTAAAGGTTGTCCAACAGAAAAGCCATAAGACAGATTTTTACAGTCACAAACACTATAACCGCTCTTATGGGCTAGTTTTATAAGATTATATCCTTATAAAGTAGGAATAGGACCTTCATGCATCAAAAATTTAATTTTTTCAATGTGTTGGCAATTCTTTGTTGCACAGAAAAAATCATTCTAATGGCAAATCACTAAGTTTGAAACTTTTTACTATTAATTCATTCAATATATACTGAGTTTTGTGCCATCCTGGCATTATTATATTCTTACAATGGCAATAAGGTGTGGAAAGAGGCTATTAAAATGTTACACAAACAGTAAAGAAAATTCTTGACAGCCCCTCACAAGGTAATATCCTACTGCCAGGTTGGTTTAGTGTGTGAACTGAAACGAAGGTTAGTTTGATAGATGAGGGTAAAGTCCACTCATGCTCTATATGTATGCATCTATATTAGTTAACCTCTTTGTAATTATTCCTTGAGCACAATTATGAGCCTTCATAGAACATTTTAAGCAGCACTGAGCAAACAATATTGGATATTGTATGTAGTAGGAATAAAAGAAAGGTATTAATGGTCGAATAGTAGCACTTTTCCACAAGTGAAAACATTTTCTTGAATACCGACTGTATTTCAATGCATCATAAAAACATCAGGTACCTTAAGATGATGTAGTACATCAAAACCTAGTCGGTAACAAAAAATATTTAAGCTAAAAGCTAAGGTAGGTTTTTGATAAACCCTAGCCCCAATTCCCAATTAATACAACAGAAAATATCCTTAAACCTCATACCGCATATATTCATTCTTTAGTTCTTCATAATTGCTAACTCCTTAATTCCACTCAAAATGCCTATTATTTCCCCCCCCCCCCCCCCCCATTGTGAGCTGTCACAGCATCTTCCCTGTCAACCTCTTTAGCATTCTATTGCCTCCCAGTATCTTCTGCATCCACTTATCCTGCCTTTTTGAAATTTCTCTCAACAGCCTATTTTTTTCTACTACCATGGGACTTCTAGTCTACCCCAAAGTAAGATAAAGTAATTGATCCACCAAGGCATTGGCCATAATGAATATGAAATTATAAGTAGGAATAGGGTCTATTTCATGGTTTTCATGATTGACTGACCACCCTGCTTAGAACATCAAAAATGTTTTTAGTTTCACAGTGAAATATTGTTTCCACAACTGATCAATTTAGCTACATGCTTTCTACTTCTAACATAAAGCTGGCCTGAACTGTTTATGCGTAACATACATGTTCTCATTGGTGATAAAAAATAAACAATTTAAACAAAAAAGGTGTATTAGACCCAACATAGTGGTGATACTATGACCATAGTGGTACCTACTACGTGAATTTTATACAGATTTTCATGGCTAAGATGAAAAGTCAGTTAATGACTTCATGGTAGCTTTTGCAACCTGTTATGCCCAAAAATAAACCTAAAATAGATTGACGATCAAATGAAGAAATTAGGTAAGGTACTTTGTGATTTATATGAACCAAGAATGATAATATAAACTCCTTACTGAGGAACTGTGCTGAGTTGTCCCACACCAGCATGATGCCACATGGAATGTGCCAGGGCTAAAGTATAAGAGAATTTGTTTTCCAAAAGAGATTCATGAGTAGTTGCGAAGTTGAACAATTGGAATGGCGTGTTTTGGTATGTCCAATGAGCCAACTGGGGACATCCCATCACTTCAATCAGACGGTCATGAAGCACAGACCAATATGATTCTGGCATGGCAGCCATTATGAGCCCAACAGAGTTAATCCACATTTCAATCTGGCTGGATGGAATGACAGTATACCTTGATAATAAAAGAAAAAAGGTTACCACATTATCATGACAAACTTAGTAATTTCAACACAAATAAACATCAAAGTGTTTTCTCAAAAAATATTGTGCGGTCAAGCATAAAATTATTTGGATTGGGTCAACAGCGGAATAAGATAATACAAAAGTAAATAAAATAAACAATCACAGTTGCTAATAAAAAAATATGCATTTCATGAATTGCATGGAAATCAGGAAAAAAAGCCCAATAAAACCTGAAATTATACACAATTAACACTTCAATTAACTAATATACATTTTCATGTAAAATATATTTGGAAAACTTTCTTAAGAGTTTACTATATTTATATGATTGCATGAGACAACAACTTTTTTCTCTTAAAATTTATAAAAAATGAGACAAATATACAGTGATGTACTTTGATTTCTAACTTGGGTAAATACCACTAATTAAAAACAGCTCAATAACATCCAAGTTTTTAGCACTTTGCTAAGAACTTTTCACAGTCCAGTCAATAATCCATACTTATCACAGTCCAGTCAATAACCCATGCACATACCCTCTTGCTATGACATCCAGCAGACTGCTGCCCACAGTGGCAGGAAGGATAGGTAAGGCCATTAGTTCTACACAAGTCACGTATAAAACATGGGCAGCAGGATTAGGAAACTCATTAAAACGCCAATCTGTGGTTGGAAAATGAGGTTTGCCAGACATAGCTAAAATATTAGAATTAAGGCATATAATACAAAATTCAATGGCAGACTTCAAAACAAAAAGAAAAATTATCATGGCAAGATTAAATTTCCCCTCTTACAACAGATTTCCATTAATATAAGACAGGTATCCTGCTGCAAATATAAATAATTATTTCTTAGAATCTTTTTTCTTTATTCCTATTCCAATCTTATAAGGTCTGAAGTTAATTTCTCACAGGACCCCAAGTTTTTCAGTGGACAAGCATAAAAATGAATGAAACGATTACATATGTATAATGTTCACCAACAGAGAGAGAAGAAACAATGTTGAGGCACTCATGGATGGTGGAAATTTTAGACCTATGAAGCTGCCCCTTCATCCACAAGTAAATGACTCTGATTGCTTCCTGGCCTCCAAATATCCACTGCCCATGCTGAAACATTCTTACTATCTCTAATAGGGACTATTTTTTTAATAAACTATTCTAAGTGGCTATAAGAGCAAAGTTCTTCATATAAATAAATATAAACATATAATTAACCAAATTATGATACACAAATGATGCTGCAATATATATCTTATTAACTGTATTCCTTCCAGTTTTCTAATAAGAAATTCAAACTAACATAATACAAGTAAAATACCACAAACCATAGACTCTAGACAATATACTGGTTACTGCATAATTATTTTTGAATTGACAGTCCTTAAACACATTCTTTTTTTACTAGGTTTATGATGGACACCTAATACTACTACTTGTGGTGCAACATCAGTAAAATCTAGAAAATATCATCTATGAAAGGATACTTTCCACAATTCGGCGAACAAGCCGGACATAGTAATCTAAATCAGGTAACCAGGATATATCATCAGGTTGTCGTTGCATATATCCTTGATATGCTTCTGACAGGCTCCAGCCATGGGGCCTGATTTCTCTAAGTGATCCCAATACAGCTGAAACTAATCTTCGTTTCAATGCAGGGCGATCTCTCAATTTTCTTTCATAATAATGTAAGGTGTTGTATAAGTAGGTTACAGGGCGATCTATGAATGGAAATGACAAAAGAAAAACATCACAGTAAATAGATACAAAAGTATACGAACATAATAATTTCTCACTGAACAGAAATATTCTCACTAAACCATCATATATCATGAAAATGAAAATAACCAACCAATTTTTGACAATGGCATTCCATCCCACTTTCATAGAGCAATATTCCAAATGAAATTTGGCATCCCACATTCACACAAATCCCTGTGACAAGCATATTGGTCAATAAGGTTATTATCACACACAGTTATATAGTACTCTTCATGAACTTCATAATCTTGGGCTTAACTTGATGGAATTCTTCTACAGGGGAGGAAAAATGAAATAATCTTTGTAACTATGTTTCCATGACCCAGGCATTGCCATATTGGGTTATCTTCAGACGCCAGGAAACATTTAAATTCGTTATAACACTTGGACAGTAAAAGTGTTGGAATGACACTGGCTGGAGGAGCATGTAGCAAATGGCAATTGATTGCCAATGGCAGTTTCAGCCAATGTGAAATGTTCATCAACAACTTCATATATAAACTGTTCAATTTGGAAAGCAGACATTAAAAATTTGGCATCTCGTTACACTTATGTAAATGATGGTTTAAATAGGTTACAGCAACCATCAGAAAAATATTAAATTTTTTAAACTTCCTAAACATGATAAGATAAATTTCATGAGTGAAATTGACCAGGAATATCAAATAAATTTTGCCAATTTTACCAAATGCTTAATGAATTTACCACGCTCAGACATGAATTTTCAATGTAATTAATCCCACATTGTACAGTTGGAGTTATCTCTACCAACTCCTGCCATCTCCTTTCCAGAAAACCACCAACTTTCATGTGATGACCACTAGACTAATGAAAATCCCTCTCTCAAAACATTTGATCAAAGGGAATTGGAATACATGTAGATTAAAGTATAACCACATTACACACCCCTTATTGTTAACACTAATTGTCATGCTACCCACTTAAAAACGCAATTAATAACATGTTGCAATTTATACATGTATGCAAAACTGGTTCAGCAAAAAATCTTCAAAAATGAATTTTTTCATATATTTCAAATATTCCATATTTCAAAAGCTTCCAATCTACACCTATCATCCTGCTTCAGCGACCTTGTTTCCATGCTGTACATAACTATGCTCAACATCAAAGTTTTGATGAGCCTTTTCTTAACATCCTTCCACAACTTCCTCATCATCAGTTCCCTCCTCCTAGTGAAATCTTCTTTGCCTAACACAACTCTTTTCCTTATGCTTGTACTACTTCAACCGTTTTGGTCCAAAACACTACCTAGATATTTAAACTATTCCGCCTGCTCTAGTTTTTCCCTCCTATTTTGATGTTTAGCTTAGCCATTCTCTTTCTGGAAAACCACAAAACCTTTGTTTTATTGATATTGATTCTCATCCCATATCTATCGCACTGAGTTTCCAATTCACTCAGCAATGCTTTCAACCCCTTGGCTGACTGACAAACTAGAGCTTGGACATCAGCAAACCTAACTGATTTCATGAATTTCACTCTGACTTTCATTCCTACCTCTAGTTCTTCCCATGCCTCTTTCATCATTTCCTCCACACATACATTGAACAGTGCCAGTAATAAAGTACAACCCTGCCTTACCCCTCTTCCTAACACTACCCATTGGAATCTCCAACCCCCACTTGCCCCTCGAGCGCATGCAAAAGTGTATTGATTATCATAGAGATTACTTAAAAAAAAAGCCATTTTTAACAATAAATTACTGTCTTTTCATTATTAAGCTAAAAATATAAATAGCAACCCTCTTATTTCCATTTTTCCTCGATAGTACTCAGCTCTTTTCCCTCATTCATGATTTTCTCTATAGCCTGCATATACTCCTTCCTTGATAATCCTGTTAATGCTTCTACATTCGATTTCCCAACCCGCCACCCCTGCATTATCTTTTTGAAACGGACGCTACACTTCACAACAACTATATTATAATCAGAGTCTGCAGCCACTACTGCAAAACTGTGTAAATTGATTACACTGTACCTAAATCTGTGCCTATTTATAATACAGGGTGCAGCAACATAACTTCCTTTATGAATGCGTTTTGCATTTGAAAAGAGGAAGTGCCGCAGGATGTTGCCGCAATCTGTATAATCTAGCCGATACCTTTCAGAGTCACCTGGCTTTTTCCATGCATACATTTTTTGAGGTGTCTAAACCAGGTGTCGGTGATGACTAGCCCGCGTCTCCTACAGCACCGAACTGCTTTCTCCCTGCGGTCATTCCTTGTGCCTAAACCATAGTCCCCGACTTCGTCACCATCTCTTCCTTCGCCTACCGTCGCATTCCAATCCCCCATCACTATCAAATGTTTCCCTGCGGAACACACGCGATTATGTCCTCTAACTGATCGTATATCCTATTGACCTCTTCTTCCTTATAGTTGCTCGGTGGCATGTATACCTGAATAATAACCAAGTTTGTTGGTTCTCCTTTTATCTCTAAAAGTAATATTCCATACGTTGCTTGCTCTAAGTTGACTACCCTTCTCCTACCTTTCTATTCAACATTATGGCACCCCCTTGCTGGCTCTCGTCCCCTCTGCTGTTTATTATTTTATAACTACCTCTGCAGTAATCCCCTCTATCCTTCCATCTCACCTCGCATAGACCAAAAATATCTGCATTTCCTCTTCCCATCTCTTGCTTTATTTTCTCTTATTTTCCAGTCGTCAACATTGTCCTAACGTTCCAAGTTCCTATTTCAACTAATTTGGTCTTCTTCTTCTCCATCTTCTGCCCTGCTGCTGTTGAATTTGCTTTGCAAGTTTTTGTGAGTTGACGACCATGGAAGCCTTGCCTTTCCCCACTGCTGGTCATGGCACACGGCCGATTGGGCCAAGTCCCGTAATTGCCAGGACTCATTTTCTCTAAACTACCTATCGTATAAAGCATGGGAATAATGATTGAGGTGGTTTCCCATTGTCTTCTTCAATAGTGCTTCTAATGTGACACCACCACTCAATGACTATCCCTCACCATGTCAAGGCTGTAGTCCATGGGATGGGATTCACTGCACATATAGATGAATTTTCAACATGGGGAATAAATTATAGCTTGACACAGGATAAATATCTTGAAAAATTAAAAATTAACCTGCTTTAACAAATGGTTAAAGATAATGAACTTCAGTGAATTGCATAACACATTGCTCAATAGCACTACATAACATATTGAATGCTAAGCATGAACATTTAAGAAACAGGTAACATTGTTGACTAGAGTAAGCATGGTAACTTATCCTAAAAACACTGTTTAAGTAAGAAAAAAATTAAATGTACTGACCATGGAATTTATAAAGGCAACCCAAATGTTCCAGTAATGTTTCAAGAGACTTGGTTACTGGAGGCAGTTCCAAATAACGATGTATTACAATATCAAAAACCTGAAAACAAAAACATACCCTGTAATATTTAAAAAATATGATGTGTTGGGTATCTCTATACACATTCTGAATAAACAATAGTGACTCTTATATTTCATAACTTAAAATTTGTTGAATTTCAAGAATGATTTAATATATAAGCATGTTTTTAACTCAAATTTTCTTCACCGATAGAATACAAAACTTTTCAAAAATATTAAACAGTCAAAAAAGTAGAAAGTATGAAATCAAGTTTCTTTTCCAAACATACTCCCAACTATCACCTGTGAGCTAAATATTAGAATTAATACTTTTCAAGTTGTCAGAAAAAAATGAACTTGTCACAGAAAATATAGACGTTTAAAATACAGAAAATCGTAAGTACACTAAATAAAAGCGAAGAAAAATGTTTAAGACACACCTATGTAAGTGTGAATATGCACATGTTGATGCTTGAATGATGCAGAGAGCCCAACTACGAGCAAGTGGATGGGGAATGCTTACATACAGTAAATTCTCCATTATACCCCCGAGACAATTATTTGTTTTGAGGATTACCTATGCTATTCTCTCCCCCAACACTTGAAATTTTTTTGATAAAATTACAATCATAGAGATAATTTAAGACTTGAATAATTGACTCTTTGATATACTCTTTGAAAAATACACGTTTGAAAATACTTAGTTTTTTTAAATGTTTTTAATTGAGGTCAAAAAATCAAAAGTTATTAATAGTGTTTAATGTTTCAATTTATACAATTTTTTACAATTTAAACTTTCGGATTATCATTAGCCCAGAGAAATTCATGTTCTCCTTTGAGGTGAGCAAATATATAGTTTTACTATGCAACAAAGAATTTGTTAACTATCTCTACATATGAATATGAAACCGTATCGGTGATCCTTTGTTAATATTCATCCTTCATTACATATTTCAACCTATTTCAGTTATCAGCATTTTTCGATTATCAGGGTTTCATCATGCATCTGTTAGCATGGATAATTGAGAGCTAACTGAATATACAATATTATGCATGCACAGATGGCAGTATTCTAAAATTTAGAGTTCTATACATATTACTAGTATTTACAGTTTGACTTCAATGTCACTTACTGGCAAAAATCTGAGGCAGACGTTTCCAAAATAGACAGGCAAAGAATGGTAAGGGGATGACGGCCCACCACTTTGTTCCAGGATACCTTCAGGTGCAAATTTCTCAGGATACTTTCGGTGAAATGCCAGATGTTTCTCATGCCTTAGGAAAGATAATTTAGAAAGAAATTGAGACGATGAAATAATATGACATGATTAGAGAATTATTTATATGAATTGAACAGGTTTAAACCTTAGAGATGCTTTCTCCATGAAATATTATGCCTAAAAAGATTAAACCAACCAAAGCATATTAATCTGGCATAAATTTGGAGTACTACACAAGTAGTACACTTTGTCTACTTTTTGTCTTATTTTTTCCATTTTGGGCAAACATCCTGCCACTCACTGAAATATTAATGATGATTCATTAATAACTGAATAATTAGAATGGAAACTATGCACAAATAGTAATTCTGGTTCCACAAGAAATAATATAAATACATGATAAGATATATTGTATAAATTATAAAAGATGCTAATATAAATGATTGTTATAATGTAACTTAAAAATTATTGTTTTAATTTGATATATGCATACACATAAAACCCATAAACACAGTAATCAACCCAGAGGATGGTTTGGTAGGTGATGGTAGAGAGTATCTAATACTATACTAAACAGCATATGAAATTCAAGCATTAGGGTAAGGGGGTCAGATCCTTTTTCTATGCCACTATGGTTTCCCAGGAAGATCTGGTACCCGAAAAATCACAAAGCTTGGGTGGAGCAGAGTGTGCCCAGTGAGGCATGCCAAGGAATTGAACCCGGCCCCTCTGATCAGTAGTCCAACACACTATCCCTCGACTACCATATCCCTATGCATACATATATCATAGTTCAAATTACTAATGCTCAGGTGTAGTTTTAAAGGATGCATTGAATGTAAATTAAAATGCAATAGGCATTGTTTAATGCCAATAAAAAGTGATTGCATAGCCAGGAAGTCATTGCATTAAGTTCAATGTGAGCTGAGAGAAAGCAGATTTCATTGTGCCAGTAATATAATGGGGCTATCTAGAGATATATAGAATGTAGGGGAGCGTAAGAAAAACAATGTCAAATGATGGAAAATTTGAAAATATATTTTCTCCAATTGAAATATAGCACTTGTTCAACTGCTGAATATCTGTTTAGAGGCTGGACCACATTTTACAGTTCTATTCGAGTGGCAAACAGTAGGGCTCAGAAAACCAGTAGAGCCTACCATGCCAATATTTGAAGATCTGACTCTTGACTCTCCCACTAATCCATTCCAACCGCATGCAGTGCAAGAGATAAGTATCTAGTAAATAGCCAACAATCAAGCAAACATTAAGTGACCTAGGAATAGCATTCTCATTACGCATATTAAGTGCACCAATTTTAAATGCAAATATTCCAAATTAATTCAGAATTGAATAAAAGATTGATGAACAATAGGTTACGTTGTTGCATGCAAGGGCCTTCATTGAATTGCTTGCTTGTTTGAATAGAGTAAACTTGAATTCAATCACAATTGTGTAGACCTACCTATGATGCCAAGTAAATTATGACTACATTTATCATGTAAAATTTTGGTGAGTACATGGCAAGTGTTTAAATCATAAATATCAATATACTTTGAATTGGTAATCCAACTAACCATTAATCATATGATGTGGATCTCCTATTTGCATATTTTGTTTACATCAAATTGCCGCAAAAATGACATACGAGTAGCTTCAAATTTAATATGAATTTTTGAGCACATGTAAAGACAACATACATGCATATATCATTGTTTATTACCTTATAAATTAGTTTTTTCATTAGAAAATTCAAGGAAATGAAAAATCGAGTTTAAACATAGCACCGAATTCTTACCAATTTGACTGCTTCCAATGCTCAGGAGAATTTTCCTTTACAAATTCTTGGACTCTGTTTCTAAACTCTGCTGCTTTAAGCAGTAACAGCTGGATGATAAAAAAGCACACCTGTGCTTCACTCCCTTCTTGAGTTCTGAGGGCCTGTAAAATAATTTTGTTACCACAACTACTTCTCATACGAAAAATGGCTTGAGTTTAAGATAATTGAAGATTACTTACCAAGCACAATACAAGCCTGTCTATGGTCACAATGTTATACTTCCAAATCATGTCATTTATAGCATCCACACACTTATTTACATGCTGACCTCCTCCAGAGTTGGCAAACTCAAATACCAAATAATCACAGAATTTTCTCAAGTGAGCAGAAAGTGCTCGGGCACCAATTCGCTCCAAAATCCTGTTGAGAAAATTTTAAAACCTTATTTGTACACCCAATGAGAAATGTCATCCAGTTCAACATATTTGTACGAACATTCATCCAAATTTGAGTGGCAGTTAATTACTGAGCTGTTTAAAGTGACTTTGCTGAAATGACTAATTCCACAAAACATTGTGAAATAACAGCGGGATGTTTACAGTGGATATAATTAATGCTTAATGAGCACTTTGAATAGCGAGTAATTCACATAACTAACAAAAATATTGTGCCCAAGAATAATTTGCTTAGCGAGCGACACTTCGCATTGCGAGTGACAAGGAGAGGGGAATGCCCAGAGTGATTGTGCTGCCTGTTTACGCTTGTGTTTCACACAAGTTCCACTAGCATCATCGTGTTGCTAGTGGTCGCATATTTGTCGAAACTTGTGTTCACGCATGTTATTTGTGACTTTTCGTGCACAGTTTAACAATATTTTATGAATAGTTTTAAACATGTCCCCAAAGAAAAAGCTAAAAGAAGACAATCAAAAGAGAATAAAAATAACCGTAGAAATGAAAAATTAAATCATTCAAAAGTGAGAACGAGGTGTCAGCATAGCTGACCTTTCACACGCATACAATCGGTTGGCATTAATGATTTGTACTATCCTCAAGAACAAAGAAAAGCTGACTCTAGAAGAGCTTATGAAGTTGCATTGCGTTTCACAGGAAGAAACTGTGAACGAGAGTTTGCCTGAGGAGGAGGAGGTAACAGCAAAGCAACAATCATCTAGCTCAATGAGAAAAATGCTGAAAGCATGGGGAACTGCTGTATCGTACATTAAGAAGCAACATTCTAATACAGCAGTTGTTACGTGCGCTACAAATTAATAAGATGATAATGCTGTGTTACATTTCTACAACATTTTTGAAGAGTTGGCAAAAACAAACGTATCTTGAAAGTTTTCCAGAAAAAAGAATCAGGTATGTAACATAATTAATAAACTAATTATTTGAATTAGTTTTTTTTTCAAAAATCTAATTCCAGGTTGGTTTATTGCGCGACAGAGGAAGAGATGAATACTATAATTCCCTGTGGCATTGTTTATTGAGAACCATCGCCCTAATAAGACTGGCTATGTGCGCTAAAAATTTATGCAATGATAAAGCGAGAACGAGGGGAATGTAGTGTTGTAATGTGTAGTGTAATTTCAAAAAATTTGAAAAGTCAGTAAAAGCAAATATCTCTCATCGGGTTTCTTATAAAAATGAATTATGAATGTACAATCATATTGTAGATTCACATCATTTATTCTTGTATCATAAATAATAAACTAATTATTTCAATTCTTTTTTGTTTTATATGAATCGAATTCACATTCCAGGTGGTTTCATTTCATGATAGAAAAAATGGTGAATGTGAACCACAATCCTAAATAATGTCTATATAATTTTCTTTGGGTAAACCTTACACAAAATTTACTTTTTTCAGCATTGATTGCAAAATCATATTTTACACAAATGCATATGGAAAAAAATGTTACACTAAACAAGTTTTTTGTTTTATGAGGAAGGCCACGGAATGGATCATGCTCGTATCACGAGGTTTCACTGTACATTTAGGTATCTAGTAAATAGCCAACAATCAAACACAAGTTAAGTTACATAGGATGAACCTAATCACAATCACTTTGCATACATATTAATTGGAATGTCTTTTTTCATTATAATCCTTTTGGTTATAAAACAACAACATGACTTACTTATAAGCAATTGGACTGATTATCCTTTCTGTTTCCAGTATCATTTTCCACAGAAGACAAAGAAACAAAGGTTGTGTGCTCTGCACAGAGAAGTGAGCAATTAAATCATTTTCATTATTCATGGAGATCCAGTTGCGGTATTCCTCTTCAACAGCTTTCTGAGAAGATAAACGAAAAGAAAAATTAGAAATGAAGATACAGAAGAAATACAGCATACTTGATGCAGTTATGACATATTTATGAAACGTTACTTAAGTAAGACATCAATCAATCAATCAATTATTTCTTTCTTAAGGTGATTTAAATGAAATTGGTACAAGCAGAAAATATCAATACATGCAAGTAAGGTTCAACAATTATAATGATACAGTAGGAAGATGTGATCCTCAAGAAATTGTCTTTGATACTGAGACTATATTGGTCCCAGTGAGAGTTTTTCTGACTGGCCAGAAGGCAATACTCTTATCAACTCACTAGCTATAACTAAAGAACTAGATATGTCATGAAGGATGAGAATGCTGTTGTCAGTCAACTTCCTCAATGGCAATGTACTTAATGACAATTTATCATTTTAAAAATTCAAAATCACCTCCAATTTTAATTTAATGGTATATGAGGGGCAATGAATGAATCAAATGAAGACCGAACACCTGCTACAGCAACCAGGCAACCCCCACAAGGATATAACCCAAAAACTTCATGTGCCTGTCAGTGGTCCCTAGGCAGTTCTCCTACCTAAGCAATGGCAGTATCAATAAGTAAAAAGCAAGCTTCTAGCTTTTTGCGGACTGTGTTTTATGGTGGGTATTTGGTTTTCATTGTACTGCTTCTGGCATCTCCTTTTGGTATAACGACAAATTAAAGAAAGAATATTTCTCAAATTACAAATAGTAAATGAGGCATAGGAAGAAATGAAGATAGGAATGAAGCTGGTAGAAAATTCATTATATTAGTTTAGTTAGCTTTCTGGATAATCAATCTTTAGCTAGTCAGTCAGCCAATGAGTTACTATCATTGCTGAGCACATTAGAAAATTAGTGAGATAGGTATGGGAGGAGAATCAAGGTAAACAAAAAAAGGTTAACAGGTCATCAAGAAAGAGGAAGGCTTAGTTCAAGATTAAAATAGGAGGGCAAAAGTAGATTAGGTGGAACAGTTTACCTATCGAATCAGTGTTTTTGGACCAAGCTGGTCAAAGTGGTACGGATATAAGTTACAGGGATGCTAGATAAGAATGTTAAGAAACAATTAATGAACATTTTGATACAGAATGCGGTTTTGTACCATGTGGAAAAATGGTAATTGAAGCAAGATGATAGGCATGGATTGGAGGGTTTTGAAACCTGGGCGAGTAGAAAGACAGAAAAGGTCACATTGGCATGAGGGAAAACAAACGATTAAGTGCTAGGTTTGGTGGGGATGGAGAGGGGATTGTTGGGAGAAAACAAAACGGAGCAGGAAAGATGGATGCAGAGCAATTTGATTGGCAATTGGATGATGAAGACTGCAATAGAGGGGAGAATTTTGGTCAAACTTGGAAGGGGAAGGAACAGGATAGGCAAGTTGGATCGACTGAAGGAAGGAGGATGTATTCAGAACTGTAGAAAGGTTTACTGTAGTATCAGATGCCAGGTTGTTCTGTGTTAGGAGAGCCTAAGAAATATACAGAAATGTACACGTGTGTATACACATAGATACCATCTATGTTTATGTAGTTTTCTTGGGTCTTCCACCACGTCAGAGGTTTCATATTGCCCAACATTTTGAAGCTTGACTTGAGCATCGTCTTCAGGGCAGATGAGTGCCACCTCTGCATTTCAGCCTTCAAATATATGTGGTCACGGGTCAGGTGGCTTGCGATTGACCCATGGTGGAAGGAAAGATGTTGAAGCCTCCCAATTGGTCACCATTGCGCGATGTTGTTTTCCCTCCTTCTTTCAGCTTCCTGAGCACCAGTTTCCACGTGTTGCTAAGGAAATAGCTGGAATCTCTATTGAATTTATGTCTCTCTATTCCTATTTCAGTAGCTTCTTTAATAACTTGGTCCCAGTAACCAACGGAGCGGGCAAGTAACTTTGTTCCATCAAAATTATTGGAGTGGTCCATTCCGATACTGTGTTCAGCAATGGCTGATTTCTCTATCTGCTCCAGCCATAGGCATTGTTGATGTTACTTTAATCTGGTCTCAATGGTCTGCCCCATCTCTCCAATGTGGATATGTATGCATTCACATGGGACCTTGTAAATACCCGAAGTCTTTAAGCCAATTGGGTGTTAGGCTCTGACAAGAAAATTTCTGATTTTTCCTGGTGGTTTGCCGACGGCCTTGACTTTGTGCCTCGCCAATATTCTAGATATTTTCCTGGATACCAAGGATACATATGGCAAGAGGGCCCTGGCTATTGGTTTATCCTTTTCCTCCTCCATTGTGAGCACCTGTAGGTTGAAGAAACTTTTAGGGGCCAATTAAAGGTGGCACTTTTGAACCCCTGACCCGATGGAAGACCCGAGAAAACTTCATTAAGCAGATACGCCGGGAAAGTACCAAATCTAATTTCGTGTCACCTATTGATGAAACCAGTGGAACAGCAAGAAATTTATTTCCATGAAATTCAGAATAATTTCACTCAAACCTCAATACAATTCCTTTTAATCAATTTGATGACAAATATTACATGAAATTAATTTTTGAAACATCATGAAAGTAATTCGAATGATTTTATTGTGACGGGACTAATCCATGGCAATGAGGTAAAACCAGTCAGGAAATGTGTTGGGGGGTCTGCCCTTCCAACACAGCCAGCCCCCAGTTCACTCCAAGCAGTCAGAGTAGAAAAATGTGCCTCAATGTGAAGTGTATTTTTTGATTTTGTAACATGGTACAATGGAGCATTCGCTCGAACAGCGATAGGCCATCAAGTTTTGAGTGATTTGGTAAGAATACAACCAAAATTTTCTAGATGCTTCATGAGGCCTTCAAGGATGACTGCATTTCAAGGTCACAGTCCAGGAGGTGGCACAAGCCGTTCAAGGAGGGCTGGGGGGAGGTTGCCGAACAACTCAGTTATAGACGCCCAACACCGGCCAGAACCAATGAAAACATTAATCGCATGCACGAAATTTTGCATTCCATTGAGCATCCAACAAACTGCTGACACTCTAAACATGTCCACATTTGCAGTACATGGGATAGTGACCGAGGATCCGGAACTGCAGTCTGCACGGAGGTTGTGCTGAAAGTGTTGCCACAATTCCTCCATCGTTACTGACTTTCTGGCCCAGAGAACCTAGCCCCCACGAGTCGGGACTGTACGACTTTTTTTGTGTCCCCAACTGAAAAGAGAGCTAAAAGGAAAGCACTGAGAGACCACAGAAAACATACAAAAGTATGCTACAATGTTCCCGTCGAGGAGTTTCAGGGTGCCTTCCAAGCATGGCAGACATGTCTCTGCAAGTGTACCGATGCAGAGGGA
The DNA here is from genome assembly GCF_022747635.1 of Hetaerina americana. Taxonomy (NCBI): domain Eukaryota; kingdom Metazoa; phylum Arthropoda; class Insecta; order Odonata; family Calopterygidae; genus Hetaerina; species Hetaerina americana. The sequence goes on from NW_027286985.1 coordinate 40,057,016, forward strand.
GAGTATTTTGAAGAATTTTTAGCATTTATACAAGTACGATCAATAATTCTATTTTCCCCAGAGAAATAAATAAAATCATGCGCATTGCTTTTATAATGGTCCATGTATTTACATGTTATGGTATAACATACAATACCAGATTAACTTTGATCTTCTAAGGACTCAATTGGTACTAGGAGCAATTTCCAGCCCAAGTAATAAAGGAATATCTCACCTTCAACTGCTGTTTATTTTCTTTTCCAATACTATTTTGCTGGAAAAATTCATTCAGAACTGGAGGGAAGCACTGCAGTGTGTGATTTGCCCAGCTATGAGGAGTGTTAACAATTATTGTTTTGAGAAGATCTTTACACCAAGTGCCCGACAAAGTTTCAGAACCTGAAAGTTAAAATAATTACACATTATAAGTCATATTTTGTGAAAAAATCATTAAATAAATATAGAAAACTGGAAAAACTTCAAAGATTACTGAAAAAAAATTATTGGGAGTTAAAAGTTTCAATAGAAAGCAGCATTTATGTTTTTCCTATTACTGGGAAAACTTTGCATTGTTTTTAAACCAGTAACCTAGGTTTTTAGGTTTAAATAGGCTTAGATCAATGTTAAAAAGTTTGAAAAGGTGACTGAAATACATGGGTATGGGTTCGTTACAGACATATGATATTCTAATGCTCTGCTCAGTGTGTCCTTCCGACATAAAAACTGGGTTATTTTGACATGACAGAAGGGTTATATCTAGTGTGGCATGGATTTTAAAACCTCCTCACTAGAGGAACTAGAAGGCTGTACTACATGTGAGAACATGGGCTGAAGGTTGAATTGATATCCCTTAACAAATATACAGAAAGAAGACTCGATGCCTCAAAAGAAATTAGAGCTTCGATTGCTTTAGGCATCGAAAAACTTAGTGGCAGTTGCAGAAGATGGTTTTTGGTGGAAGGGTTCATTGTCTAAAAATATAATCAATGCACGAGAGAAAAGCTGTCACAGTGCCGTCTACCAAGGTATCTGGGATTACTTTCCTTTATTGCCAACTTTGAAATGCTCTTTCACTTAATTGTATTTCAAAATGATATGTTGCATAAATTGTAATTGACACAAGGATAAGAAAAATCATTTCACATCAGTATCAAATATACTAGAGGAAATAAAATACTCATACAAAATATAATAACGGCAAAGGCAAACCTCTAATTCTTCAATCATAATATGGAATTAACCTTCTTCAGCAAGAGATATCATACCAGTCCTAACCACTTCTTATTTGTAGCTTACTAGCAGAATGCTTAAAGGTTTAAGAGTCCTTTTAAATTTAATACAAAAAACATATGAAATTCTTAATCACAATTACATTTCAGGCATAAAAGTTTATTCATATGAATTAATCACTTCATATACAGATTTTGACAATCACAATCAGTAACTAGGTTCCAAAAATGTAATTCAATGTACCCATCTCCATATTTTGGAATAAATTAAAGATTACCAGATTACCAAGAGCTATTAACAAGTTCTATAGCAGTATTTTTATGCTAACTATCCTTAAAAATCTAAACGACTAATTTAAATATAATAGCAGTGAGTAGAGGAGGAGCGCTGTCACAAAATACAAGAGAAAAATCAATGACAAAACAACAAGCTAAAGCCATAGCACTTATAGGCATTTTAAGGCTTACAGCAAGTTTTGAAACTGGCAAATGAAAACATACATTACTATTTTTGCAAGTTATAATTTGAGTTAATCTAATGCAATCATTTTTACACAGCTATATCTACCCACCAATAATGGATTCATTGGAAACACAAAAATGGCAACAAGAAAAGAAACACAACTGGTAAGTATTTATATAAAGGCATAAATATCACAATCCACAAATATATCTTGATTATGGAATGGAGTCATTGTTCTAGCAGCTTCTCCCCTACCATTTTTGGTTTAGACAACACCATCAGGCCATTTATTGTTTTGTCCACTTCATATTCCAAAGTGTTGGTATTGCTATTCTGTAATACCTGAATGAGTCACAGTGAGTCTGTGTGCATACCATTCCCTCAAAATAGGTCCCTGGTGTCTGGATTATTTTCATCGCAAACCTACTTGATCTCTTCCTAGTTAACACGTAAGTAGTGAAGGTAGCCTAGAGCCGGTCCAAGGCGAGCGAAAAATTCTTTATAAACCAATTTGGGCAAACCAGTGTGACTGTGTGCATTTGTACATTCTCAAACACGGTCCCTAGCAAAAGGACTGATTTCCATGTAAACCTATTGGGGAAACAGCCCCCCTCCTGGGTAACTGTGAACATCTTAGTATTTTGAAACTGTCCGATCACTGGTGAGGGATTAACTTCCCCATAAATCATCACATCAATCTATATATTTCCCTCCTTTTTTATTTTACAGTGGTGTAAAAAAACCCTTTATATTTTAAGGAAATATTATTTAACATAGACTTAAAAGAGGCCAAAAGAAGCTCAATTTATTCTTTCCACCACCAAGAAAGCAAAGGCAATGGAGTCGGCCGGAAAGGTGATGGCTTCAGTTTTCTGGGATGCAAAAGGGATTTTGTCGATAGAGTATCTTCCCACTGATCAAAAAATTGCTGGACGATACTACGCTAACCTCCTGGAACAACTACAAAAGATACATGAAAAAAGGTCAGGTTTGGCAAGGAATAAAGTCATCTTTCATCAAGACAATGCATGCCCACACACAAGTGTCATCGCCATGGGAAAAATGCGTGAACTATGATACGGATTGCTACCACACCTGCCTCCTTAATTGGCTCCATCAGATTTATATCTCTCCCCATAGTTCAAAATTTTCCTTGGTGAATGGAGATTCTCTTCAAACTAAGAGCCAACAGCCAAAGTAGATGAGTCTTTTCCAGGACTGAAGGAATCTAATTTTCGAGAGGGGTTCAATATATTGGAACATTGCTGGACCAAGTGCATTAGTGTACAGGAAGAGTACATTGAAAATAAAAGTTTCACTGAGGTAAGTTGTTTATTTCTATTCCATTCTGATTACTTTTCAAATTAACGTCATATACTGATGATTTTGATAACTGAAAATAGAACATAAGTTTATTGAATGATAGTCATAAATGTTCACAGAGGAGAAATTTCTTCCTGCCCTAAAGACTTGAAGCAAGATACTTTTTTCCAGGTGGGTATATTGAATAAATTATAAGTGAAGAAAAAATGATTACCTGTTCCAGTAACATGCATGGATCGAGCAAGGGTAAGCACAAGTGCTCGATTTAATTCTTCAGACTCTGCTGAAACAAGGGTTTTTGGTTCACTAAGAAACCTTGAGAGTTGGGGTTGTACCTCAGCACTTCCAAGTCCAGTGATGAGCCGAAGAGCAGTACTTTCAACACTGAGAATGACAATTATTTACAAACACATCATTAGACCCTCATACAACTTTGTTCTAATTAAATATCTATTTTCTGATGATATCTCTTGAAGCATTCACAACATGCTATACAGAATTAACATTCAAATACAGAACTAATTTTAAGGGAAAATTTAAAAAAATTAATGTATTTTTTCCTCTAATTTTAAAATATCGTCAACAGACCAGTATGAATAGGTGCTAAATCATTTCAGTATTCTTGTTATTGAATTACAGTAAATTGAGCCATAAGACTTAAATTCAGATTTACAAATTTTATGCAGCTATTGATTAACCTGAAGAGCTTCATATGTACAACAGACAGCCCAAAAGACGATTACAGATGTGTTAAGTTACAAGTACAATGTTTTACAAAGCAACATCAGTTGAAGTACACTCTTTATAGTGGCTTGTTAGGTCAAGTATCTTTAAACTTGGGTCTATTTCCCTGGGATGAATAGCATCCTGTAATACCCACTGACTGTACATACATTGTAACTGAACACATCTGTAGGTTTTTTCCATGATGTTAAAATGTAGATGTCTATCGATTTTATTTACTTGGTTTAGAAATTTTTACAAATTCCACACATAACTTAAGATGCCATTATTACCCTTCAGTGACACTAAACATGGATTGCCTGTTTCATAATACCCAACATTAGATCTTGCTATTAATTAAAATAAGTTGTGACGATCATACACATATCTTTTTGACAATATCTCTATTCATTTTCAAGATACTTCTACGATCAATAAATTTATTATTACAGCTTACAACATTGATCATATTCCATACTACCATTATTTATTTGTACATACATGCGGAGAAGTGAATGGTTTGGAATTAAACTCATCAAAAATTTTCTTTTTCAATTTCATTGAACTCCTTGGAATTTTTTTTCAAGCTTTCCTAGGTGCATTATTTCACTAAACTAACAAAAAATGCTCTTTAAAGCTAATTTAAAAGGGTTTCTGCACATTACCAAAGACAATGACAGCACCTATCCCAAAAATATATACTCACATGCAGTCAAAATTTAACACCAGAATATAATCAGAACATGCTTAGATCAACGATTATGAACAGCATAATAAAATTAATTTACCACAGGTGTAGTTGAGTTTGATTTGTCTGAGGAACAGCAGCCAAGCTATGTAGGTGCGACAATAGCTGAACTCGATAATGTGGCTGAATATGATGCATTCGGTAACTGAACATTTCAAGTAATGTATACAGTATTCCCCATGCATGTGATTTGAATACAGTTGGCAGCAATTGACCTGGGTAAGAACAAAAATTGGAAAGATTAATAGTTTATTTTAAATATGAATGAATTTATTTTAAATATAATGAAATACAAAACTTATCTGGATACTAAAAACTATGTTTTTGCAAATTCAGGCATCAAATGATATGGGGTTGCGATTGCAGTATTCTCACCTTAAGAAAGAATATAAGATATTAATTAAGAAAACAAAAAGGGAGTGTAATGACCAAAGGTTTAGGAATGCCTCTAACTATTCTAAAGTAGCTTGGGATATTATAAAAAATAACACCAATATCAACCCCACAGTACTGCCAGATCAAGTTGCTGATGATCATGGGAAAACTATAACAAACCCAATTGAGCTATCTAATGCATTTAACCACACATTCTTGCACCTTCCCAAGGCAGTCAATCCCACCCAAAGAGAAGTTCCTCAAATAAACTATAAGACATGTAGCTCAATGTACCTTACACCCTGCTCTGAGAGTGAGCTGTGCTCTTATCTTACCAGGATAGGAAAGAAAAAGTCTGCTGACATAGAGGGAATAACAGGAAAAGTAATTAAAGACTGTGGGTGTTTCATACTAAGACCTTTACTCTCATTAGTAAACCAGTCCCTGGTAGAAGGTGTATATCCTGACTCCTTGAAGATATCCAAGGTGGTCCCAGTATTTAAGAAAAAAGGTGACAGAAATAATCTACAAAACTACAGGCCAGTATCTATAGTATCACAATTTGGCAAATTATTTGAGTATGTGTTCTGTAAAAGGATCATTGACTATCTTGATAGTCAAAACATAATATCACTCGATCAATATGGCTTTCAGCATGGAAAATCAACAGAACTGGCTCTATTTAATGCAATTGACAATGTTGTACAGGAAATAAACAACAAAAATAGGGTAATGGGAATATTTTTTGACATGAGCAGAGCCTTTGATACTGTGGATCATATCATGTTACTCAAAAAATGTGAATCAATAGGCATTAGGGGAATTCCACTAAATTGCCAGAGACTGCATCATACAAAAAAACTGTACACATAGTATAGGACACGTCAATACATACAATAATACACAATGTAATACATATACCTATTCTAAGTTTCATGTTCCATGAAATTCCTAATAGAATAGAACAAATTCCTTTGAAGAAAAGCTCTCTATTTAAAAGGAAATTGTGAGCTTTTCTTCAAAGGAATTTGTTCTATTCTATTAGGAATTTCATGGAACATGAAACTTAGAATAGGTATATGTATTACATTGTGTATTATTGTATGTATTGACGTGTCCTATACTATGTGTACAGTTTTTTTGTATGATGCAGTCTCTGGACAAATAAAAATTATTATTATTGGCTCAAGACATATCTTCATGGAAGAAAACAGAGAGTAGCCTTCCGGAAAGATGGGACTATCCATTTCTCCTCTATGTTAGATGTTAAAAAGGGTGTACCACAGGGGTCAGTGTTGGGTCCTTTGCTCTTTCTGATATTCATAAATGATTTACCCAAGACAATTGTAACTCCTAATAATAAGTGCGTAATGTATGCAGATGATGTAACCATTTTATCAAAAAGTGAAAATGTGAGTGCATTAATTGATACCAGTCAATATGTGATGAAATGTATGCAAAAGTGGTGTGTTGACAATGATCTAATTCTAAATGAGGAAAAAACCCAAATGATACTGTTTTCTGTTAGGCACAGCCTCAAGGACAATGATCTATTGCAGACCATAAATAATGATGTTAATATTGTGGAGTGTACAAAATTCCTTGGAATATATGTAGATAGTAATTTGAAGTGGGATACACATATAGAACAACTATGTAAAAAACTGAATAGAGTATTCTATGTAATATCTGTATTAAAGCATAGTATAAGCCAATATGTTTTGAAAACATTGTACGATGGTTTATTCTACTCAAGTATGTCATATTGTATTGTAATATGGGGGTCTTCCTCCCTTCTTAATAAAGTGTTCGTCATCCAAAAGAAGATAGTGAGAAGCATGTGCAAATTAAAGTATCGTGCTCATTGTCACCCTTATTTCAAATCACTTGAACTGCTCACTGTACCTTGTGTATATATATATCTGAGTTTTATATATGTAAAAAAAGAATACGGCAAATTTTATTAGGAACAATAGCTTTCATACACATGAAACCAGGAGATGTTAGGACATTCATGTCAAAATAACAAACCTCTCACTGGCATCCAGAGGGCCTGAGGTCATGTGTTCAAAATTGTACAATAACTTACCCGCAGATATTAAAAATATAGAAAATTTATACCTTTTTAAAAAACCGTATTAGCATACTTAATAGAGAAGTGTTTTTACAGTGTAAATGAGTATCTGAGCTGTGGGTTATAGCATTTATTTTGTGATATTGTCATCTCTTTTTTTTTGTGAAATTGTTTTCTTTTCTATGACGTGCTCTATATACATGTATAATGATTGTATCATGATATATTGTGTCCTCTGGGCAAATAAATAATAATAATAATATGAAGAACCAGTTGATTGTACAGTAATTTAAATTTCTTGAGAGATAAGCTGGATCTTATCAAACTATGCAAAGCACATCATATTTAATGATTATTCATAACCTTGACCAGGTGGCAATTAAATGATTTTAATTGATGCCAATTATTCAAAAGAGTGAATGAGATACCATAGAGTTTGTTGGTGACAGCAATGATCTTACAATACAATACACTAAACCATTTTGGTCTGTTGATAAAACTTCATCATTTCCTAAACTGTGCTGGCCAAGTAAGATGGCAACATTAAGAGAGAGACATCTTGGGCATAGCTTGAGATATTTGAATATGGCAATTCTTGCAATCTTTAAGGAGGTAGAGCTCTCAGCTGACTTGTAGACATTATTCAAGCCAGGCAGAAAATTGACATCAAAAGAAAGGTATAATGATGTTGAATAGTGGGAGAATCAGTGAGGGCTCTTGTTTAAGTGACCAATTGACATAAGATCTTCCTGAAATTGAAGTCTTTACATTCTACTTAAAAATAGCTCTTGTATTTGAAAATACCAAATCATTTTATCTAAATACTGCACTATGTATGAGGGCGATTCGAAAAGTAACATCTCCTATTTTTTTTCATGAAACATCAAATTTATTCTCAACTTTGTGTACATAATCGCCTTGACGATCAATCACTTTTTGTATCCTTCTAAGCAGCTTTTTAATACTGGTGTCGCACCTTTCTTCCGCTGGGTCGCGAAGCCAAATGATGACTACTTCTCTGATATAAATTTATCGCCATTTAATGGAAGTGTACAGTGAGGAGTGTATGGACATCAAAAACTTGCGGAAATGGTGCAGGAAATTTTTTGATGGCCGGGAAAACGTCCAAGATGAGCAGCGGTCGGGACGGCTGAGTTTTCCCAAATCAACAGTGGCTCCAATTAACGAGATGGTGTGCAATAACCGGAGAGTTACCCGTCATGAGATAAAGGAAGGCCTTAATGAAGTGAGTGGCTACTTCTCTGTGCAGAATATTGTGTCAAAGGTCCTTGGTTACAACGTGTCTCACCAAAGGACTGTGTTTGCATCATGACAATGCATGTCCACACCAACATGCAGGTGTCACATCAAACGACCACCCTACTCAATGAATTCGACTGGGATACCATCAACCACCCTCCTTACAGCCTGGACATTGCCCCCAGCGACTACCACTTGTTTCCTGCTCTCAAAAAACATCTTGGAGGACAGAAATTCAAGTCAGACGAGGAAGTGCAAGAAGCAGTCATCAGTTGGCTAAGTGACGTGGCAGGAGAAAGGTATGACGCCGGTATTAAAAAGCTGGTTATGAGAATGCAAAAAGTGATTGATTGTCAAGGCGACTATGTAGAAAAATAGCTAAATGCTCAGCCTTTCCTACAATGTACACAAAGTTGAGAATAAATTTAATTTTTCATGAAAAAAAATAGGAGACCTTACTTTTCAATTCGCCCTCATATGTCTGAAATTATGTGTCCTCTCTAGTCTATTCATTTACAGCCACTGCTTCTATTCCTTTGTGCGATGCAAAGAGATGTATTTGATAAGGTTTTTGGGAATTACAGAGAAAGGTATGATCTTTATGGTTGAATTCATGCTTTCATGATTTTATATTTCCTCATTTTAAATGAAAACACCATCAATGTGCACCTTTCTGATGCCACCAATGTCTCTTAAATGATAAAATTAACCTAAGTACAATTAACCATATAAATCCTAATACCATGTAAGGCTTATTGGAAAATGTACATAACACATGAGGTCAGGTCCTTCAGTTACCACAGACTTTCTCGGAAGGCAAATAGGAATATTAATTATTCTTCTGACCTTCTCTTCTGGCTTCTGAACCTATGGCTGCAGCGACGTTTCAATAGAAATATTCACTCTAGTTGAATATAAAAAAACACTAACTTTCAATACTTCACACTCCCTTCTATGAGCAATGCATCATGTTTTACTTACATTCTCATCTCCACATTTTTCATGAGAAAATATTTTTCTCACCACTTCTAAAATGCGAGTCACCTAAGTATGAGATTTTTAGGTTTTGAAAGAATCTATTGGATGCTCCCAGAAATATAGATTTTCCCTAAAACAACCTTCTGCATAAATGCCAATTTGCTTCATTCCTTAAAATTTTATTACTTCTTCTAGCCTAGGGAGATTTCAAAACCAACAGGACTTAGACACTTTCGCTCTTCTTTTTTTAACATTTACAATAATTTCATTTTATTGGTGGTGAAACATAAGTTTCTCAAGAAATTTGATTTCAACCACCGCAAAGGTTAGCATAAGTATAATTATTTCCATAAAAATTTATTATTTTTATCTAACATTTGAGTCTTTTAGTTTTTTTATTTCTTTGAGGCCAAAAATGGGAGTGCCCATATAACATGGATAAGGATGGTACAACTCATTATATGAGGAAACTCAGCATCAATAAAAGTAAAAATTACTATTGAGATAATGCAAAAAGTTTATGAAAATTCATCTTTTTGCTCAATGTATAAAATATCACTATGCCTCCCCAACAGTGATCAACAATAAACTATCAGTGAGGTAGCAGCCAGATTGAGGTTTTTCAGCCTTAGCTCTTTACACTAAGCCAGAATCTAGAGGAGAGGTCATTATCCATTCAAACTCCACCTTCCAAGTCCAGGCAAGAAAAATTAAATACTCACTAATGAATCCTTTTATTCCAAGGGACTCAATTTCTGTGTACACCAGTAACCGGCTGTATGTCTCCACGAGTGCAGGAGCCAATGCCATGTTGGACTTGGACGAGGCCAACTTGATGACATGAGTCACAATGCTGTGTATGAGGCTCATCTTGGAATGCACGGTGAGTGAGTCAAGGATGGACATGGAGAGGGGAGTGGTCGGCCCACCAGCCATAGAAGGTGGCTGAGATGCTTGACCTGGCCCAGTTGGGACTGAACCCTGCCCAACGGACTGTTGCTGGCCAGATGCGGCCTGAGTGGCTTGCCCTGGGGCAGCCCCGGGCTGACTTTGGGCCGTTGCCTGTCCCGGGACAACAGGTACAGCTCCACCGGCTCCCGCACCCTGCTGTTGCTGTTGTGCTGCAGCAGCTGCCACGGCAGCCTTCTGTGTCCCAAGAATAGTTTCTACAAGGGCTGCCATGGGACGCGTGAAGTACTCCTGATTCGTTGAGTAGGCATTGCAAAGTAGAGCTATTCGGTAGTCCGACCCCATACAAAGGGTTGGATTGTTCGGCATGACCAGGTGCTGAAGGAACCTAGAAGTTTGTGAAAAACAATAATTTCTTTTTGGAAGCCACCTATATATAACTTAAAGAGATGCCACATATTATAAGGATACAGCCTGGAAACTAAGCTAGAGTTCTGAAGCCATGATTAATAATTAAGTTCACTTTGAGACTTGAACGTCAGCTAAGTAGGAGAATTTTCTTCACACAAACCATAAAATATTTTCCCTTCTGTGCCTAAATTGTGACCCTGAGATGGTCGGTCATTTTCTGCCTCAATTAATAGATTCACCCTCTACATCCATCCTATGAAAAAAAACCTAACAATGTGCTTTTTCATATTTTTGAAGTCGTTACCAACTGGCATTACCTAAACATCATGAAACTAAATAATAGAAATTAGAAACAGAGCCGGGAAACTTCAAATATTCTATAACTACATATGCCCCCAAATTATACATTCGCAAAGTTTCACAAGACCTAAAACCTCATGTTCTTACATGGTTATTCTACTATTAAAAGTAGGCTGAAAAGATCACTGGAGATTCATTACAAAATTTAGAAGGAATACATGCGTAACTCTGATAAATGCCAATCTATTAATATCATTTCAATCCTTTAACAGCATGCTATAGCCAGGCCAAGCTACACAGACAAAAATTATGAACTGTTAATATAATGATTACTCTTTCCATCTATTCATACATAGCGTGGTGTACATTTTAATGCAATGTAATAATGTAGCATAAGAGCCAAAATAGAAAACATCCGAGGCCAGAGTAATGTACATTTGGAGTGTTATGCTCTCCCTAAGCTTTTGGGTCTGCAGTTGAATATATATCTTTTTATAAATCTGGTCCAATAATGGAGCACCTCAACTAGTTGAAATTCACCAGCATTAGAAGCATGAGAGAATGGCCATGAATGGCTGATGACAAACACCCATCCAATCATAATCAATGGTTAGCATTTCCATCCTCAATTTTACTACAGATCTGGGTAATGTATTTTCCTGACTTTAATAATAATAATGCATTTTATTTGCCCAAAGATCATTTTACAGAAATACCCGGTGGATGTTGAATGTATATGATATAAGGCATGCTAAAAAGGAGTAAAATGCATACAGGCTCAACTGAGATACAAAATATGGTCACTTAAGTAAAAAAAAAACCAATGTATCTTTTCATTAATTTTTTATTCAGTACAACTAATTTTGATGCATTAGCGTCTACCTCAGTACCTAAATGTGTCACAACTGGTTATAACGAATAAAAAATTTAGTGGAAAGATACATTGGCTTTTTACTTCAGTGATGATTGATTTCCACTAAGTTAAGCCTGAAAAATTGAATGCAAAATATGGTACCAGCAATTACATTAAATGTTACACAAACACACACATTAAATGTAACATACATACAAATATCCATTAAAAATCATGGAACATTAATATTAACTAGACTATGAGCATTGCTATAAACTAAAAGTACGGACTCAATAATATAGTTGAGATATTTGTCAAATGAGTAGATCATGTTGCATTGTAGATAACTTTTTCATTTACGTTTGAATGCAGTATTTCCCGTAGTATGCTTAATAATTTTGGGTAATTTGTTATATAATCTGAGGCCCATTTCCTTGGGCCCTAATATTTGTGCTTTAGTTCTAATAATGCCGTAATGGATGTTGTGCCTTCCTCTGGTATATTGATGATGATAGTCAGAGAGAAGGGAATAGTTTCTGATACTGTTTTTTATATACAGATTCAAAAACATAATATAAATGTATGGGAGTGGTAGCAAATTTAATTCCAGGGAAATAGGCCTCGATGGGTTCCATTTTCCATTGGTTACAGCTCAGGTGTTCCACCACTCGAACTTGAATTTCAGTTAGGTTCACCTCAAAATTTGTTTCAACTACATATTTGGAATTGAAATTTGACACTATTATGGTGACCTGACCACAGCTGACTTCGGTATCACTAAAGTTAAGAGACACTGTTTAAGTTATGGAAGAATATATGTAATGTAAACCTATGCAAGTCTCCAAGCTGATTTACTTTCATGAAACTATTAATCAATCAACATTTCCGAATCATCACAGACACATTCCATGAAATCTAAAAGCTTAACTTAATTTTTAAGAATTTCCCAAAATTCCACTTTCTCCAGGACTAATATATAATTCCCCTTATATGACCAGGTGAATCCTCTTAAGTGTTGAGTGGAATTCTTAAATAAATAAAATTGCCCTCAGTTGCTGTACAAGGTTTAGAGTAGCATATGAAGATGGGAATATAAAGACTATTTATTCAATAGATTCATCTCTCTCTGTTTCAAATGAAAATGTACAAGGTCTGTCGGGAAAGTATCCATCCATGCAATATTTTGAGAAAAATAGCCTACCTACAGCAATGAGGCCTTAGTCCCCTTCTAAGTACTCATCTTGAGACCTCACCCACTTTTCTCAGCATCTCTACCACTTTTCAAAAAAATCAGCTAAGTCCTTTTTTGGAATCGTCATCAGCTGACCATCGCATTCTCCTTTACTCAGTCACCTGACTACTGGAAAACGTATGCTTTTGTTTCAGGGTCATAGTCGTAGACCATGAATCATTTCCATTTATGACCTTTTTTAGAAAACCTGGGTTATCGTTTGCAGCTTAGAATGAGTCCTCTGCAACTGCACCACAAAAAATTCTTGACATTGATGATATAAAAGAGAATTCCACTGTGCAGCTGATGATCATTCTGAAAAAGGATTCCACAGATTGTTTTGAGAAGTCGAAGAGATGCTGGGATAAGTGTGTGAGGTCCTAAGGGGAATATTTTGAATTGGATTAAGGCCTCAATATTCTAGATAGGCTATTTTTCTCAAAACATTATATGGCTGGATCCTTTCCGGACAGAACTCTTTTATAATGCCTCCTTCATCCAATTGCCTAATGTATAAAATTGACAATGATTTTGCCACATTTTAACTTTTTGCAAGTCTGGAAAAACATAAATAGTCGGGGATCGAGATGGTGAGGTGGCTATCGTACTGGCTTCCCACCCAGAGGGCCCGGGTTCAAATCCTGACAGTGTTGAATATTTTTCAGTGGTATCTCAATCCCTACTTGAGGTGCTTTGGGGAGAGCACTTTGAGTGCGCTGTCCGTCAGGTGGGACGTTAAGCTGCGGACTTCTAGGCACCTTTCGTAAGAGTAGGCTAATGCCGAAACCAGGTTTCTCTCCACCCTTCATCCTTTCCTGTCCATCCCTAATGGCGCAAATGACCTCAGCTGTTGGTCGCCTTCCCTCAAAACTACAACTACTACTAGATAAATAGTCAAAACTTACTCATGATGAACTTTGAGAGTATGTGGTATTGGGCGTTGGATGAGTAAATGCTCAGATTGTGCTTTCTTGAGCAGATGTATCCACACACATGTGATGGCCATCTGGTGTGTGCAGTGGGCTTTGTTGAAATCAGGTACTGGCAAAGGCTCCCTCTCAGGATAAAGTAAGTCATACAATTTCAGAACGGGAAGGAAATTGCTAAGCTGTAAGAGAAGAATGAGAAAATATTTTATTATTCACTGGAAACTACCACGCAAGCACGTACACAGAATAACAAATCAATCTAGAAGACTTGAGGTCAAATGCATGAGTCCAAATTAATCAATTAAAATCAAATATCATTGCAATCTACGAACTCATTTCAAGAGTCAGTAGCAAATATTTTTTTTACTATCAAAACTTTAATGAAAATATTTCTTTCACAATAACAGACAATATCATATGTTTACAAATATTATGCCAAGATAAATTTATAAGTTACAGATTGAGGCCTTTTTATTTTTAATGAAAAACTAACTGTGTATAAAGTCCTCTAGATTCCAACATTTTTTCATGAAACTACCAAAAAAGGCACTACACAAGATATTATTAAAAAATAAGTACCGGATTTCTTTGAATGCTTCCAGATATAAACTGCAGTAGTACCCACATCAAGTGGTCTCGCCCCTTTCGAAGATCCCGCCCTGCAAGCTAAATAAATCACTTTTTAGCATTATCTCTATTGAGTACATAAAAAGGTAGAAAGGTTCAGCAGACAAAAATGAAGTGATAACATGCAATCAAAATGTTATCGTTTTATATGTCCACCAAATAATTGTACTTAAAAAATGTGTTCCTTTCATGTAGCAAACTAGCAAAGTTACCTTATCATGGAGAGCCATGACAATATTAGGGAAACTAGCAAACTGAAAAAGAACAAAGTAAATGAGCTGGCTGGAAAGATGAAGCCAAAGCCAATGACTGTGGCTGACTTCTTCTCCTGAGTCTGGTTCTCCCTCGGATCTCTCCATGGCAACTACCACAAGTTCCACAAGCTGTTCTTCCAAAGCAATGCACCTCTGTTTATGCTAAAAACAGAAAAAAAATAGCACAGATATTGAACCAAATCTTACATTTATAATTTTAATAATAGCGGAGGGGAGAACTATCACTAGGGATGACAATAATAATAAAACCATGAAAATGCATGATTGATGGGAGATTACTGTGCAAGAACATTGAGAAAATTAGCTCACATTACAGTACTCAAATTTTACTTTAATTAAAAGTTGTCTATATATCCAGGAGGAACAAGGTAGACTCATTGGAATTAATAATACTTCTTAACTGAGGAGGATTAGTGCTGGGTTAAGGCTCGTGATATTTTTATTTTCAAGATTTATAACAACTGGCCACAACAAGTATTTGATTAATATAATACCATCAAGCTTAATTTTATAAAGATACATGATGACAAGTGACAAAACAAACTTGTGTCAAACAGTAAAAATCTTCTATACCCCTTCAAAGGACCTGAAGAGATAAACAGTTAGACAAAGCCGGTTGTTTGAATCAAAAATTGTGGAAGTTACAAAATTATGTTCTATCTCAATTCAGCCTATGCTTCTACTTTTACACCACTATTTCAGTGATTTTTCATGCCCACAATGTTTCAATTTGGTAAAATTATTTGATGTGGCCCCTCAGGCTTGACATGAATGCTAGTTTTAAAATGTGATACCTTCTATGCACAACTACGAGCTCTTATTTCATTTATGGACACAAATTCCGAGCTCTTTGTATAAGTTTGAAAGGTTTATGAAACAACCCACAACTCGGTGATTCCACTCACACTAAATGATAACCAATCAGACAGATGTCTTTTGGCAGTATTTTGTCTCATTCAAAAGTTAATACTTAAATATTTTGATAGCAATTCAACACAAACGAAATGGATATCACTGAAAAATACAGTTATTCTGGATTTTGAAATTATCTGATATCTGGAATATTAATCACCTAAATTTTACACTTTTGCACTTATTTAATGACAGGAAGAGAAACATTTCAAGTTGCTATGCCAAGAATTAAAGTCAAATTGCAAAGTTCTTGTAATTGTAATAGGGAATATGAGAAAAATATTATTTGTCATTATCAATAATTCGGTAAATGCTGGCCTAAATACCAATAGTTTGCATATTCTAAAATAAAACTACATTCCAAAATAAGCAGTTGCACTAGAGGAGATTTTCACAACAAAATGTGATGACGCATGAAAATAAAAAACTCACTTAAACATTCTGGCATATATCAGTAGGGAAATGCACTGTGAAGAAATAAGATTAGATGTGCCAAAGAAAGTGCCAAACACTAATAAAAGAGCACGATAATGAAGGATAGACTCATGTCATATAATATGTAAACAATGTAAAAACTGTGGAAAGTACTTGTGTACCTGATTACTTCGCTATTGTTCAGGGAAAAATTAACCACCATTCTAGGGAATTACATACCAACTGACAAAGTCTGTACGCATATGTATTTTAATAATTATTTGCCTTGAACCTACCATGAATCCTTCAATAACTCCAGTTGGAGTATTATAATTACAATATGTGACTTTTAGATGTTAATGGACAGTAAAACTCTCCCAATCACCATAAATGTATGTTTGGAATGTCATTTGTGAGTGCCAAAACATGAAAATGAACTACACATCTCTTTTCTTGGTTAGATTTTAGAACTTGAGCATTTTCCAAAAATTACAATTAAATTTCTTTGAATGCATGTGCATCCTTTGATCAACAGCTTCTGATAATTGATTGTAAAAATCATTCGCCTTGAATGTGAATGATTTTTATACCCTGAAATTGTTGCATTGAAATGCATATTAGCGGATGACTTTGTTAAAAGTTACTGTTGCGGCATCTCCTGCAGTTTCTTGGAATTTGTGGTGGAAAGAGGATGATTGAACTGCTGAATTGGAAAAATCGGCTTGATAGGCTCATCATGAGTCTCATCATCATATTCCACGGATAGGCAAGAGTTCTGAAGGTTTCAATACACATGCATCTGTTTTTTCTTTGAAGTGTGGCCCTCAAATGTGGAGAAATAATTTTTCAATGAAAAACTGCAATTACAAATGCACAAACCAAGAAACATTTTCCTGGAATGATCCTTCTCAAAAAATTATGGAGTGATTCTCACCTGCTTTTGCAGCCCAAGCATGGAACATACCATATCTCTTGAGTAGGGCTGCTCTAATACATATCGCAACAAACCGGTTTGGGGTTGTGTGAGCTGCTGATCATATGGCAAGTTACCCTTCAGCGAGAATTTCAGGGTGGATGGATCGAGTCTCCATGGATTTATCAGATGGTCTGCATAACCTGAATGCTCAACCACTGGCAGCATTTTTGAATGCCCAATGATGCTCACCATTTGTGCTGTGGCCCGGAAACTTTCAACAAAACTGGACAAGAGGTTGGCAAGTTTCTACAATGATGAAATATGGAAATGAATGTTTAAAAATGTACTATGTTTCTTCATTCTCATTATTAATGGAATAATAAAACAAGAATACTCTAATACAACAATGGCAATATCATATAACATAAATGACACTGGCAGCAACATATTTAACAATCATGGTCATGGTTAGGAAATATCTACAGGCAAAATAATACTGCTTTTGTTTCTTTATCAAATAGGATACAATTTAGCAATTAATGCCCGTGCCTAAAATTTTTAAAGAAGATGAAAATTAACTTGATTAGACATACCCAATGAGGCCAGTTCTTGTTATCAGGATATGCTTTCTGTATTTCATTCACGATAAAGTATCCTGGCAATAGGCAAGCATTCCTATCAAAAATAAACTCTATAACATTTCCTAATGCTTTCAACTGAGGTAAAATTGATGCATTTAATCGAGCAGGAATTCCTTGAGCTTTCTCTCGACAACCCTGGAAAAATTTAAGATTAGATTAAAAAAGAAAGCAGCAATAATGATTGAGGATAAAAATAAAAAAAGCTATATAATAACCTTCATTATGGCTCTGACCCCTTTGTAATCAACACCACCAATTATGTTTTTAATTAACTTGAAACACTCCACCCAAAAATCCTCATTCTGATACTGCATTTTTTCGCAAGCAAGGATTGATTCGCATACCATTCTGAAATAGAGGATTCAATAAATAATAGTGTACATCACCATATTTATTTTGCCGGAGATCACCATAATATCCTAACATAATAGGACAATAATGATACATCTACTGTTCCAAAAAATTGATAGAGGTTTGATATATATAGTTTAAAACAAACTGGATATCATACAGGAAATATATCACTGTACCGTCATAAAAGAGAATTACACGTATTCTACAGCTCAAAAATTAACAAATTACTCAAAAGGAAAAATTTATTTCTTTTAAAGGGGAACAAACCAGTAATGGATTTGAGGCTAAAATCTTGGAACAAAATTTGGAGTGAACTTTCATGGATCTTGAGGGTGAAAATAACAAACCATTCAGGCAAGAATTGTTATTAATAGGCGTATCCACCAAAACTAAGAGACTTTCATATTAATGACCGCATTCGACCATCAATAGGGTTTACTGATTTAGCTCTTGATAGAATGAGGGGGACCAGGATACTTCTTAAGGCTAAACAAGGTTAGTCGTACTGCATTTCTAAGAAAACCAAGGCCATCTTGCAATTTTTTACTAAAAAACTGATAGGTATACAACTATATATAGCAATAAATAGAATTAGTTCCAGAGGTACTACGTGGTTATTACTTATTTTAATTGAAATAATTACACGATCTAATCGATAAGAGAACTAACCTGGCAGGTAAAACCCCCCCAGTAACGAGGTTTTCTAAATGTGAAAATAGAAGTTGTAAGCGACTTTGATTTGTCATTGCTGAGGCCAGTATTAGGTATTGCCGGATTCCGGCTTCTTGCTGTTCTGCAGCCAAGCCTTCAAAAGCATTCTTAAGCTCTTTCTGAAAGTGCGCAACTTTATCAGCTTCTTGCTCAGGTCTATGAACAAGAAAACAGCTGAAAGCTTCCTCAATCCCTTCGACTTTCTGCCAATAAAAGAAAGGGGAATGTTAAGGGCTATAAGAAGGAAATATGAAAACTACACCATTTAAATAGAGGATAAAAACAGAACTAACCAGTATTTCATTCACTATATTAGTTACTTGAACTTCAGTACCCATTGCGGCAGTCAGATAGATCAAAATAACGGCAAATCATGTAAATAAGCCTCTAAACAAGGCTTTGGTATGAACTTATACACACAATTCGCTCATCGCGTGAAATGTTCGCCATGATAGCAAATGATCGAAAAACGTAACTCTTCCAAGTAAAGTATTACTTATCTTCAGCCAAAGTTGTTTTTGACATTCGAAGCTGCTCTGTAGCACCCTGGCTCACGTTTACGGGCAGCTTTGAGCGCAACGCAGAGCGATGCGAGATTTTCACTGTTGTTTTTCTAGCTTCATTTTTATGTGATGAATATTAAGCCAACAGATGTAGTATGTGCTCCCAATTTCTCGGTCAAAGTAAATATGTTATTTGATTTGGTACACGAAGAAATATTTAGGCGTTAAAATAATTACTGACTGTTTTGGCTGGTATTTGTACTCATTTACTTCATCATTCATTTTCAGCGACTCGGAAAATATTGGTTCTTGAACATCACAGCTGAGTTAGTGTTATTATCAGATGTAGAGTTTTGAAGCTGCGTTTTGGAGATGTTTACAACTAGTTCACTGACATAATTAGACGGATTTTAAGTGTCACGTGTTAGACGAGGCTGAATATTCTGCTTATTAGTGTCGTCTTTAGTGTGTTCATCTGTCTCATGTAAAACCATTTCATAATCATTCAGTATTTTCAAAATGATTAATGAATTGGCCGGGAATTATGCTGGCTATGTTAACCAAAATATTACGCAAGAGGTATACATGTATGCTAGTGGATGTAAATGACAAGAAACGTTGAAGTCGTGCAATAAGACGTGTAAAATAGACATGCCCTGAAATCGTTTTCAATTGCTTTTAGCTTGGACCATTAGAGGAGACCATTGAGGACATGCTTACCAGGCTTGAAGAGTTCGAAACCTTGGTTGACATGGTGAGTCTGTCGCGGACCTTTTTCCTGATATATCTCTCTAGTTTAGCGTGACCGCAAGATATTGCCGATGCTAATACCCTTCCAACTGGCTGTTGACTTCAATTCTTAGGGCACCGTGGAATGTTTACACAATACTTCCCCAATTTGTATGCTATATGCTCATTTATACATTTTCTGTGAAAATCTGATCAATATTCAAAATGTAGTTGCGAGGGTATAGATACGTTGGCTTTAATATCGTTGACTAAATGGGTAACGTTCTCAGGCAGTCAGTTATACCAGTCGATTACATTACATGTTTTGGGTCATTTATATAGAAATTCTGCTATTACGATGGATGAAACCTGGCCCGGTTCACTCTTATGGTATTGTATTTGAGCAGTTCCCGAGTCACTGCATTAGGCGAAAATTTGAAAATGAAAGTTCACTGTATTCACGTATCATTAGGGGAATACTGTATAGTTATGCATTTGTACTCTATTATTCCCTCCCTCAAAATTATATTAGTATCGCTTCAAGTATGATTTCCTCGCTTTTCATTTAGTTTCGCCCTTATTGTGTTACTGATCCTTATCAGGAACTGTAGTGACATTTGTGAAGGCAATGAGTCAGAAAAAAGATATTTACTCCTTGTTGATTTGATTACTTCTCTCTACTTTAAGTGTAGTGAAGCAAGAACTGAAGATAATTCAGCCTCAATTTTTGACGGACATTATTGTAGAGTATATATTTAATTATATACTATATTAGTTTAATAGTTAATAATAATGTGATACAATAGCAGAATATAGTCATTGCAAAGTTTTTTATGCTGTGACTTTTGATCCCCTACGAATTTATGCATAACGAAAAATCATATAGTTGAAAAAGTATTTTTAATAATAAAATATTAGCAAAATATAATTGAAATTTTCTAATAAGCAATGTTTTGAAAAACAGGAAAACCAAGGTTGAAGTCAAGAGGATTTCTACCTAATTTTAACTTCACCTTGGTAAACTATTGACTCTGCCCTACCCTATTCAAAATGAACCTTCAAAATACCTTTCCATAGCCTCCTATTTCCTTACAATCCTACTAGCAATATGTAGTGTAATAACCACAGCATTTATAAATGTGGAGACATGGCAGTGCAATGGGGTAGAGCACTGGGCTATCAACAAGAGAGCCTGGCTTGGATTTTGGGTGATGGCTCTTGGCACTCTCAGCTTCATTTAAGCTTGATTTTTCGGGTTCCAGATCATTCAGGGAAACCATAGTTGGTCAGGGCAAAGGGAATGACCCCTCTACCCTGATGTGTTAAGTACACATGCCTTCATGGTTAGCGCTAGGTGAGCTCCACCCTCACCCATCAAACTGACCTTGGTTTCGTAGCTGTGTTAATGGTTTAAATGCAATACTAATTGTTTCAGCAAAAGAGCTACAATTCTATTTCACTGTGGCGTATGAGAATTTTCATAAAGTAGCAAGAAAGTTTTTAGAAGGATATGGTCCTTCAGCTTTTTGTAATGAATAGTTTGAGGCTTGCAAATATTTTCATTAAAATTGGAAAAAAATGCTTGTCTATAAGTGGTTGAATCATCCACAGGCATGCAATGCAAGTTAAAAAGGTATTAAGTCCCAATTCTATGTATATTCCATCTATGGAATTTTCAGGTTCAAGAAGATGAGGGTAAGTGCATTGGAAGCAACATCCCGGAAATATTCGCTGCAAACAAGGAGCTGGACAAGCTATTTGAAAAAATCGATAGGCTGGAAGTTTTTGTGGGAAGGGTGAAACATGACTTGGATATTGTCGAGTCGCACTTGGACGAAGCGGAGGCAGAAGCTGGAACTGAAGGAACTTTGAAAAATATTTTAAAACCTCTTTTATTCGTAAGTTAGTTTAATTGCAATCTTCAAAGGTTATCACTCAATAAAATGTCATTCATTGCCAAAATATCTCCTATTGTCAAAATTGCCACCATACTGAAGTCCGTGCAGCTCTGCAAGATGTAGCACAAGGTCAAAATATGTATGGAGTGTTTATTATTTTAAATTTATGCATTAAACGCTCATAATGGCCAATACCTGTGCGGAAAGGGTATTCATAAAAGCTACAGGATATAAAGATGATGTGCATATAAATCTGACTTGCAGAATTTTTAAAAATACAGAATAAAGAGTCAAGTTTTGATGTGCTATTGGAAACTAGTACATTTAAAAAAAAATGTTCCTAAAACCACATCTACTATAATTCTTGGTGCCAAGACCATTTATTTCCATCTTTGTGTGCAAAAGTTTTTTATTATAATGGTTGTATTGGTGGTTATTCACGAGTTTAACTACTAATTTTATTATCTTAATATTTCAGATGAAAAATGACATTTCCTCTGCTGCTAAGAAAGTTAAATCGCCAGTATATGAAGCCCATGACATATTTAAAACAGATCAGTTTTTTCACCCAGATGATTCTAGCCAAAATAAAGAATTATAGTCTCTCAATACCAATTGTTTTTTGTTTCTTCCAAACATGACCTTACGACTGCATCAGATAAATTGCCAAGAAAAATATATAGACTAGTGACACTCAGAGTCGCTATATTTAAGTAGGGTCACAAAACTGGCTAAAAAATGTCAAAATTAAAACAACTTTATTTAATATAGTAAACACAGAATTTAATGAGAATGACTTCAGCCAGAAGTTACAAGATAAAAATATTCATTATGTAATACATTGGTCATTGATTTACAACAGTTATATGCAGGCTTATGCAAGTATAGAATAACAATTATTGTATCATTTTGGAATGACTTGAAAGATTAAGTGCAACCTTGAAAGGCAGTTATTCATGTCACCGTGTATAATATTAACATTAAACAAGTGTTTATGAACTTGTACATGGCCTTTTAAACATTTGGATGTCCTTATCCAAACTTTTCTTGAAAAACTTCATAAAAGATACATTTGACACAGACATGATTGAAATATAATTGTATATAAAGCATCAATATTGATAAAGTGCTGTATACCAGAGTTCTCAACTAAAATACACTTAGTCAAGAAAAACAATCAATCCTAGGTGCTCTATATTTCCATTAGGTTTTTGGAATACGCAAATCGTCTGAAGTTCCTATACCACTTTCATCCTGCCAGCAGGGTTACATAAATTAACTGTTGCATGACATCACAGCTTATTAGTCCTCTCCTCTGGTTATCAATTATTCACTCTTGGCTTACTTGTAGAGAAGTAGATTGGATAATTTATATGCTTAGTTATTAATTTAGTAAAATAAATATAATTGCACTAATACATGTATCAGATAACTGTTGAAAGCTTTTGAATTTCAACAAACTACTTTGCCACAAGAAGACATATATGTGAAAAGTCCTTATCAGACACAATTGATGATCATAATTAACTTTATCATGCATAATTTTTAATAATACTTAATAAGCTGCGTTCAACAGCCATAAAGTGCCTCCATAATACAAAAACTATGTACAGGATATAAAAAATAAATAGGTACACAAAGCTGAGTTTAAAACAAAGACGGTGATTTTCTCTATAGATCTCAATGATGACATCACAGCCGCATAAAAAAATTACTTCCACAGTAAAGATAACAAAAAATTTATAAAACCATGTTCCAGGTGAAATTAAATCATCTAAAGCCACGTCCGAACATGTGAAACCAATAGCACTGGCTTCAGCTCTGCTAGTAAACGGGAAATTTGTCGGAAATTCCAACATAATAAATAAATAAAATTTTCCATTGAAAGTCAAATAATCCACCAACACAGGTGTCTTTCCTGCATTATGATTTTTGCCTACACCATTTCTTCTTAGCACCATGTTTAAATCGCCAAGATAATTTACTCCAATTTTGCTTCCAGGCAAACTTGAACAGACACGTATAATTTTGAAGACATTTACTTGGAGGGGGTATAAGATGGTGGCCTCTTCACAGCCACCGCAATTCATAACTAATGTCTTCTCTAATCAAGTCATGTTCACTCCAAGGGCCTGCCGACACCTCTCATAAACAACATAACTAATGCTAACAGCTGGTGCTACTTTCATAAAGTTTGGAGTTATCCCACGGTACAGTCCAGCAAAGCCTTCCGTAGCTATTATGGTTCTAATGACACTCATCATTGTTGTACTCTGGGCATGCTCGGGACTGGTCAGTATTGCTGTAAGATAAAGAAAAAGGTTTTACAACAACAATTATAAAATGAGTAATGCTATAAATTGTAAATAAATAATTTAAAGAAAATAAAAATTAAAAATAAATACTACCATGTTGAACAAACCACACAATGATAAACCTGTTATGGATATTCAACTTCTTCATTACCTTGAGCTTGGAGTCTCGTTCGCACAAGAGCAAGTGGATATGAAGCTATCTGGCCACAAGTGCTGCTGGCTGTGCCACAACCCAAGAGCAGTAATACACCAGGATTCTCCGAGTTCGTATTGCGGTGAAGGTAATAATTTTTTAATGTCTGAAAATAAAGAAATAGATTTTTTTAAATTATTGAAGGAACACGATTAATTTTACAATACTAGAAAACAGCAAACCAATTTTTCTTCAATGAAGGCACAGGTTTGAGATATGGATGAGCAATTAAACAAGCCGTTACAGAATGAAGAAATTAGAACAAGCCAAGTTTCCTTTAAAGATTTCATTAGATTTAAATTCTGGATATCAATGATAGTACAGTTTCACAAATTACGGAGATCAAGAGAATAGAGCACAATCAGATGCATGGGAAAGGGCCATTTTCAAGAAAGGAAACATAAAAACTGTTATGGCATCTTCAGCAATTTCTTTGGAATTTAAAATACAGCCGACAAAATGCTTTCCTCTTTACATAAACGGGTTTTGGCTCAAGGATTTTCTACAGTGAAATCTTAACCAAATATACCTATTGCTCACCTCATATACTGCCAAGTCAATCCCAGCATAAGGAATGATACCCAATAAATTAGGTACATAGCCACGATAAAAACTTTTAGGCCCCTCTCGGAGATAAATCTTCTTGGCTGCATCAAAGATTCCTTTATACTGTCCAGTTTTTCTGAGTGCCAATCTTGTTTTCAAGACCTGGAGAGTAAAACAAGTGGAATAGATAAATTGTTTTGGACATAGAAAAAGTTCCTATACCTATATGATTATTTTGAGAGTTGTCAGATAGAAGAAAAGTTTAAAAAATTTACCTCAAGTGGATAAATAATAGTTTGACTAACACCGCCAGCCACTGACCCAGCAACAAATCGTTCATAAATTGATAAATCACGGGTGCTATTATTCCTAATTATTCTCTTCGCTTGTTCATATGCCATAAACTTGATTGCGGTCTCAGGGGCAATTTTAAGCACATTTATTCCATTGCCTCGCCAAAGACCTTGTACGCCACCTTCTTTTAACATTCCTTTAAAGCATGATCTGATTCCTCCACTGTTTGAATGTACCTGAAAATAAAAATGCAAAGTCAATTATGATTACAAATGACATACATTAAAGCTACCTGGAAACCAAAATATCAAATAGTCTTAGCACAAATGCATCGGAAATCAGAGCTTCTATACTTCTATATCAGTTATATAATTTACACTGTTTGAGTATGTAACCAAGTTACACATGCTGAAGGGTCACCTTCCAAGGTAGGAAAATGTCAATAACAATACGCAGCAAATATCTGCTGATTTTAATGTATCATTCAAATCAATTTTTGTGCAACCACTATTTTGTACATATTTTTAAAACTTCCAACTACCCATGGATAAATAAGGTTCATGCCCCTAATAAACTTAGGTGTTTGAAATTCGAAAACTTCTTACAACAGAGCTCTAAAACTTTATTCTAGCTGTATAAGATACAAAAGTTTATGAAAACAAAAAAAATGTATGTTGGTTTACAATGCAGGCTGATCTATTTGGCAGGCTTAGCATTTTTACTAAAAAATCTTAGCTAGTAAGCAGTTTAAATTGGCTTACATACGAGATTAGGCTTTACTCCTACATGATTCCTGAAACCACAGCTCAGACACTTCATTAAGCATTCAAATTAGACAATGGAACAATACTTTTACAATTGTGTAAGAACTCATTTGAAAATTATCGTTTTGTCACTCATTGTTTTCTTCATATCCAAGTACACAGTGTAAAGCATACTAGTTTTATAAATCTATTAGACAATCTATCTCTCATTGGGAAGAACTTCCAAATGACTACTTTTGAATTTCAGCTATGAATATCGAACTAAGTACATTAGAAACAATGATGTAACCCTAGGAGGTAGACTTGGCATTTTTTTCACAAATTCTTGATAAAGGTATGATTGAAATAAAAATGAAAGAAGTTACTTTATTTGTAACGAAATATATGCGGAGAAAAAAGCTCAACGGCAGAGTCACATTTCCCAAGTCATAACGATAATACGACATAGCTGCTTTCCTCTAACGAGAAAGTGCTCTATAGGAGCCTCAACGGAGCCAATCACTTATCAAGCTGATGAACAAGGACGGCAAGTTAAGTTGAACCTACAATCCAATTCGATGTGATAACTTGAGGTTCGGAGATAATAGGAAAAGGAGGCTCAGGAATAAACAGTAAAGAATGAATAACGAGAGTAATCAGACCTCGGGGAAAAAACTAGAAAATTAATGGCATGAAGTGTGGAGGTGAAATCATGACCTTCTTTGGTGGGTCGCAGGCCACCTTTGCTGCTTTCACGTGCGACCCATGACCCCCGTGTCGTCAAGGAAACAATTGCGCCTCTCGGATCTACTTCCCGACGCCCGTTGGCCGATTTCGAGATCAAAGGGTGACCCCCGTCTATGTAACAACTTGCCTCGCTCCTCAGAGCATGCAACCTCTACCCGCCCCCCCTCTCCTCATCAGACACATGAATCCGACGATAACGCGACCATACCCTCTCCCTCCACCAATCGGAAGAGCCAAGACGTTTAGTGACGACCAACCAGCGCACTTCGATTAACGTAAAGCGCTATACTTCAATCTATAGCAGATAAATCTTGGGAGTGGAAAGTCACTGGATGATAAAAAAGTTACGTCGTCATGGTGGGGGGTGGTAGGATTTCGGTCATTAAAACTTCAGCCGCCGCATGTTAGGCAAATTCCAACACGATACTGATTACATAGCGGTACTCTTTAGACTAGTATCGACACCGAGGAATTTCAGGAACATGACACCAAGAGGCAAGATATGGAGACACTTAATAAAACATAAAGGCCGATAAAAAGTTGGGAACAGAGATGTACTGGAGAGAATACTATGGTACAAACAAAACCTTTTGGCATATTTCTGCAAGGCGTCTATCGCATGACCCGACCCCAGCCAAGTACACGAAAATGAATAATTAGAAAGTATTACAACGCACGCGGAGCATTCTGAAACCACAAGGTTTTAAAATCCGAAACATTTTGAGTACCACAGGACGCCAAGGGCATTTTGGCTAAATAATACTAAACTAATGGACTACTTAACCCGTAATATACTTGACGGCGAAAGGTCAGAAAGTGACGGACCCTTCGAAAAAATGCCCATAACGCTCACGCCGATTGATGAATGACTAAGAATGGCTCCCCTGGGGCACTAATAAGGACAGCACATTAGGTTGAGTTCTTTCAAGGCTAAATATTTCAATGGTTTTCAGCGACATGGTGACAAATCAGTTCCTACCGAAAAGGATGCTATAAATTTTCAACAGTAGATACTATGAAAGAAGGATATATAAAAGAGTATTCACCAGTTAACCGGTATTTAAGAAGGTGGTGACAATTTACACATCCTTGATACACATTTCTGTACTTACAGAAGAATTATATCACACACACTGTTTTTCATTGTGCCTTCAGCTATGTGAAGATTACCAGTGCGCGTTACCAATAACGCAAACCTAATAAGGGGACACTAATGAAATAATAACTAGCACCACCTATCAAGGGTGTCAATCAACTGGTGGAGGGGGGTAGACGGCCCCTATAATGTATGCCATTCATCTTATTGTTAGTCAATTGGTTCATTTATGGAGGGGTCCGTTAACTGATAAAATTAAGTAACATTTCAGTAAGACCGTACCGAGCCAATTGTGTACCTGGAGGCGGAAAATTTAAGATGAAGTATACGAACGATATTGACTGAATTACGGAGAAGTGAAATTATTTCAAACGTAATTTGCCAGCGAAGACTGTTATTAGCGAACATTCCTCGCTCCTCAAGAAGCTTGCCAAAAATTCTCGCGGGCACGCGGCCAAAAGCACCCTACTAAGAACTTTGAAAATAATATTGACTGCTGACACCCTAAACCAGCTGTAAACACTGCACAATATTTATAACCTATGGGAGTTTACGGTACTTGCAACCTATACATCTCTGCTAGCAAACTTCGATTCCACTGTCCGAAATTACGGCCCTGCGATGATGGTCGAAGAGACTTTATTATTTATTCTCACGCCACAAAAATTAGACAACACGACCTATTTTTGGGACAAATAATTGATTACAGCTTTTTCTAAAACATTTTATTAAAAAGAAACATTTGTTTGCAAAATTATACACAGGCGAGTTTAAACCACTAATTACCCGCCAGCGCTAATATTAATTTGCTCGAATAAAACGTGAAAGGAAAGCTTAGGCGCATTCCTTGGCATAATTCGCTTGATCCATCGTACAAGGCATTTCCAAGAAAAAAGAGAAAAAACGAAAGCCATTAAGGCAATGGTCGCTCCATACGCCCCGATAAAACTAAAGCGGTCGTCATAAAACAATATGATCACGTGTAATATCATCGGAGGCGCGACGGAGATCGATCGAAGACGAATTCCCTCGAAAAGTTGAGTTAGTTACGACGGAATGAGATAATGGTTACCAGGGACTCTTGCCAACGGAGGCAGCGACTCCAGCTTTAACGATCCATCGCAATTTCTTATTTTCACATTCATTCTCCACCCGGATGACCAGTCAAACATCTTATCAGATGAACAGTCGAGAGCTTGGCTGGGGTAGGATTTGGCATCGGCCGAATGGACGGAATCGGCAAAATGGGCACTGTACATAGAATGTACGGGGAGTAAAACAAATTATACCAAAAATTATAACATATCTCAAATCTAATAACGGAGACGATACGTCTATCGAGTATGACGTAATGCGGTTTCGGAGGGTTCTTCTTTCTATGAAACTACAAACGTATTAGCACACTAAGTCAACTCTACACTGAAAAGCTATTATTAGGACTAATAAGCTTTAGTTTCCAACTAATATGACGGGAGCAACCAATTGAAGTTTAAAACTTACCTCCCGAAAAGGAGTAAGCACGTTCATTTGGATTGAACATACTCAAGGTTCCGGTACTCATACTCCGGTTCGAAGATTCCCAATTGAATGTAATGTAAGTTAAATTAAGTACATATTTTTGAAGCCCATATTGCATTTGCGTACAACTGTTCTGGCTAAAACCCTCTCTTGCTTAACATAAACATAGAAATTGACGATATCCAACCGCTGGTCAGTTGAGGACTAGTTCTTTCTTTCGCTATTTTCAACCACGGCTGGATTTCTTTTTAAAATTAACCGTGTGGAGGTAACGACACCCGTAATATGCCACATGGCATTTCATAAAATGTGAAATATTTCGATTGATTCTTTGAATACTCAATTTTTCCATTTCTGCCTTTAAATTGTCTTAAGTATTCGATTGAAAGACAAAGTACTTTTGCCTCAACAAGGACAAGACTTAGCTCACAACTAAGCAACTTAATTAAGTTACTTAATTACCCCATTTATTTTCTAATCGATCTGTGGTCTAATCGTGAAGTGTTTTTTGCTCCACAAAATTCCGCTTTTTCAAAAATTAATGGGCGAGAATTTTTTTATAAATCTTTGAAAGTTAGCAGAATGAAATGAAAATAATACTAATTTTAAGTTCGTTAACTCGTGTGTGACTTCACAAGAGGATGCCCTGCATCTCGAGCTCTCAGGCAGACGTTTAGACTTACCTTATAGAATAAATTACTACTGTATTTTTAACTTAACCTAATGCGCTTATGCCCTAATATTTCGGGTTAAGCTTTTTCATTCGTTCGACTGTTGCGTCCGTTACAGGAATGAATTAACTACTGGGGCTGCTGTGATCCTTCGGATCGTAAAATACACGAAAAACATTCATCATTGTGGGAATATCGATAAAAAAATAGGAAGACATGATTCGGGTGTTAAGGACGCGGAAAAGCCATGAGGGGAAAGCTTACAATACCTTCGATCCTAGGTTGGGCCTTCGAAAAACCTCACCGCTTTTCTGAATGCCACGCCAGCCACGTTCTCTTGGCTAAGGCCACTGCGACCTCGTCGAAAAAATAATGCGGAACCATTGGATAAGATGCCCAAAATTTGGGGGTTAAATATTGATTCATAAAGAGGCAGCCAAATGCAATCAAGGGAAGTGACCCTTCGAACTAATATTTGTATATCGCATGGGCAATAATGTATTATTTGTCTGCCAACAAATAGAACAGAAATGAGGCCATTTGTTTTCAGGAGCTGACTGCTTGGAGTCAACAAAGAAAAAACAAAAACAATTTGATATCTCGGGTGTTACTTCGTGGAAGACGTTCATTATAATTTTATGAAAAACTAGACAATTTTTCAACTTAAGAAAAGTAAAAAAATTAAACGTAGTACACACTCAAAATTACTTTCTCCTATGAAAAAAAGAGTACCATGGGACAATTTTTTTCTGCGGCAAAATAAAAACGACTGCGAATGCATTGATCTAAGGACGAAATAACTCCCGTGTTTCCGGTGGTCCGTTAAATGACCGGTCGCTTACATACGCGCCTGAAATTCACGCGGTCGTCTGGTCAGAAGAACATCTGTCAGGGCAGGTGTTCATCCCTACGGGATCCATCAAGGACAGGATGGTAACAGAACCAGTCCCGAGATGCCCGAGGTCAGTAATGATGAGCTCACTGCATGCCATCCGGGCAAAAAAATCAATGGGGGCTGACCTATCCCGGGACGCTTATTACGCGTTTGCACTAACTTCCATTCCAAATCTTTAGAATGTGGGCGGCTGTTCAGGCCGCCACTTCTATACAACATGACCATTTCCACATAATTCACCAAGCGACGAACGAGATTCGCCATCACAAACGAAGGCTACACGCAAAAATTACCTCAAATGGGTAAAAAAAAAAAATTGCGGAGGGAGGACTTACTTGTAGGAATACTTTCAGACGATCCAAGGGTGCTGTGCAAGTTCTTGAGACACCACCAGCTATACCACCAGCTACCAAATGGCGCCACCACATTCCTGAATTCATTTCTGCCGATGTGAAGTCATCGGGTACGTTCATATCCTCTCCGATATCTAGGTACTAGAAAGAGAAAAGAAGATTATCATTAGGGTACACGTACGAGGATCAGCAGCAAAATTAATCACCCTCCAATCCTTCACTCAACTTTCGCTCAGCTCTCTCAATTCGTAATGGGTGGCTGATTTCATTTTAAACTCATCTTCAAATATTAGACTCGCTTTAATTCCAAATCAATCACTGTACACGGGAAGGAGATATTCCTAATTTTTTGTACTTAAAGAGTTGCTTGTGGTTAAGGTTTCCAAATAAGGCATCATGCTCGAACTTACTCTTGACATTCACATCCATGGAAGAGTCTTAGTAGTTGCTTAGCTTGTCATAAAAATTTAAATTTCGACGAAGTTTCATACCAACTACAATAAAAATCAATAAAACTCGCAATTTATAGGGTAACTATGGCAGTCTCTTTAAGGTTTTCTTAGTACCACCGATAATTTAAAACAAACAATTGGGTCGAGCAGCTTATACAAATTTTATGTCAGCTCGTATTCAAACTGATGACCTGATGACCAGGTTCAGCCATTACACGCTGCCCACTTGCTGGCGTACTAAATCACGGCAGCTGAACTGCATTATCAATGTAATTTTCGGCCCAATGATTACTTCAAAAACCTGTTTAGAATCCATAGTTGTAGTAAGGAAAATAAATTGCGAAAATAAATGTCAGAAATACAACAAAAACCCTAACCAGATGGGTTGTATTGGCCATGCTACGCCTGGAGGATTCACGGCATGGTATAACGTGATTTCGCTTTCGAAGTTTGCTTGCATAGTGCATATATTCATTCCATTATTTAATCAAGGAACTCAAGCCTCCACTTCCCTTCACTCACTCAGCCCTGACAACGGCCTCCATATGATGGTAAGTGAGGGGGAGGGTTCGCCCATGAATCCGTCGAAAATTAACGACCGCACCAATAAGTTCAAGTTTTAAAAGTAAAACTATTAGTGCTTTCCCACTTTCGGCGGGATGGACGCAGGTATTTGGGTCAGATCATATTTTATGCATCACAGCTTGGAATAAAATGAGAGCGTATCCGGCCACACACAAATTTTATATGGGCCAAGGCTTTTGGGCAGCCCCACAGGCCTTGCAGATCAACCCCGGAAATCAAAGTTTATTTCCAAGGCCACACGTCGAAGTCATTGGCTGGCCCTGGTGACAAATTAACAGAAACGCTACTCAACACTGGTAAAAAAAATGGTATTTCGCTGCAAAGGGAGATAAACTTAAAACAGATCTAAAAATTAAATTTTTTTATGGACTCCTATGCATTTTACAAATATTACTGTACATTTTTAAGAAATGTTTCGCATTCAGTGGAACCAGAGTCGATATCCAGTGCAGGGCTTAACGAACAAGTAATCCGGGAAGTGTGTTGTTCCAATTTATGCTTCAAAAGTTAGGAAACCCCGGCTAAATTGTCCAGGAAGTCACTTTTATTTGACGTTGAATTAATACAAATTTGATTCTATCCGAATATCTGAAAACAATCCACATTTTCCATCTTACACAGTTGTTTATTTTCACTCAAAAATTCCAGTTAGGTGTAAGCTGACCGTGATTCAGAAAGGCAATATTTTCAAAATGAAAGAAATGTACGGGTAAAGCGCTTTGATCGATGCGAAATGAAACTACAAACACACAAAAAAAACCTAAGCAAATTTATTGGCCTCATTCCGTGCCAATTCCACGTTCAGAAAGAAGCCATCTAATGACGACTTCTACCATGGGCGCTGGAATTCGGAGGTCACTTTAACTAAACATAACTTAGAGAACACGTTTCAGGAGTACGAAACATCCCGAATGCAGTTTTAACCAGGTAAATGCAACCTGATTAAACCTAGTTTTCGAGCGAACTTATAAAAGAGGGGCCGAGGGAGGGGGATTGGTTTGGGTCAGACCAAGGACGGGCCCCAATCCGGCTTCAATTGAAACGACCTCGCCGATGGCATGCGAGTACTGTAAACAAAAGCAGTCTGAACGCATGTCACGCGAACGCCCTGAATAATGTGATTATTCCGCGCTATATATTTTCAGAGAGAGAAACACCGGGCACTACTACCTCAGTGTTTCTTTCTTTTCCTTCTCGGACATCTGCATAAAACTCGTTAGAACCATTACAATACTAAACCCAAAATTAATGCTTCAATAACCGTCGAGTTTTAACTACTACTTGCTCTCTATTTACACTATGTCTGTCCAACGCATTCTATGAACTTCCATTTTCTAGTGAATCATTTAGTTCCAAAAGGAGTCTTTGGCTTTGAGCTTGAAAACCAATGACTTTGAATATTATTTGAACGTGAAAGAGCGACGCAAAATTCACCCTTTTCCCCGTTAAAATAAAGAAATCCTTAAGAAGACCATTATGCTAATGTCAACAATTCTTGACTTCAATTTAGCACCATTGGCATACGACATACTAGACGTGAAATGAATGGTTTTAAGTTTTAATCCATAGGTCAGGCACTTGAGAATATACTAAAGGCCTCAGGTGGGATACTTGAGCGCCCCTCCCGCTGCAAAAACTAAAAATAAGTTGTGGTAAATTTCACCCTAGAGCATTTGAATATCCTCTTTCATCTAAAGAGAGCGTGGTCCTTTCTTCCAAGCTGCACCGACCGGCCTGTTGACGCCATGCACACGGGTCGGTGCATCGACGCTCAAAAATATTTCTCATTACGGCTTTAAGTCACCCGTGGCAAACTCCGAGAGCAGAAGCCGGCCCTCGCAAGGGTGCGAACTAATGTCGCTCTCCATAACCGACTACGGGTCACCGCCTCCTTGGCGTCAACTCTTTTGCCGAAAGGAGAGGCTCCTTGACCATAGGAGGCGCGGTAAGGTCGCCCGCCGGGCTAATATTAGAGGTAACAATGTGGATGAGAAGTGTTGAAGGGAAGAAGAGAGAGGGTCGAGGCTTGGGGGCACACACAAATACGGATCGACTGGTGGTTTGGGGGAGGGGGGAAAGAGGAGGACTTATGAGTCGTGCTCTGGTCGCAGGTACTGGACCAGAAATACTTGGGGGTGGGTTGCGGCGTACGGGTGGACTTGAGGGGGAGTGTGGCGGCACCCAGAGAGATCACGAGACGCTCCCAGACGCAAGCATAAATACGGGAGGCCGAAGGGAGGGGGGGGACTCGACGGGAGAAGAGAGCCCGCCAAGAACTCCCGCCTTCCCTATACCGGCGCATGCGCTCGACGCAAGACGGGGTTCTCATTTTAAAAGAGGAAGAGCTGAAATAGTATGGACCGAGCCAAGGTGAATGTGAAAACTCGGGTGTTTTGAAAACCCTAGCCTTCCCCCAACCTCACACTCCCGGGCGGAGATCTTGATGTCAAACATCCCTCCGCCCACGCGCTAGCCCAGCTTACTTCCTATTTAAATTCAAGTGTGCAAATTATTCTCCAAAACCTCCAAAATCATCCCACAAAGAAAATAATTCGCGCATGGCATACCCGACCACGCGGATTAAGTTCGCACATCTTGAAAAACTACAGCTGTTTACATAAAAACCACAATTACCAACCCATTGAAGATCAATTTGATTGGTTTGGGTAGAGCTCAATAAGTACTCAGCCAGACGGAAATTCGATCATCAGGGGAGCCAGATTCTTTCTTGGGAAAAGGGGAGGCGTCCCCCGCAAGCTAAATCTCCACTCAGTAGCCCATTTTTTGACCAAGTAGACTACCCTATCCCCCTTCATACATAAGAACTACAAAAAAGTTTACAATAAAACAAGTTTCTCTTCTCTAAACATGAATCAGTCAATTCCAAGCTAAGATCACAAATCATTACGAGACATTCGTCAACGGGATGGCCTCAAAAACGCATTTAAAATACGTGCTTGACCCATGTTTCAAAATCAGCAGCTGAATACATTTTTCAATGCAACCACTGAGAACACAATATGGTCTCGTAATCTATCTTCAGGAAAAGACTCCTTAACCAAGAAATAAATAAACAGTTAGTTCCCATACTATTCTGTGCTATGTCAACTCTGTGGGCAAAAGAGTTATTGCTAAATAATATGTAACTGGCATATCTAAAACACGGCGGTTTTGAAAAATTGTCAGAAATATGTGCATCGGAAAATGGACCACAACGCTATTGAATGCAAACCGATATACATACAATTCCATTAACCATTCCAATATGTTTGGCCTCATTTAGAATATGCTGCAAGTATATGGGATCCTAACGAAGTTGGATTAATTGCCGAATTGGATCGCGTGCAACGTAGAGGAGCTAGATTTGTAAAACGTTGTTATGATAAACTTAGTAGCGTATCCGAAATAATAGAGCAGCTAAGCTGGTTATCACTCAAGTAGCGAAGGTTAAATAACAGATTGAAGCTCTTGCATAAACTGAAAGGGGGTCTCTTCAGCAGTGATGTTAAAAATATATTACTACCCCCATCGTACTACGGTAGGAGAGATCATGTCAATAAAATTAGAGAGATTAAGTGTAAAACAGATAGATTTAAGATGTCATTTTTTCCAAGAACGATAGGGGATCATAATAACATTGTCCGACCCCGGTATTGTCATGTTCGGGTAAAACTTAGTCTGGTATGTATACACCCCCTGCCACACACCCTAGCGGTGACTTTCAGGGTACATAAATAAAAACAATAATTTTGTTCCCAGGCAATACTGTAAGGCATTTTAAGTGGCCAGGTGCTACAATGGTGCCTTTCGTCTATTTATCGAGCACTGTGAAATCTTACTACGGCTCAAAAGGTAATGTAATCCACAGCTTGGTCATTACTGGGTCAAACGAGTAATAATTGATGCAAGGTTTACTTCCTCTGAAGTATTGTACATGAACATGAAACATTTTAGTGATAAATTCTGCAAATGAACCAAGAATCGAACCAAGGATTTTCCCTAGAATGATGACTATTCTTAACTCCTGCTTTGAAAAGATTTGATGAATAATTTCGTCTATTCAAAAGCAAGTATTACATTTATCTGACCTACGAAAGAGCAGACGGTTTATCACCTAATCAAACTTTAATATTTCTTGCAACTAAAATTAAAACTAGCAATTTATAACCTATAATACTGAAAGAGCGGAGTGCGCCATATAGAACTGACGAAGAGAAAATGTCTTTCTATCATCAAAGGTTTTCATGGCAGACAATAACAATAAAAGGTCTGTTTTTAAATTTCACAAAAATGCTGACATTCGCACCTCTACAAGACAATGAAATTATATTTGGATAACGGAAAATTGGGTTTAATGAGGAGGGTTTCATGCAATGACACCGAATTTCTGGACAGCAACCTTCTAAGTACAAATACGCACCTTCGTTTCTACGAAAAATGTTAAATAGCGACAAACTTTGAACCTTTTCTTTGGTAGAAAGCAAGGAATCGATTCAACAGTGATGGCATATTTCTAATCTCTACAAATTTGTTAAATTTCCGCCCAAGGAAAAAAATCTGCAAGATTCCAAAGTAGCTTAAGGCCCTTTCAAAATGCGTCCATAATATTCAATTGTTCTCGGCTCAACCTTGTGGAAATTCATTTTAATTAAATGAAGAAGAATACAATGTATCTTACGTACAACCGGTTGTACGCAAATAAAGGACAGTGGAAAGATACATTGTATTCTTCATTTTATTGCGTCCATAATATTTAATGCCGCTTCAGGCAACCCGATGAATGGTTTTGCCTGCTATCTACTTTGACCTGCCTCCAATACGTCCATGCAATTATGAGAATTACTCGACACGGTATAAAAGTGAGATACTAGGGAAAAAATTCTCCTTGGCGAAAAAGGATTTGCCAAAACCGCGAAAAAGCGAATTCTCACACGTTGGACTTCACAGGAATGTTATGCGTGGCGTGTCTTCAGTTCTACTCGAAAAAAATACATCATCCACCTTAAATTATTTATTGCTAACTTAACACCAGGCCTATTAAAGACTAATGAATGCAAACTCCAAGAAACTGCGGGAGATGCCGCAACAGTAACTTTAGGCGAAGTCATCCACTATTATGCATTACAATGCAACAATTTCAGATTGTAAAAACAATTCGGCCAAGGCGAATGATTTTCACGCTCTGAAATTGTCGCATACTAATGAATGGGGCTGAATTCGTTAATTCGGACACGGCAAGCTTTAAGCTTGGGGAATCTGACCCGGTGGGATTTATGACCGTAAGTATGGACTCACAAAGGTATCGAAAGAAAAAAACCATAATATTAACCATAATGTAACTAATGAGAGAAACAAAATCAAATTACTGGAACTACTCTCAGAGGCTATGCCGGCTTAACCCTCCCCCAAGGTTCAACAAACTTATTTCGATTGTAGCTGGAGCGGGAGCTCCCTTTAACGGTGACATTGGGGTTAAGGGCGAACGTGGGATACGGCGGCCTTGAATCCAGTGACGAAAGGCCACAGTGCGCTCCATGACGGTTTTTTCGCATTGGAGAATACAAAGAGGAACCTTCCAAATCCACGTGCTCCAAGATTCTATTTACGAGGACTCCATCGCGTGGCGTAGAGCCAGAAGCCACTAAATATACCATAAGTGACCTGCGATAATGAAGTTTCAAGCCAAAGAGCGGCGAAGTAGAGAGACGAGAGAGGAGGGTATCCCTCACATCAAGTGACTCACGCCCCAAACCCGAAGCATGTAGATTATTATTTATCATTACATAGTACCCGCCAAGGTTGTGGCACGGGGTGATCACACATCAGAATACTTTGGATAAGAGGGTCCACAATCAACTTCCGCAATGGTTTTATAAGCTAGGGAACACACTGTCGCACACACGTAGAAGTAACGTAGTCATATATTTTTGGAAATTCAACGAAAGCATTAATGGAGAGAAGAGATTAAATGAAAAATCATTTAACTTAGGAGAAAAAAAAACACAATTTTATCTTTGCTTTTCTACAGAATAGACTTTACTCGTCGACTAGTTTCGTTTACACAATAAACATCATCAGGACTAGTCCTGATGATGTTTATTGTGTAAACGAAACTAGTCGACGAGTAAAGTCTATTCTGTAGAAAAGCAAAGATAAAATTGTGTTTTTTTCTCCTAAGTTAATAATGGAATTCTACAAAGTTAAGGCCTCAACCATTCAGTGGAAAAATCATTTCATATAACACGTACTAAAATTAAACGACCGGTCTCCAGACAGGTTTTCAACTAATTACTGCGCACATTCTCTTAAATCGGATACCTTTCCTCCACAATCACTTAACTGCACTCCTGGGGTTTATTTTACATGTAACATTCAAATAAACGACGCCTTAAGTAAATACTGCATTCACTGAAGAGGGCATCCTTTGAGTTAATCGTTCACCAAAAGCCTATTATATTTTAAACTTCGGCGATCGTATAATTATGGCGCTTTTTAAGGTTTAGATATTGGAAATATACTTTTTGAAGTGGTTTACACTTTTAATTAACGATTCCAAGAAACAAAAAAGGGCTTCCCAGTTTTTGCAGTTCGGAAAGGCGACATTTCTGCAATTAACACACATTACTGTCCACCAAATAATTCAGTCCCGTGATTCCTGTGATTAACTAATTTCGCTTTTATTTTTATAAGGTTTAAACAGCTCTCTGTATAGGAATTACATTTCCAGTCCTCGATAAGATACGAGTAATGAAATAAGACCACCAGAAGATATTGGACTCTTAAGGGAAGGACATCAGCCATATCCTTCAAGCGGCATCACCAAACACAACACACTATTTCAAAGACACAACCGCTCATTACGTACTAACCTTCTCACTAATTACTTCTTCCACAAGTCGGGGCTTAGGGTTCCTGTGATCCCAAATCCCAAAAACCTTGCCAAAAACCAGTCCGAGGCTTCCTATGACGCCTAGGATAGCCATTGTGGGGCCTCAGGTGGTCGATCCCCCTCTTGACTTATGTGCTCGTTTCCCAATCGAGCAAATGTCTACAGATGAATTGCAATTCCAACGGATAATATTGATGGAACGATTCTTCAATTAACTCACGGTAATATCAGTAAAACTGAAATAACTTGTGTTTACAAGTATCGTAACTGCACTTTCCAAAGCACAATAATACAATGACGCCAAAATGGTTGTCACGCATTTGTATTGCGGTAAATTTTTGTTCCATGGTAGCGATAAACAAACTTCGTGGCAACCAACAATCAGAACAGTGAGCCCTATCCTTAAGTGCCATATTTTCTAATACAGCGCGCGAAAATTGTATCACCTTCTTCTACATATCAACATCAAACATTTAATCACTTTACACTATTAAGAACCAATGAGAACAATGATTAAGTAGGAATTTCCCAATATTTTTAATACACGAAATGCATTTCACTCGAATTAAAATTGTAATTTAAGGGTCAATCGTTCCATTGATTCAGTATAACTACTATGCCCGCCGCGGTTCTTTAACGTGCATAGCTCTATTTACCATCGCCTTATATTTCAAAGGGTTAATTGTTAACTTTAAAAGGAAGAGGAATCAGATTAATCAATAACTACGTAAATAAGAGGTGAGGAACCTTGAAACTTTTACCCGTAATTCTTCCTTTCATATCCCTATCTTTTCCAAGCATTCCTTACCTAAATAAAATTGCACAACTTTTCCAGGTTTTCCCGGTTCTACGGATTGGTGGCATACCTGAAATCTCTGCTTCTCAATGTCAGTTTTTCAATGTATTATATCTGTTTATTATAGCCTGTACTTTTGTTGGAGTTTCTCAAGTGTCTAATAGTTCTTCTGCTCCGCCTTTGTTTCTTTTCCTAATCATCCATTTGACTTCATTTGTTCTCAAATCCACATCTGAAAATCCTCCTACGTCCATATCCTTAAAATATCAAGTGTCGGGACCCATACTTCCTTTGCGTCTTCATTCAATGTTTTGTCATAACTTCCATACTCTTCAAACACTTCTTTAGCGAACAAAATATTTCACCTCAATCTTTGCTAAGTTTTCTTCATACGCGCGGCCATCTACCCATTAAACCGCAGCTAGGGTGTCTGGCAGGAGGTGGTCGCACACCAGACTTATTTTGACACAAAATACTTCCCCCTCCAACCACGTGATTGAATATATTATTCTGATCCCTTATCGTTTGTGGAATAATGACACAAAAATTATCGACAACAAAAAGCGCGCAATGCTAACGCCTTTATTAAACACCTAACAGAGATATTAATTCAGTACCAGATGTTATAACTCCTTTGCTCACCTGTCCCTACGTTTTCCAATTCCTGATATTTTGAGTGATTAAAATTCGTACGTCTCAACTAGACTACAAATATAATGTAGATAATCTTGAAGGCGCGGTTCCCGTTCCAGCAGGGAATTATCAAATAAAAACCTGACTTCAGGTTATTCCATGGACAAAACTTCTAAAGAGCGATTTCCTCCACACTACCATATTCTTGCTCGTTTCTTGGCCTCAGTCAACTTTACAACTCATTCCTTCCCCTTCTCTCCTCGAAAATTAGAATATTTGATATGAAGAGAATTGACAATCTTTCAGAACACATGCAACCATAACCCCTCTCGGCCTATCCCTTCCTTTCAAATCAAATACTTCTCTCCCTACTACATCAGTGGTATATTCCTAGCCATGACTCTGGCAATATCAACATGAAACACTTCTTAGATATTTACATCCGACCACA
This sequence comes from Hetaerina americana, assembly GCF_022747635.1. NCBI lineage: Eukaryota > Metazoa > Arthropoda > Insecta > Odonata > Calopterygidae > Hetaerina > Hetaerina americana. Next base: position 40,097,958 of record NW_027286985.1, read on the forward strand.
TTCTTCAATAAATCAATCATTCCACAACCCACTTCTCCTATTTTGACCATTCACACAATTATAAAAAAAGTCGATGCCTATTACATTTAGTCGGTAATGTTTATTTGGCAGCCAAGTGTGAAAGTAAAACCATTTTATGAAAGATTCCAATGCCCGTTAAAATCGTATGGAGTGGTGCGATTCCATATGCTTCAATCTTAGGCGCCTTGGACTTAATTTCATTTTTCACGCACAAGATATCTATTCTTATCGATAACTCATTGTTCCTTTCCATGTACAATTCACGTATTCCAATTCCCGATAGAGCAGTATTGTCAATTCATGGGCCTGTATTGTAAGATAGAATTTTATCACAATATCTTGCAGGATAGATCTTGTGAGATAAGGCCTACGCAATGGATTCGAAGATCCGTGGTTTTCCGCTAACAATTCAGTTTCTTTATCTTGCATCATTAACCTGGGAACTGGTTCAATCAGCAAATTTTCGCACATTTTACCAGCACGAAACAGGCAAAACCGAAGCATTAAAATAATGAAATGCTTTTATGACGCGTACATAATGAAAATGAAAGCAATTTTCAGGAAAGAAATTGACAGTTAAGTCAAGGACATAAACTCAGGGTACAGGTACAACTATGCGAAAGAAAAAATAAACATGCAAAAAATAATGCTTTGTATCACGAATTCTGACACCTAAAATGTATCAATTAAGAACGTATAGCATTACCATTCATACGTACGCCATCAATATTCTTTCCGAGGAACACGGCACAGAACGGCTGTATTCATTATGGTGAACAGTTTTTTGGGGGATAAAACGGTAATTTAAGCATCAAACCATTGAATAAAAAAGAGCAGTAGTATATCCATTAATTATTTCTTGTTCTAGAAGTATGTGGTGGGTCTTGGTCATACTTGCACATGAGTAATTAGCAAATATTGACAATCAGATATTTTACCTTCAAATTACTATACTGTTTAACTCTTGACGCTTGTTTTACATAAAAAAATCAAATAAACGACGCCTAAAGTAAATACTGCAACCACTGAAGAGGCATCTTTGGAGTTAGGCGTTCGCCAAAAGCCTATTACATTTTAAAATTCGGTGATCATATGGTTATGGCGCTTTTTAAATTTAGTTCCCTAAAAATATATTTTTTAAGTGGTTTACATTTACAATTAACGATTCCAAGAAACCAAAAAGGACTTCCCAGTTGTTGCAGTATGGGAAGGCGACATTTATGCAATTGACATTTATGCACACATTACTGTCCACCAAACAGCGCTCTGTATAGGCATTACATTTCCAGTCCACGATAAGACACGAGTAATTAAATAAGACCACCAGAAGATACATGATTCGTAAGGGAAGGCCATCGTTCATATCCTTTAAGCGGTATCACCAAACACAACCAACCATTTCAAAGACACAACCGTTCATTACGTACTAACCTTCTCATTGTTTGCTTCTTCCACAAGTCGGGGCTTATGGTTCCTGTGATCCCAAATCCCAAAAACCTTGCCAAAAACCAGTCCGAGGCTTCCTATGACGCCTAGGATAGCCATTGTGGGGCCTCAGGTGGTCGATCCCCCTCTTGACTTATGTGCTCGTTTCCCAATCGAGCAAATGTCTACAGATGAATTGCAATTCCAACGGACGATATTGATGGAACAATTCTTCAAGTAGCTCACGGTAATATCAGTAAAACTGAACTAACTTGTGTTTACAAGTATCGCAACTGCACTTTCCAAAGCACAATAATACAATGACACCAAAATGGTTGTCACGCGGTGAATTTTTGCTGCATGGAAGCAATAATCAAACTTCGTGGCAACCAACAATCGGAACCGTAAGCCCTACTTTAAGACGTCAAATGTAAAATACGACAGCATAACTGACAGCGTAAATTATTTTTTACTTTCTCCAGCCAATTTTAGTAAAAATACTTCAGCGTTTTACTTTTTTAGATGTAAATAAAAACAAAGATCTTTACCTCTAGTAGGAGTACCCCTCTCCTATTGTCAATTCGTTTAGAAAACCCCGTTAATGATTATTTTAACTTAATGCCAGTTCAGTCATTAGTCTGCTATTTGTTTTGCAATCCAATATTTTTGTAGCATTCTATCTTTTTCATTCAGACTGTAAAAAGTTACGTACAATTAATGATGAGTCTAACGAAAGTATATGTTGTACTTCCTGTGCATGATTTGACGAGATATAAATCTACTTCGTCAAGTATGTAAAGGTTAGCGAACAGAAAGAATGGGAAGAAAATAGTAGATGAGAAACTTCACTTTTTAGAAAGAACTCATAACTTAAGCAGTAGATTGCGAAATTTCCTTTTTGAGCCTCATTGACCGGAACATGCAATTTAATCTCTAGGTCTTATCTGGAGTCGTCTTCTCAAAGTAAAATATTGTTTATTTTAACTAAGCATGCAATAAACCTATGGCGAGATGGTGTAGACGGTTGCTCAGCAGACAAGCAGTCGGTCTACCGACAGACTAAAAAGGTCAATCCAAGTCGAAACATTTCAGAACACATTCCAGCTGTAAACTTTCCTAGTGCCTATACACCGCACTGGAAAACCGCGGGAACGCTTTACGTTTTCCCTTCTATTTCACCGCCAATCAAAACGCTCTCTATCCATCTTTCCTGCTAACTTGGATTTCTTGTAATGAGCCTGTTTACGCGCCGAACATAATCAAGCTTCATACAATGGTTTTAACAAGCAGTTTCTTCACATCCATAATCAACGTCCCCATCATCAATTCCCTCCGGCTTGCGATAGTTTCCTTGCCAAACGCATCCTTCTTATGTCCCTATAACACTTTGACCATTTGGTCCAGAACACTTCGAAGCTGGTAAACTGTATTTTATGCAACTATTTTGTTATTTAAGTGCTTTTCTCTCTCTCCAGAACCGTTTAACCTCAGGTTTGTTTACATTTATTACCATTCCGTACTTATCGCATTAACTTTCCAAGGTGCTCAGTAATGCTTGCATTCCCTTCGCTTACTGGCCAACTAAAAATTGATCACCCGCAAAAAGAATTGATTTCATGAATTCTCCACCGATTTTCAACAACCTCCGGTTCTTCCCATGCTCCTTTTACCGTCCTACATTTTTTCCATTGGCTCCTAGAACCATTTTCCTTCACTTTGACGTTGAAAAATACACCTGCGTAAACTATCTTCTCAAAATTTCCCATCCCGACCATCCATCATCCGCCTCACGCATCTGATATGTCTGTGACGTGCACAGGTGGCGTGTAAGTCTCCTATCCTACTGAGCTGCTCCAATTTTCGCAACACATTCATTAATTCTACCAAGTCACAATACCGAACGCCTTCTCAAATTCTACGGAAAAAATATACACGTCCAGATAGTATTCTCTGTTCCCCTCAATTAGTGACCTCATTTCTCCTAAGGCGCCACATCTACCTTTGTCTTGACCAATTTCTATCTATATTCTTCCCATTTCTCTTGAATCATGTCTGGTTTTATTATAAATTTTCCTGTCTTATATTTGATTGCTTGTATGGAATTTCCCTACCTTAACAGTGCTTTCACCTTCCTGTACAGGGCACCATAATAGTACACCCTGCAAGCGACTGCTAGGGTGTGTGACAGGGGGTGATTCGAAGCTAGGAATTTAGTTTCCCCTAATTTTCAAGGTGCAAAATAATGCCCATCATTATAGCTTCAAGTACATACACTAGGATATCCAAGTGAGATGTATTTTTCCACGCATAAGAGAGGAACTGTTAGCAACAAGGACTAATGCCATTCAATGCGTTCGATGTATGCTTCTTAAAGATGTCGATTTAATTATTAAGCCTCCTCAGCCCTTACCGATATATGCTGAGTTCGGGATCATAAATGACAAACGTACATCTTCCGTCATAATAGTTTTCCAGTTACTTGCTTTGGTAAATGGGGATACGAGTTGAAGTACTACACTAGTTTTAATATCACTGCTGAATGGAGGCGGATATTCTATTTCTGAATTATGAAACATGCTTTAATACTATACACATTACACGACTCTTATTTCAACATTCCTTTCCTTTTAACACCCCGGACAAATTTTATAACATACTGACGCCTCTATAAATGCACAGAATCTTTCTATTTCATTCATTCCTATACGTTTATCTTATTATTATTGTATGGTAGAAGTTCACAACTACCGCTAGTTCTAGATGGATAAAAATGTTTACCGGTATATCATAACCGTAAAAGAGGCAAACAATATGCCACGGCATCGACGTCAAATAAATATGAGCCTATTGAGTTATACTACTCGCATACCGTTGAAATAAAGACTACCAAACAAGTCGACGCACCGTTAACACCCGACACTCATAGTGATCTGAAATTGTCTTCTTTTAACAATTGTATGAATAGAGTTTTAAAGACTTCGCTCTCCCATCGCGACGACCAGCAGCACAATACCTGTGGAACTACGAGACTTGACGACAGCAGTGAAGAGATGAAAAGAAGCCTGATGTACCCAATAGTGGACCATGACACTGAATTGATAGACACGCCAGCTTGAGGGCCTCGGTGGCTGACCCCAGCAACGACTTAGCTTAAAAAACGCGGAATCCCCAAATTCTAAAATAAGAGGGGGAGAAAGAGAGATGCAAGAGGTCTCTCGACGTGATAAGATACGATCCAATACGTATGGTAGGGAAGTCCATGGCCATTCATAGACATACCAGTGTTATCAGTGGTAATATCGGTTCAAGGGCGTGTGGATTATTACCCTTTATGCCATATCCCTTAGAGAGGGGTCAGCAATGGTTAATCAACCCCGCAACAAACCCTAGTGGGGACTTGCAGGTTACCATGTATATAGAAAAAATGTGTTGCTATGCGTCATTTTCCTTTCCCTTTTGAGAGGATTGAGGCTGATCTGAAATAAAGGAAACGTCATGCGGAAAGAGTGTAACATTCCATTCAATATGCTCCGATACTCACCCCGCGAGAGTGGAGAGAGTACAAGAAATGGCAAGGTAAATTTACTCGTATCTCTGTGGCAACAAGATTTCATTGCCACATACTACAGAATATGAGTAGTGCACTTATTATCAACTAGAATAATATTCCGTATAAATTCTATCCTTGAAATATTAGGAATGAATTAATTTCGCGAATAAAGCGAAATAAAAACTGTTCGGGCATTTAGTACACACATTTACAACCAAAACATGTGACACAATTACTAAGTTATTGCTTGGAATTCTCACAAGGGAGGCTTATAAAAAGAATTAGATTGTGTTCCACATAGGGCAAACCTATTGATCAAAAGAGGAATTACTTACAACAAGAGCAGCGCAAAAAATAAAATATTGAAAGAATCCATTCGTAATTTCGAAATATCGGAAGACAGATTTTGAGAAGGGAATATAATGCAAGACAAGACCATGCCTATACGATCAAAGAGAGCAGATTTATACACCGATAGGTTTAAGTTGTTATTTCTGAGAGCAAAGAGAGGAAGAAACAGCTATATGCCAATTATTTAGGGAATAAATAGATTTATAAGCTCGTTTTGGCAACATTGTCTTCCTTTTTCTCTTATATTTTGGTCGTATTTACTTTTCTTTTTCCTTACGTCGGTGATTATGGGTTTAATGCAACATGAAATATTTCTAATAACACGTTTTTTTCTCTTGGCTTTTACGATTTCGCTATGGATTGTGATATTCTTTTCTCCATAAAATTGGCAAAAAAAATAATTTTTTTCACAGTTCAGTTTCGCGCAACTCCCTGTCTTTCATGGACAGCACGTGATCGCAACTCTTCGTACATCAATTTATTTACATAGAACCTTGCAGGCCACCGCTAGGATGTGTAGCAGGGGGTGATTACACACCAGACTACGCTTGAAGAAAAACACCTGCCCCCCCTAGCTCAGTAAAACAACGTAATTCTGACCCCTTATCGGCCGTGGGAAATTTTCGTTCACATGGTACCTTGCATGCCATTGCTAGGTTGCGATTTCACACCAGACGACTATCAATACGATAGTCCCCGAGCGGTCGGAAAATGTTATTCTAATCCATTATCGTTCTTGTAAAAAATGGCATCTTAAACCCATCTGTTCTACACTTAATCTCTCCAATTTCGTTGAAATTATCTTTCTTACCGTAGTAAGATTGGGTCGATTATGCAATTTCAACATCATCGTTTAAGAGACGACCTTCCAATTCATGCAAGAGATTAAGGTTACCTGCAAGTCAACCTTCGCTCCTAGAGTGATCCCAACCTAGTTACTCTAAATGTAGTTTTGATATGATACACAGTTTATCATTACAAGTTTTACAAATCTAGCTCCTCTTAGTTGCACGCGGACTGCATCGGTAACCAGAACGACTTCACAAGCACTGCGCCACCCTTTTCAAAATTTATAATTGTAAAACATTATTAGCTGCATTATACTACGGTAGGAGATATTATGTAAATAAAATTAGAGAGATCAAGCGCATGGTAGGTAGATTTAAGATGGCATTTTTCCATGAATTACAAGGGATAAGCATGACGACCGACCGCGCTAGGAGGGAAAAGTATTTCGCGCCAAAAGATAGTATGTTTGAGTATCGTTATTGCGACTAGGTAAAACTACCATTTAGACTATTACGTAGTGTAAGGTTTCAGCGGGAAAGCTCAGATAGAAATTCGAAAGGATGATGACTTACTATGCTTATTGAGTAATTGGTGCTGCTACTGTAAAATCCGGATGTTATTGTAATACCGTTGTTATCTGTAAGAAGTTTTTCGTGCTGCATCCTGGGATGCAGTTGTTTGTTGATTTATGGCATATGTGTTAGCATGAGTGTTGGATGAAGGGATTTTGGATCAGCGTGTGCGCTGCTGTAGGTGTTATTTTCCATGTTGTTGTTTTGCATGTGGTATTGTTCCTTTTTACGGTTGGTGACCTAACACCCCCTACCACACGCCCTTACGGGATATTATGTAGATGTATGATGTGTAACCACCCCCTGCCACACACCTTAGAGGTGGCTTGCTGGGTATTATACAATTATAATAGTCATTCACTGCTTTTAATGGAGACCATTGCCGATTTCCACACATGATAACTCTGGTAATCCAATAAAAATTTAAGAATCATATTTTCCGGATACCCGAACATTGGAAACCTCGTGAGGCAAATTTCGAACGAGGAAAGGAACGTCTCCTCCCTACTCCAAATTTCAGACGATATATCCATTAACTTAACCTTCGGATCGATTATTGCGGTGGTAATGGAAAATTAAGAGTTTGACTTTTAGATTACTAAAAGAATGTAATGTACGCGCGAACGCATTCACAGCAATGCTTCGCTTTCCGACAAAAGACATTTTGTTGCGATTATCATTTGACCCACTGCGATATTACTCTGGCTTAACGGCTGACTTTTCCTCTTTGCCTCCTGGTTGATAACTCACATGCCACTACTAAGAAGAAATTTCGAGGCTGATGTGCGGGCCACACAAATGCAATCACAGCAGAATTTAATGAAAACGAAAAGTGCGATAGCAACCATTTAAGAGAGCGGTTGGATATTATCAGCCATCCGGCAGCACGCCTTTATTATTCAAACTCGGCGATTCTTGATCTTGGAAGTCACTCGAAGGAGCAGAGATGCCCCCCTATGACCTCGAAAGATTTATGTGGCAAATATGGTACGTCCGCCTTGTCCAAACTACGATAGCCGTTTGCGCTGGTGCAAGGATTTCCAGGGAGACAAGAAAAAAAATTAGTCCCCGCGCTTGCCTTCGTTCTCTCTGCAAGGAAAAGACACGAGGCAAGACCGTGTCGTATCAGCATGCTTGGGTAGAGATGGAAGTCCAGACGAAATCAGATCCTCACTGGAGTCAACCGAAATTCTAACAATGAATACATGGTCTGCATGGAATTTCTCATTAACCTCAAACTAAGTACGGAAAAACTAATGCATTTCAAGCGCGAGAATCATAGCAAAACCCAGGCACTTAAGACAACGGTATTTAAATGCAAGGTCAGTCTGATAGGTGAGGGCAGAAGAGCTCATTTCCGAATCTGCCCTATGGCAGTGATGCCCAAACTTCTGTCTTTCAACGAGCAGCACAACAAATGTTTTCCCAGGTTGCGGAACGCATAAGGAAAATAGTCTATACAGACACTTATTTATGCATTTAAATTGTTTTACAACATAATTACGTGCGTAAATTTACAAAGAGGAATGATTTTAAACAAATATAGATTCATCTTTTTCATTTTAAAGTTTTATCGTTGTTTTACGGAAAACCCCAAAAAGAAACATGAAATAAGGCTTTCTTTTTTCAGCAAAAAATGGCATTTGCTGCGGCTTATGCACCACTGCCTTACGGATTGCGAAAGTCACACGCCTAGGTGGCAAGGGATTCGACGGGGGATGTTCAGAATGAAACATTTCTCTTCATATGCTGTCCGCAGTAACCTAGACGGACTATGCTCCAAATAATCACAGAGTGAGAGAGTTGGAGCTTGGGTGCCTTCTAAGGACGAGCATGATTTTAGAACCGGGAATCTTAGGTCTATATCCACTGATGCCTAGCCGTCTACATTCACAGCTGTCTCATTCTTTCCCTCAATTATAATTTAACCCACAGATGCAACCATTTTGAGTCTCGTACAAGAAGGCCGCCTGCTTGTCCAGAATTTTTCCTACCCCCCTCCCGATAGCACCCATATAGATAAGTAGATAAATTGAAGGGATGGATTTTTCACTAACTACTTAAAACTCCTTCCACAGCGGAGAGGATTTTTTTTATTTAGTGCCTTCCGAGACACCGATAAGGTGTCTGGCAGGGGGAAGATTTGGATTTGAATGGAAACTAGTCCTGATGTGATTCTGAAAGGGGAAATGTAAGCATCGCGCTGATAAGACAAATTAGGTTAACAGGTCGGAACTTTGGACCGATAAATGCGATTATCTTGAATATTTTGGAAGAAAAATTATCAACCCTTCGCAATTTATTTTGGTCATATTCCGAAAGAATTTGAAAAAGAAATAACTATTTTGAGGCATAATTTTAACTAATTTTATTATAATTCTAACTCCACCATGATGATAACATAATTTTAACTAATTGCACGGTTTGGTAAGGACATTGACGTAATTTTGGTCGAAATGGGAGGGGGGGGGGGAGTGGCCTGACTTGGTAAACCAGTAAAAATGTCGAACTCAGAACGGGGTGAAAGGGGGCCATAAATTGGGCTTAAACTGTGGACGTCATCCTGAACCTCTTCATCTACTGGGCATACCCCGCGGGTCACTACTAATAAAAACGATGTTTACTGGTACAACGAGAGCAAACGGAACTTGTTGAATTTTTTATACAGTAAATTTCTCAGAATTCAATTCGAAATGTTAGATGTGGGTCTCTTTGGTTATTATTATGATAATGTATTATGATCCCCACCGTAGGCGAGATCATGTATATAAAAATTATAGGTAAATTGAAGAACAGATAAATAACATCGGAATAACATTATCCGACCGCGCAAGGGGGAAATAATCAAGTGTCAAAATTATTCGTGTGTGATCATCCCCTGCCACATATCCTTGGGGTGGCTTGCAAGGTACCATGTAGTGCTGTATAATTCCAATTAGTTGGTACTTAAAAAATATGGAACTAGAATAACGGCGTTCCACAGCTAGGCAGGTGACATTTTCAATATATCCTTTAATTTCTTTTTGTAATTAAAATGAAGGGTGAAGTTCGATTACAATTGGAATGTGCTATTGGGAGTTCCGATGGCCGACGTAAAAATCTCAAATCAGCAATCTTCGTGATCACCCAATATCCACGCCTTACCTGGCTGGAGCTTAAGCCGCCCGACAGCTTTGCCGGCGGGATCACTAACTGCAGGACAAACAAGTGTCGTTTTTCTCTTTCGATCTTTCAAGGATAAATGTCATGAAAAGTGACCGAGAGGGAAAGGTGTAATAATGATTTGCCAGCAATTATGCAGCAAGAATTGCTGCAAATATTTAACACAATTCCGAGTTCGAACTAATTAGCCACTTACTTAGCTGAAGTCATTTAAAATGGCTTAAGTTGTTTAAATAAATTATAAAATTTGAAAATGAATAAATTAAGAGCGTGATGATAGCCAAACGATTTCAGACAGAAACAGCTCATAGTACCACACATCCAGGAAGAATTTCACGAGTGTGCACAGGCGATCATAGTGAACAAAGAAACGAGTTCTCCGAATCAGATACCAAAACGCTGGTGGAAAGTGGGCTTCCCGGCCAAGAATGAGAAGGAATCCAGGTAGACGGGGCTGCCCCCGACCCAAGCCAAGTCTAAAGAGACCCAAGGACGCTCTTTCTAGAGAAGTTTTTCGATGAGACAACGAACATTCTGGTTTTTATCCTGCCATTAACGTACGAAAACTTGGCGACTGGACATTCCTCAATAATCTACCTCATACTTTCTCCAAGGCTTGGGGAAGATCTTAAACAAAAAAACACGAAGAGTGAAGAGCAGCCGATGGAGGTGCATATTCTCCCAAGCGAAGGGCCATGAATGGCCAGGAGGGGGGTAGACAACCGGGGAGGGGGAGGCAACAAAGGCAATGCAAAGGTCGTTGGGTTTCCGGTAGCCGGACGGATGGGTCCTCGTATTCTGGGGGTTCCTCGTATTTGATGGGTTTAAAATATCCACCGCGCCTTTAGCTACATAGACATTTTCGAAATAGGGGTGGTAAGGAGTTGGGGCACGATACTGTATTTGCTTTTCTGGAACACAGAAAATAAATAACAGCTTTTATATCGCCATAATGTTCCTCTTTTTGGGTCGATTAGCATTTATCTAGAAAAAAGTAGATTACAAATTAAATTCGTACGTCAATTCCCAACCGCCTTCCGCCAGCCGGAATGACATTTGGGCCGATCGTGTGCGAGCACCAACGATCTTTACTATTCTTACTCCAGATATATTATCTAAGATTTCCGAACTCAAGTGAATCAAAAAGCGCACGGATACATTATAAGGCATTTCATTTCAATATTAACTTTTTTGGAAAGTCCCTCCAAATTCTCCGAGGGTCCCGCAAAAGTGAGTTCCCTGATATCATGACATAAATGAAGTTGACCGGTTTTTCAACGAGGCACACACACCTCAGTTCACCCGTGAAAATTGGAAAATTCCACGTCAGCGAAGAATTTTTTTCGAAACGCACGATAGCCATGCAAGTTCCAGAGAAAATATATATTAACTTTGCGCCTATGTCACAAGAGAGGCATTGCCCATAGTATGATCCAATGGTGTTCCATTTACAAATATTAAATTATCTCGCTAGTTAGAAGTTTAGTGAGGAAGAGGGATAAAGCAAGAGCTCAACCATACAAGACATCGGCAAAAAAGGCAAACTAAGTTGTTTGGGCTGAAAACGAAAATATAAGACCTTAATACCCATATCCTTTCCGTAGTAGAGCGCAAAAGAAACAGCCCATGGAGCATCCAGGCGTCTCTCATTTCACTTTCTCTTTCTTAAGGACCAACAGCCACTCTTACGCAAAAAAACACTTAAATGGGTAGCCATCAACGGACATTTTTCTGGACTGGAACGTTAGTGCATAGAACTCAATTGTAAGTGGCTTACTTATAATGAAATGCAGACGAATGCGCTCGCGTCGCATACTGCACATGGTTGCTACATGGACGACGTGAGGAGTTTCTTCAATCATTCCAAGGTTTGACGCGCTTCATGTTCCCGGACGAAAAAGAAATGGCGATTAAGAGTAACATTAGGGAAGCCGCTAAAACATGATCTTACGCGCTCAGCTCCTTACCATTCGTGACTTCAACTTACATTTAAATTAAGGAAAAAAACCACTCAACACACTGGATGTTCCACATTTGATTGAACACTGACAACATTTTAATATCAATCTAACATTAACCGCTACTTTCTCTTCTAGTAATGCTTAGCGGATTAAGAATAACTTTAAATGACAAAAGTAAAAACACACTGCAATGCCACAGAATAATATATGGAAACACGACCATGGTTTCGACGCTGCGGATCAGCAACAGGTGAAAAGGGTGAAAGGGCTCACCATGATACCTGATTATAGTGCACAGCATGGCAACCATTTTCGTGTGTCAAAAACTCACTTTGCCGATTTACATAGTGTTTTATACTTTTGGATGCATTCTACAAAACAAGTCCCGAGACTTTTATAACTAATTCTATTTACGTATTCAAATTCTCACTGAAAAACAATTTCAATACGCAATTTATTCGAAATGTACGCCATTGGTCAAAGCCCTTTTACTCAAGAGGGAATAATTTGAAGACCTGAAGAACCAATTTTTATCATTGGGGGGTGATGGTGGGGGGGACAAAGGAGGCAGGCTGTCTAAATGCATTGAACTTGAATTTGTCGAAGAGGGCACAAAGAATCACTAACCAAGATAAGAATTCGAATGAGCAACAGTGGTGGAGCAGAATATTAGAACAGTCGGCTGAAACATTCCAACACATTAAGCATCTATTTGTCTAAACTAATCCATGACATAGTGAGCAAAAATGCCTGAAACTTACTGAGGTGTGTATTTTAAACATCTTATAAAGAACAAGACATTTTTCTTACATCAGCCTCCACTTGGTAACTTAAAAAGTCATGCAAGAACACAGTTCCACAATTTTAACTGTCAACGCCTACGTTTGTCCCTGTGAAACCTAATACTGATCTTAAAGTTCTGAACCAGTCAATTTCAGGGAAAAGACATCGTTCACAGAGATTAAATCCATTCGAATACTTTCGAAAGAACCTCGTATGTGGAAAAGAAGTGATAATAAGAAAAATAAACGACGTCGGAGTGATAATATTATCAAGTCCTATCTTCACGGGTGGACAGTGGCTCAAGAATAAACGCAGTATGGCGCTGAAAGTAGAAAACTGAGAACAAGCCGATTTTTCTCACAATTACAGTAGCGAAATGTGGAGATTTTCAAGTTGACGAGAAAACTCCGAATTTCTCAGAGTTTGAGAATCAACGAACAGACAAGGAAACAAGGCAAGTCTCGTTGGGAGTCAGAATTTCAGAAAGCTGTTACTGGCTCAACTTTCTCTTCGCCGAGAAAAAATTTGAAATTACTACACATCATTATCGAGGAATAAATAATGAGCAGGACTATTGCAAATTGAGTGGACACACTTTGCCAAGCATGCCTCATCCATCACCACTGAATTTTGAGTGGCGTAGTGCTCCTCCAATGCCCATTAGAAACTATCTCAGACACGGCTGAGGAGGATAGGAGAGATCGGATCACTATGACAAAATTTGCCATTCTAGATTCGAACAATACTTTCAGTTCCTAATTGATGGTCATCGCCCCAAACCAAATACATACACTTCCTGTCGTCATGATCTTTAGGCTCACGGTATGTCGCCTTCGAGAAGAAAGCAACAGGTTACAAAGTTTACGGCGATTTTAAGAAAACTGACTGTGCATAACAATATACCACTAGGGGCACACGATTTCCTTTGTTTTGTATTTTGACTGAAGTGCCTTCAATGTGTGTTCTTCCAAATTTCCACCGAATTACTTTCCATTCGTTTAGGTTATCGTACCCGAAGACAAAATATTACACGAAGAACCTTTTACTTTCACGGGCATTTCCACATACATTCCCGACTGCACTGAAAACAAGTGACGACGTGGGAAGAAAATTTTAACGGAATGATTCATACCAACACTTGCATACCATAGCTTGGGATATTACACTGAACACGTTCAATCGGGGATGGAAAAATGGATACATTGTTTCATGTGAACGATCAACCTTTCTAAGCTAAAGGGAACAGGATGCATCTGCTAGGACTTGGCTTATATAAAGTTCTTCCAAGGCCTTAAAATAGAACAAAGAATTGAACGGTTCAATGCCTCTTTCTTTGCATTTACACAATGAGGCACAGACGAAAGTTCTCGTAGTTCGGCGTCGAGCTTTTAGGGCGGAACGATGTGAACTGAGGAATTCATAATTTACTCGTACGCATGCTTCACAAGAAAAGTCAAAATCCGAACGAACCACGGGGCGTCAAAATCATTCTTAAAGAGTGCTACTCCAACTTACACGTTTTTGAACAAAGGCGGAATCATTCATATGGAATTTTTACCTTAGCAAATTGAGCCCTGAGCCTCCTATACATCTCCCAGCACAGCTGGCAGAGTTCGCATCCCGTATGAGCAACGGTAACGGCTGCATTTCCGGCGAAGTCCTGGAAATCCTGCTCCATGTTGACCGCCATTTCGGAAAATGTAGGAATCCAAATGTTTGCCGCCTTGATGGAATCCTTGTAGGAACTTTCACTTTTTTAAATAAAAAAATATTCCGTATCCAGAATCTGTTACGCGGGCCACTACAAATGCCCGGGAGTCGTGGTCGCAGGCCAAGCCGAACTGTTATGGCTGCAGTCCGCTGCCGACTGATTTGAAAAGCGGATGTTGCCCGATTCCCCCAGCGCCCCCACTTTTCTTCGACATCACTTTCTCCCGCCGCCCGTCGAGGGCGCCACTAACGCATGTGACGACTTCGAGGCATTATCCCCCAGGCCAGACTCACGGCTACGTCACCGTTCTGAGAAGCCAAGGGAAGGGAAACCACACTCTCAAGCCGCCGGGAACTACTCAGAACTAACTTTTCACTTAGTGGGCTGGAGCGAAGAGGGGATAGAACCTAACACGGAGGTTCCGGATTTTTAATGTTATCCTGTGATATTTTTGTTACTGTTATTTCTTCTGATTCTTTTAAGACTGCGGAATAAACAACTTTAAAAACAACACTGAAAATCAATATGCCTTAGTAATTGTCTAGTGAAACGACCGGCAAATGTGGGATTCACCCACCGGGACGGTGTTTTTGTGCCCACAAGGGCTTCCAATGATCCACTTCAAACATAAGTGGTATGAGTCGAGGTACCACCCTGACTTTTACAGCCTCAACAAATGTAAAAAAATGATTCTACGCCCACCTTGATCCATCGCACTGATCGAGGGTAATGTGATTATTTTCGATAAACGCTGTTCTTTGAAGGATTGTCTCTTTCTATTTACCATCTTCCCTAAGGTAAATATATAGACACATCAAGTTATTTTTTATATTATTTAGCACTCAAATGTAATTATATTTTCATTGAATGTATTTGACGATGGGTTAGATAGAAGAGGGGACTGCCACAGTCTCAATCTCGCCCGAATAAAGCCTAATTATTGCTATAATCGTATAGGCAAAATTAACGTGTGACTCAACGGCTCCACTTTGTGAAAGTTTCGAATATTCATATTAAAACAGAGAACAAAATTATTTTTCCACAGATGTTTATTGGTACAACGCGTTTCACCCCACTATGGCATGATAGAATAGGAAAAGTACTATTGCATCTACGTTTTAACGAGATCCGCAACATAGCACACATGTATGACAAAGCAACACATAATTTCTCATTCAGTGTTTTAACAGAGAGTATCCAGCACTAAAAATTCAAAATCATTCATCACCGAATTTGCAAATGGCGAAAAACTTTGCCTTAAAGCAAAGCGAAGTCACAGAAAGCTGACCAGATGCCAATAAAACCAACAAATAGAATATTATAAAAGCAATAGCTGCCCTTCGAACAATAATGAAACACAATGAATATATGAAAAACATTTACTTTCACCTGACAAATGCCATGGTTCACCATGGTATGTACGGAGAAGAGAATTGATTGCCTTAGTGGTACGTGAAACGAATAATAAGGTCCTCTTGAATTGTTCCAGGTGTGTGTGCCTTAAAATTATACCTGGAACTACGAGGTTGATAACGAGGTAAACCTAAGGTACTACTTGCCTTCCTTCATTCTTCTCCTAATTAAAATATTAATATTTTTGCCCTATTCAACGGAACTAAGTGACATACATATTATGTAATCATAGAATAAGAGAAGGATGGACACAGGGAGGTAGAATGTAAAACTCACTCCATAAGAGTAGGTTCAGTAATCAAACATGTTAACCAGATGGATAACGATCTATGTAGTGGCTTGTAAATTTTTTCTAGATTAACAAAATAATTCATATTTTAACTTGTCTTAAAATTAGGAAAAAGAATGGAGAGCAGGGAAAATGTAGTTTGGTTTCAGGAAGGGGAAATAATTACGAATAATGCTCTGAAATGAAGCTCATGAGTGATAAGGAGACCTTGTATCTTTACTGCGTTTGCGGATTTTTTAGTCTTGATCTAATGGCTAAACGGAAAGTTTTGAGACATTTTGGAGCTTATCAGATAATGCTTGACAGACGTCAAACTCCCTCAGACGTTCATCGAGGAGCGTATGGCGTAAACAAACGTTTTTCATACCGATAAACAATAAAACTATCCAACGCAAATGGGGAAACGTCGTAAAACAAAACGCAAAACGGGGGAATTGGCGCCAAAAGCAACTCGTGCCGTGCTGCGCATATATAATATTTCGACTGCTATCCTTCGCATATAATTTAATCAAAATAGATTAGTACAGTGTTAACGCATTTGAAATTAAATTTCATACAAACGAAAGCCGAATCCTTAGTAACTGAGACACCAAAGCCAAACGCCATTGAAATTAAGTACGAGAATAGGCGTTCTCTATATACCAATTGTCCCATTAAATAAAAACGAACACCAAACCTCCAACTATATTTCTCAATTTCTACCTTTCATTCAACCGCAGATTTTTAGTTAAAATTTAACCAAATCGGGACAGTCCCATGATTTCAGAATAGGCCGCGGATTTGGGAAGCTACTTCACTCACGAACAGGAATACTGCCGCCACGCTAATTCAAAAGAACGTCACAGAGTAGCAAGAGTCTGTTCATGACGTATAAACCTGTTGCATTAGGTTTTGACGATGGAAACATCACGAGTGACAGAGAATTTAATCAGGACGCTTTCATTAAACGACGGGTGTTAATGCTGCACGAGATACACAACTTTTCCGTTCAGATCGAAACTGATTTTGTCAGGTAATTACTCCAACGCAAGGAATACGTAGGAAGCGACTAACAGGCGAAAATTACTGTCGGTAATTTCAACCACCTTGTGTCACTCACGACTGCTGCACTGTTAATACAATCTTAGGGTAATATCAGCCTCATGACAGCATGTTTACCACTTATTTCGCGTTTATGACCAGCAAGGTATAAAACTGCATCCGCGGCAGACTGCTAATATTTCACAGTAACGTTTGTTACAAAACAAAATGTTTATCGTCAATGAAATTCAATCATGGCAAACACCACCAAGTTTCGTCTTCATTATGAAACCATTGATCTCCTGAGGTGTTGTGGGACATCCTGCAATGCAATAAACTGAAAATAACGCGGAAGATTCTAGGAATTTGGCCAAGGTCTCTACGAGAGGGTCTCTTGGAAGAGGCCAAATTACATTTTTTTAGTACCCTGCAAGCCACCGCTAGGGTGTGTAGCAGTCGACTAAATTACGAAAAGGGCACTATAAAAAATTTGATTTAGCCATTGATTTATCTTATATGCCACAGGATAAATCATTGCTTTTATCTCTATGACTAGAGGATATTTCATTGTTTGATCTATAGATTCTGTCCCAAAAATAAGCAGAAAAATATTACGGGGAAAAAATAATTGCAGATCAGGATGAAATTACTATAAATTCTTTAAAATAGCACCCTTGTGCTAAGACACACCGATGTCAGGGCCTCTTCCTGAAAGGCGTCGATTGGAGCCTAGTTCAGGCACCTCGTCACGGCATCTTTGACGCTATCCAGCGTTCCAAAATGCTTGCCTTTCGCCCTCCTTTTTATTCTTGAGAGCAAAAAGAAATCCACATCGGGGTTGTAGGGCGATTAGGGCAGCGCTGCCACCTTGTGCTTGGCAAGGTACCCCGTCACGAGGAAGGCGGTGTGGGACAGCGCGCTGTCGGGGTGCAGCCTCCAATTGGCTAACGTTTCGTCCCTGACGCGTTGGCCTCTTTTCCGCAGCCTTTCGAGATATTGCACAAACAGCTTTTGCTGTTCACTGTCTCTGAGGCACAAACTCTGTGGATAACGCCTTTTGAGTCGAAAAATAAGAAAAAAATCAATCTACTCATTTCTAGGACAGACCCTGTATGTGGTTCCTCTTTTTGGGAGGCACATCCTTAGTGAATGCAACTGTTGTTCGAATGTGAAGAATTATTAACAACTTTCATTACACTCGGGAGGATGGCTCATCCTAAATTGACAGGGTCGTGTTATGTTTCGAGGGTACCAATAGTTTCAATCCTATATGACGGACATTGACCGACATTTTTTTAAGACGGATTCCTTAAGTCAACGTTATACATGTAGATTGAACCTTTTCTCCTTTTGCATAATTATTTCACTTTTATCTATCCTTTAGACAATCCAATTGATAAATACACCGTAGTCTGTGCTAATAACTTATTGTTTAAGCGTCGAAGAACATCACATCCGTACATTCACCCACGAGATCCTCTTTCTCAAACGCTGTATTGATAGAGCCAACGTTGAATTAAGGGGGCTGAAAATATTTTACCTCACACCCAAAGGGTGCAAAAGTGCGTGACAGGATGGATAGGCTACAAGCGAAACACACGTCACAAGGAGTGAACGATATTTTGGAAGAATAAACAAAACAAATGACTGATTATTAAGTTCATCCCTAAAATAATTAATACCAACTTTATAACATTTCAATTTAGCACATTTTTCCTAATAAGATTCCGCAACTTTTTTCCTCTTTCCCTTTAGCCTAGTAGTTAACTCCAAAATGTGTGTACATATCCCATGAAAAAAAACCTGTCTTTTTTCACCATCTTTATGATGCTGAAATTAAAAACTTTATGTGAATCAAAGTCTTACGCTTTCGGTTGCAATTGCAACACAAGCCTGATGTACTGGCATATAGGTATAGCTACACACTTCAAACGACGGAGCTTTATATAGTCTCTCTCGTAATAATCACGCATAAAGATGTCCTTCTTAACATTTTTCAATGATCCCGGATTCTAGACACCCGTCACATCTAGCCAATAAAATCTGAAGATGCCATTGCCGCTGACTCATGCAAAAATTGGCCAATTATTGGTTTGCGACCTTCATCTCATAAGTCTTCTGCCTGCTGGACAAATCAGTCCCTTAAAATTCGTCTCTCACGGATATCATTACTCCTATTCATACACTACTTTAAAGCCGTTTACGTAATTTACCTTAACTGAAAAAAATCAGCACTCGTTTATGTTTTCTTCCTTCCTATCCCCGTCTATTACTTATTCTAACAACTGTACATGTTCAGGAATTGAAAAGAGACCGCATTTGACGTCCAAATAAACATCAAAACTAGAGAAACAACGAAAATATGGTTTTGACCAGAAGAATGATATGTGCGGAACCTTGTTACAGAGACATGTACACGTCTATCACTCAAAGTTCAAGCCCTGGTTGATAAAAATACAAAAAAGGAGAATTTGTCATTGAGCACTGCAACAGTTTACATTATAAAAGTGCCCTTGCGTCGGAAAATACCATACGGACTCCAAGCCTAATTTTTATAGCACTATACGTTCAATTGCACATAATTAACAAGAAGAATTTAATAACATTTTTCGCTACCAGCTTCAATAATAGATGCCAATAACAATTAATTCACAATGGATAACATCTGTAGTTGTAATATCGGTGCGGTTTTTTAGGACGCCATATAGCGCGTACACTTATCGAAGATACGATTATACACGATAAGATTAACGATTATTGGAGTCAGACTTGGAGTCACAATCATCGGAGTCCTTACAAGAGGGAACACACCCATTATTGGCATCAGAACTTGGGCTAGTCTCTTAAACGAGTGCGTTCAACCATGTCGGAAAGAATGCGAAGAGGATAGCCCGACAAAAATTAATTTTCACATGACAGAATATGTGGTTTGCGTACGTATTAACGGATTACCCACGAACAGTTTAAAGAAAAATCAGGTAACACTCACACCTTCTACCAGAGCAACCAATTTAAAAATTTTACAAAACATTTTGAACGAGTCTAAAGAGAAATGCACGCGAAGACTCGGATAATTGAAGAGGAGTGCGGGCATCTTGCCGACAGCGATCAGAAATACCTTAAGCAGTTAAGGGATACTATATTAAATTTTACAACGAAAATGTCTCTTTCAGCGAAAGTTTGTTGTACAGAAAATCCGCGACATACGCTTAACTGCCTTGCCATTTGTGACCGCGCAGACATTCTCGAGTTTGAGACTTGAGACGCAGGAACATTCATTTCTTAAACTTCAAGAAAAAGCTTGTCCATCACGCCATTATTTCACGGGGTATTCTACTTTTTTTAAACAGTTAATGCCTCTGCATAATAGAGCGAAATGATATTCAATTCCCAGCGAAGATGGGTATTTACTTGATTCTTGTAATATCTAATGTATGCATCATGGCTCCAGCTATTGTCCTTCAAATCAAAAGCCGTGATAACTATTAGATAAAGGAAATAATTTCTTAAAATGTAAGTAATCCCCCGGCTGTTTCACGAGTTTTTAATAAAAACTCACCTCAAAGCACAAATTCTTTCGCTTTTTTTCACTAATTAACTCCAACAAAAGCTTCGAAAAAGTTATAACAATGGTTTCTAGAGATGCCTTCTCATGGATAGGTCCTAGGTGACCACTTACTGCCGGTGGCTAGCCGCTCAAAGCTACGATGGGATCGGTATCAAAGCATCGCCGGAACCGGCGGCAGGCGGCTTCGCGCAACTGAAATCTGTAGCGCAAAGACTACCCACTTATTAAGGACAATATCCGCGCTCTCTCATCAATATGAATAAAATTAATGGACTAGCTAAGGCACCCGATACCAACGAATGTCCTAGATAATAAAACTAATGAGAAACAATAAATCATACAAGTATGACGTTGCTTCATTCTTTCAAACTCGTTGACTCTCGAACTGCGTCATGCCTTGCTTTTGAATCCTAATAACTACATCAAATGAGATTGCAGAAGAATAAATCACGAAAGGTTACCAATCAGGCATTTGGTGCGCTCGAGAAGGGGACTGGTATTGTTTTGCCCTCTCTCAAAAACGCAGACTTCGCCAATGACAACCTCATGAAATATTGATGTTCAGCCCTAGAATACCATAAATATACGGATATTTAGATCTGCGCGCACTGGATTCTGCATTTCAAATGGAGTTGCTGTTTCACTTGCGTCTGCCCTCTTCGTTGGCCTCGGTATGGTCACCGAAACGGACTAGTTGCTGGACTAGACAGAATTAAAAGGACAAAAGAAAAATTCAAAGTTAAAATCTTAAGAACTGAAGAGCCTCGGCGATAACAATCATCACTCTCTCTTTCTCTCTCACAAAATGCCCTTCAATGACGGGACGTTTTTAGGAAAATGATCTCAAAAAATATTCTATTATAGTGCTGCTCCAAATATACATGGGGGAGTAATCCCAATTAAACACAAACCAGGATTTCTCTCGACTATTACGTAAAAAAAAATAACCACGGAAGAAATTTTAGAAAATATGCTCTCGCTCGATAAAATCACGTTCATCATCAACCCAAAGGAAAATATGCGCATCGAAATCGTGCAATGTTTGTACAGGCCTGGGAGTCTGTTCGTGTGGATCCTTGAGGTGCACCCTAATTACGTGGGCCCATTCCGAGGATATACAATACAAAGCGTAGTTATTGAGTGGGGATTGAACTAACGACATTTTAGAACGGTGTACAGGTCTACTCGAGAGGTGTACGGAACTTTACACAGTGACCCCTTACATCGCCCTGCTGCAAAAGGTTGTAAAACATCTGGGGAAATGGGTCAGGTCAGGTGATGAGTGTCTTATTACACTGGTTTTTCACGTTCCACTAGGAATCAAATCTTTAATCTTAATTAAAACTTTCTTCAATAGATTTTCATAGAATTGTATCATTTGAGTTATATTTGTATGGATAACATATCCTAGGAGTGATACTTATATCCTTTTACTTAGACAATTGAATACATAAATGTTGTGCGTGTCGATAAATTATTAATCTAATGAGAAAAAGCGGAATACTTTATGATTTCCACCCATTTGAAAAGAAAAAACGAAAAATCTTGAGGGAAACCATTATTTAATAAACACAAACTCAAAATAAAATGGAAAATCAACGACTTAAAATCCTCGACCGCATATGAAAAACAATTCACAGTAAGAAAAACACCTAATGATGAAAATTTTTATTGAAACTAGATTGCGCGCTGAAAAGATAACGGTGGAAATAAATAAAAAATCACAATTATATAACTGTATAATGTCACATTTTTACACAGGAAGAAAAAAAAACCGAGAAAACATTATGTCCCAAAAATTTCCATTCTCCGACGATTCTTGCATTTATCGCGGCGCATTCCCATCCCACTCGAATGATATCCCTTATCCGGCATGTCCGACACACCCCCGAAGACCTATAAACCGTGAAACTATTAACTGATGAGAGATCATAAAAAGGAGACACTGCGAACTGCGTGAACGATATGAATTTGCGTCACATTCGACGACAGCATCGTCGTCTCCGAAGAATATCGCTTGCAATGGAGCCATAATCTCACTATCCCGGGGGAGTGGGGAGATGAGTGAAAGGGGAATGGACGGAGCAGTGGGAAACGACTTGTGAAGGTTGAGAAAAATTCCGAGTATGACAACCCCACTCTCCCTACCCCAACTTCCTTCCCCAGTCAACAGTCTTCCTTCCCCAACAAAAAGATCCCTGTTTTGACGTCCATTGACTACAAAAGCATCCTTACGTCTTATGCAGAATATTTTCAAGTCGCAACAGCAACACAACATCGGACGATAATACTTCATTTGCATCATATGTGACATGATCGAAAACAATAATGCGCAATATATAAATACCCGGCCACTGTGAAAACAACAAGGTAGTCAATGAGAAGACCTGTTTACCTTTATGTCCCTTATTGCTGTCCTTGACACTTTACTTTCAATCCGAAATAATAATCTATTCACTAGAAAACCTATTTCGGGCTCATTTAAAACGACTACGATGCCGTCATACTCGGAAACCTCGATCTGGTCACAATCGGGACCTTTCAACATACAATAAAGACACATGGGTAACTATAAAAGTTGGTTATGTTAAGTATTAATGCTGCAAGTAGCATGTGTGAGATATAAATAGCATGTGAAGTCGCCTGAGTTCTCCTTGAAAGCAATGAGCTCACTTACTAATACAAGAGTGTCAGGTTTCTAGGGGCATGAACAGGCTGGAATACACCACTGATTCCAATAAGGCAAAAAGGGATACCGACATATGGATTACTGGGATTCACTTGGGCACAAGGGCCCGTTTCGCGACACTACCAATCAATTTACAATTTCCTAAACTCTAATATTCTATTGCAGAAAATTGTAACTAAATTAAAACTGCTCCTTTGTTATTGACTTTTCTGATTACAATACGGAGCGATTTAGAATGTTTAAAACTACATATATTCCCGGGAGTTATTCGAGATGTATTAAACTTACTTGAAACTTTGAGAAACACTACGGCTATGCTCGGAAAACAAGGAAAAACTCGAGTAACTCGCTCCCCTAAATTTTTCACCATCCAAAACGCAAACAAAGTAATTGGGACGAAATTCATTGAAATCTTCCGCTCCCAATAAAATGTTGTGGTCGAATGGAGAAACAGCGACTTTCATAACTATAAAACACTATTTATCATTCTATTCCAGTTACGATAAACTTACGACTTTTCGAATATACTATATAGTGAACATAAATGAATAGTGAAGTGAATGAATAACAAATAGATAATAATAGGATTCAAACGTGCAAAGAAATGGGTTTGGTGTTAAGTGGTGGAGAATAAATGATCAAGTACGAAAACGCGGAATTTGAACCCGTTAGACTAGGAATTTTGGAAATAGATAAATTGTTATAGCTACGAAAGATAACATGGCATAATTTCAGTAAATCAGTATACTAATAAGACACGTAAAAATGAATTTCAATTTACTCCTAACATATCTAATTAACCATTCATGACAAAATATATGACTATAGCGACTCATTTGTTTAGAAAATTCAATGAAAACACACAACTATAAATTTATATATAATTTACATCATCATACCATGTTATCTCTTAGCACAGAATACAGATTTCTAATTAATCTTTTTTCCTGGAAGAGTGATTGCACATAACTTCCCGAAAAGCTCAATGACAATTAAAGACGTGGGTGTGTCGAAAATCAGTTCATATCGAGGAGGAAAAATGTCCACACGACTTCTCCTTTTAAGATAACTTATTTAGATTGATAATTTGCAGAGAAACTTAAATCAAGCGTGAATCAAGTATCGATAATGCTTTCAGCTCAAACTCAAAAGATTTATAATAGAGCCGAAGAATAATTTCAGACATGGTTCTGGTGCCATATTTGAATCTACCCTATTTTGAATCTTAAAACATTTTTTTTAATTTCTATGTATATTTTTTAACATTTTCACCCACACGAGATACTTCAAGTCAACGGAACACAAACGACAATTCCAGCATCCTCGAGGAATCATTCCCGGATCTCCAGAGTTAGAAGGAGCCATGCCCACCGCCACCCCAGGCAGTGCGTATTTTCTTGTATGCATCTAATAGGAGGAGCGCGTAGCATAACTTATGCGATAACTTTGATGTTTAACTAAAACTATCTTCTTCACGGTGCGGATCTAATCGTCGCTACGGAGAGCTTGCAGCGAACATAGTTATCAGTAAGTTTTCGAAACGGAAATCTTCCGAAAGAACGGAACACCAACACTTCCTAGTAAGAGACTTGCTGGTTTCCAAGAAAATGCACACGCGTTGGCCTCATGTGCGCATGCGTCGCTGTCGTCATCGAATATGCATGTCCGAGGCTGAAAAGGATCGACAAGACTTTTCCAAGCGACATTGCAATGCAGCGTTGAAAAGACCTGCAACGCTGCTAAGTCCTTCCTGAAACCTTTTCGACAACTGGTGACATTTGGACTCGCTAAAGCCTCACCCGGCCGATTGGATTGTAAACAATTCTGCGAAGGTTGTGGAGTTTTGACTGTTGTGAAGTTTTGACTACGGTGGAGGAAGAAAGGTTGGGGAGAAAATTTGAAGGTTGAAGGCAGAGGGAACACAGAGAGACAAAGAGCCGTTCTAAAACGACCTCTTCCGAGTGTATTTCTTTCAAATACATGCAGACTATCTTAGTCGGAAAATTGATTACTGCGCATAGGAAAGAACTTTCAACCGAATAATAAAAATAGAGAAAATGGCTATCGCTACAAACGAGGGGAAATACTACGGACTCGTGAGGGTCTTCGACTGAAGTAAAATAGCTCTCAAATCTTTACTGTAGCAGTTTTAGCTATGCGCTGGCCGACGTTTATATCACGGCGGAGTTAACGCTGGATAATAAATTTGAAGCGTCTCATCGTAAACCATTTACCTCTCCATTTATTAGGAAAACAAAATATGTCCAATTAAAACGAGGGAGGATTTCATGACCGAGTATGACAAACTGTTACCTGAGGGAGATGGATTTAAAAAGAAGTCTGAAACGAAAGGGAAAGATACTGAATTTTTCACAAATAAAGAAGCCAATGATATTCATTCTTAATGCACCTTCTATAAGGACCATTTGTCAACTGTAAATTTGATAATTTTGAATAAAATGCGAAATTTTGTTACGACCTTGAACTGCTATGTAACATTCTGGTGAGAGATCAATGACCGACTGGGGAGAGGGTAACGAGGGAGAGATCAGAAATACCAAAAAGTAAATCAAGAAACCAATGCAAGCGAGCAAATAAAATTTTACGAGACTTATGACACTAACTGCAATCATTAATTTAAATGGAAAAATGAAAAATAAATTCACGAAAGGGTATATTTGCAAAATACCCCGGCATCACGACATAATGAATTATAGTTATAATATCGATGGGACCATTGAGCAATCAATGGCAACTAAGCATTGCACAATATGTGCGTTTACGGTCAGGTGGATCAAAGTTAACAATAAACGGACGAATTTGTAAAATTAAAAAGGAGAAAACTTTTTTCATGCCAAGCACATGCTCCTCGCTTTGCAATTCGAATTCTCCATGTTTCAGGCGCCTTGCAGTATCAAAGACGCTAAATTAGTTATAGAAAAACATAGAAGGCCAACAAAAGGCCGATGCTCAAGAATCGAAGTAACCATGAGAATGAATGCAACGCGGTCAAATTCTGAATTTCCTCGATGGTTAATTCATAAATTATCCGCCGGTGAACATTAAAAATGGTATCCAAACATAACCCAGTCGAATAAGATATAACACTTTTTCTAAACATTACATTGCGATATTTGACTACGTGCTAAATCATCTTTCAAGCCGAACCAATGCGTTAAGTGAAGTGATCAGTGGAACAGTGTACCATTATAAAGAGTCCCCTAACATTGGTCCTCTGACAAGTTATCGGCCAAGTTGAGAAAAATTAATATCAACTACCTCGATAAGGAATTATCGCTATTCAAGATGAGTGCACACCAGCAATTGGGAAGACGCGTGTACGCGGACGTGATTGTGTCTGCGTGTGAATATTTATATTCGTAACGTTAGTCACTGGCGTGAGGATCGCTTGTCGCACTTAAAAACGAAAAAGGCAATCACAATTTTGTTTCTTGAATATTTCTGTGGCACAACCACCTTTTTCAACGGAATAAGAGTGAGAGAACAGGTCATGGGCAGGAGGGAAGGGCAGGTGTAGGGGAGTGAAGAGGGAGTAAAGGAGATGGCTAAGGGGAGGAGGGATTTGAGGGTGGGGTGATCGGCAGGAGTGGAAGGAGGGTACACCCATAGTGGGCAAGGTTCAGACTGGGTTCGCCCATGATCCCAAGAACCAAATGCACGCCACCAAGTTTTTCGAGCTTTGTTTATTTTTTAAATTTATTTATTTAAATACCCTACAAGCCACCGCCAGAGTGTGTGGCAGAATTGAATACACACAAGACTAATTTTACCCGAACATGACCCTACCGCGGTCGAACGATGTTATTATGATCCCCTATCGTTCGTGCAAAAAATAATATCTTAAATCTATCTGTTCTACACTTAATCTCTCTAATTTTATTAACATGATCTCTCCTACCGTAGTACGATGGGGGTAATAATACATTTTAAACATCACTGCCAAACAGACGCCCTTCCAATTTATGCAAGAGCTGCTATCTGTTATTTAACCTTCGCTCCGTGAGTGATTCCCAGGCTAGCTGCTCTAATATTTTGGGTACGCTACTAAGTTTATCCTAACGTTTTACAAATCTAGTTCTTCTACGCTGCACGCGATCCACTTCGGCAATTAATCCAAATTCGTGAGGATCCCATATGCTTGCAGCATATTCTAAATGAAGCCTAACAAGCGACAGATAACATTTCTCTCTGACCTTTTCATCACATTTCCTCAAAAATATTCTAATAACCCTAATTGTTTGTTGGCTTGTATCACATATTCCCCGTATGGGTTTCACCCAGGTGAGATCGTGAGTGAGGGTAACTAACGCCTGTGTAGTTAATTGAGTCTACACATTTCATTTCGATGTTCCGATGCAGTAGGCTTTCTGGTGGGATTCGCTCTTTTCTCAAAAATTTGCAAGTAAAATTCTTATTTCCAAGTTACACACCAGCGATGTATAGCATTAAGGTCATCACCCCGACGCCCCGATATCCCTGCTGAAAGCACGCAACCTCTGATTGATGCCTTCCACTCGGCTCCAAACCAGAGGTCCACGATCAATCCTCGGGACAAGGCTGCAGATCGAGAGCGTCACATCAATCCCCTCGACACCACCCACCCGCTTCACTTCCGATTTCAATTCCCTGAACGAATTCAGAATCTCTTCAGATCCACGGTCGACGGCACCGTTGACGCCAATATGAGCTACGACCCACAACCTGGGACACTTCGTGCCGCTTTGCCGCCGCTCCAACCGCCTTCGTCACCTGTGGCATGCCACCACTAGGAATGCACCATGTCGTCAGGCGCTGGCTCAAACCCTCATCGTCTGCCCTCTCCGGCAATGAGACGTTAAGTCATCGGGGGAAGGGAAACAATAATTGTTACATTGCGGAGAGGGACATGTTTGGTAACTGCAAGAGAGAGTGATGTGGAATGTTTGCAAAAGGCGCGGTGATTATGTATGCGAATGTTGGCGGGTGTGGTGCATTTCCCAACGTAGGAGGAGCATAATTTGCAATTTAGTTGGTAACCTATATTACGGGATGTGCGAGAGGGAGCACTGCGTGATGGGAGCGAATTAGCCAGTTGAAAATGGAGGTAAGGAATGGTGAAGACGGCATTTTTCACATTTGGGCCAATTGCCAAGTATTGGTGTGTATTCGTGGACGACGGAGGGTTAAGATAATGACTTCGTGGATTTTAATACGTTGTACACACTGACTTTTCGTTTAAAAGTGAAGGAGGGGCATTTAGGTAGTAAGTCAACCATTGTTCTTTGGTTGGTCAGAATAGGTATAAGGTCTTCGGGGATATGCTATAGGGACTGAATTCCCGGAGAACACGTAGGGCAGATGTAGAGGATGTGTGAGTTTTTATTGGAAAGTTTTAGGCGTGTGAAAAATTTCCGAGGATTTTTTCAAGCCACTCAGCTTAGTTGAGGAGAGCGTTGTGTAAATTGGTGAGATATGTAACAAGAGACTTACGAGTGTTGCAGGTTCAGAGACGGCGGATGAGGAGTGAGAACGAAAAGGAGCGTTTAGTGTGTGATGTATCACAGCTGGTTTAGTAGAGATATTGCAGTGTGTCAGTGGGTTTTATGTGTACATACCTAGTTGTAGAATTGCTTATTGGTGAGCGACATATTAACGTCGAGGAAAGTGATTTCTGGGAAGATTAAGTGGAAGTGAAGGAGAGAGAGATAAAGAGAGAAGAGAAAGCGTCGAGGGAAGACATACTTCGAATATATCGAAGGAATATAAATAAGGATACATACAAAACACATACTAATATCATATATGTATCTCGTATATCATCTATGTATCTAAACCAAAAGAAATGTTGCAGGGAATAACAGGAAAGGAATTTTTTCTTCAGGAGGCCTAATATAGTATTTGCGTATGAAGGGCTGAATCTACTCATATTTGAACAATTAATTTTCTTTTAAATTTATCGATGAATACATTAAAACTTGTTAGCATAAAAACAATTCTGCATTGGCCCAGTTCCACTGACCTTGGATTGACTACCGACGAGACTTGTTTTTAACCTATTGACAAACTAACGGTCTTGGACCTCAACCCTCAACAGCAGTTTCCAATACATTCCAGGGTATCCAAACCTCTAAAACAGGTCATCAATATATGACTTTGCAAGGAAAGTTCGATGAAGGGAACTCATGAGGTCGAACTTCGCGAGAACACAAGATAAACTTAACGCGAATATAAACAAATAAATCGTACAAATGGTTGTGGTTCATTTTTATTCCCTTTCTTTCGTGTAACATATAACTAATTTATTAGGTGAATTAACCCTTGGTTTGATATAAGTCTTCCTCCAGCATGTGCATGCATATTAACTAAATATTTTTCCCTAACCCCTTCCTCTACCATATCCTCACAGATCATCCCACCCTTCCCACCTGGTGCTTGCACCCACTGCCAAAAACCTCTTTGGTGGGTTGCGGGGCATTTATGTCGATATCGAATAGATTGATTGGGTTTAAACGACAATTCAACGAATGGTTGGTATTATTTAAAGGTATTATTAAGGTTTTAAGGTGATAGCTTCAGCCATGTCGCACCGCAATATTAGTCTGTAAAACTCTATTGTGTTGGAACGAAACATTTGAGACTGGCGTGATGACTTTATTTGTCATAAGTATTAAAGAATTGAAAAATTGAAATACGAAGGCATACTGGATTTCTTTTGCCCCGATTTTTTTTAAAGCAAGGCTCTGCCAAACGCTTAATTAGTCTTCGCGTTTTAGTTTCCCTTCCTTGAAGAAAAGCATCGCTAACAAATTTCATCTTTTCCTCATAAACATACCTGTGTTCTTCTTTTACTAGGTTTATTCTTTTACTTTATCAACAACGAGCCATGTAATGATTGTGATATATGAAAAGGGAGAAGTGGGGTATGAAAAACATTCAGGACGAACAATATAATAATAACCATCATACATTTTCAAAGACAATAGCTATAAATTATTAAATTAATAAATCTTTTATATAGTAAAGGAATGAATGCATACTTAAAATCATGAGTTTGGTCATGGAGAGTTCATCATCATGGGTTATCAATCCAAGGATTAGTTTGTAAGTTTTCCAAACTACCCTGTTGTCAACGAATCTCTTTATTCCTTTATTACGTCTCCTCGGTTTGAAATCCTTCATTACCTGCTTCTTGTAGTCCCTGCTTAGCCTTACTCAGTAATTCTTCTCTTCCCATCTTTATGTTTTCTTAAATTATAGTTTTCAGTACACTGCCGTGCCTACGAATGTATTCAATCATGGTAGCAGGTTGAAGTAAAATATTTTTGTCATATTGTCAAGCTTTATTCCTGTTGCCCTGAGATGAACTGGAATTTGTGAGATTTAAAAGCAAGATGATCTCAATCGATACTCCATAAGAACTAATTCCGACAATTTTCAGAAAAATTTAAAAGCAAGATGATCTCAATCGATACTCCATAAGAACTAATTCCGACAATTCTCAGAAAAATATAAATCAACCAAATTTTTAGTTTATAAACTAACTTTTTAAAGCGACGAATAAAACAATGAAGAACTAGGCAAAGTATTTACAATGGATCAAATTTTCATTTTCAAAATATCATTTGATTTTATTTAGACAAATCCTCTATCTTCACGTAAACTCAGAAGAAATAGCGTAAAATGCCACCATGAATAATTTTCATCTTATTTCGGCAACCATTATTTGTTAAAACAATCAATGCACAACCCCGGGAGGGCACAACTCCAATGACAGATCCGAGGACAAAATGGTTGCTCTGGGATCAAAATACAACAATCGCACGCAACCGCTATGCTGATAGAACAAATTCCACGGAAATGGTCGAAGACCATTCTCCTCAAAATAGATTAATTTCATTTTGCCGATAAGGATGACCACTCCGAGGGCGCAGTCCTCACCTGTGACGCAATGAACTCTCGACTATGACTCAGGAGTTCTTCGCTACGGGAACGCCAGCCTGATTCCCCTTAGTTGATGTTTCACAAGGCGAATGCACAGAGCATTAATACCACCGCGACGTAAAAAAATGGCTTCTTCGATCGAATGCTACGTTCGGATCACGATGGTGCGGTGGCTTCCCACCCAGAAGAGGTGGCTTCGTCTCTCGACGGCGGTAGGATTTCTCAAAAGGTATCCCGATCCCTACTTAGGTGCCACTTAGAAGTGAAGTACAGATGGGTTCTTACATTGCGTGACCCCCTGGCGTCTTTAGTTAAGAACAGACTAATGCCGACGCCGGGTTTCTCTCCACCTTTTCCCCGTTCTTTGAAAATCCTAGCCCTACGTAATTCCCCACATCCGTTACTTTTGGCGCAAATTAACCCAGCTGTTAGTCGCCTCCCGCCATCTAAAGGTAATACTCGTCCTACTCCTACGGGCGTAAACATCTGAGTGAGGCAGAATATTGCCTCAAATCAGTTAATATGAATGAGCCATTATCATGGGAACTCGTACGGTGGAAACTCAAGGGGAGAATTTTACGTAGATATCAATTTATTAACCTTAAATTACCATAATGCTATCAGTTTTTCCGACAATATTTAATGGCAGAACATTGCAATTAATACCCAATACATCTGTTTGTGAATTCATCATTTTATTCAGGCTGAACTTGTTTTTGTCGATCAAAGTCCTATTTTTTTGAGAAAATTATGCGCAGCCAGTGAGAAGGACGTCGATTCTGAGAACATATACAGCTGGTTATTATACCAAGGGTTTATTCTGCTCCTTAACGGATAAATAGGAGACATTTACTGGGTTGACTTACCACGGGGAAGTGATAATGCTACATCAATCGCTTCTGGACTGCAGCCGTTATAACACAGTCCTTCGTCTCCACCCGAAACAGACTGGGCGAAGTGTTAAAGCGGGAATTAATGGCAGTAGCTTGCATGATAGTTGAAATAAATCGGATCTCACACTGAAACCTAGAAAATTTGGACCATAATTTTTACTTTATCAGGTTAGGAAAATAATAATTCCCTTGGCGTAGTGTTCACAAATTACCGCATTATACGGCTCCGAAATAGTAGCAGAATGGTTCGTACACTCCAGATTGACAAAAAGAGACTTATGATGTTTAAAACAAACGATGCACTCAAAACAATTATCTCTAAGATATTCATTAAAAAGCTATCTACTTTTAGGTGTGATTTTTCGGAGTATTCGTTAACCCTTCTCTGGCGCGATTTATCAGAAGTTATACTTCTTGGATGCGATATGTCTGCCGTAGTGTAAATCGTCCGTCCTATGTAATGACTGGAAGCCAAGGATTTAAAAGAGATGGTCTTTCTATGTGGAGTTGGATTTAGCTTGGGAGTTTCCAGAGGCATCCCCCGAAATTGAACCGGTTATCCTTTAACGGGCATGCCAATTATCTACCCCACTGGCTACCACAATGCCCGGATTACACCCAATTCCTCAATGATGTGAGACTATCTGCGAAGCCAGAATACGACCTCGTACATTTCTCAATTCTCTTCGAAACGTAAGGTCAAATGATTTGGATTTTCAGGCTCCCATCTTGTGTACGAGTATGTCGCGAGACAAATGGTTTTCGGAGTTTAACCATTCTGCAGACAGTACTCAGCTAAAATATAAATATAGCTGGCGGCATTTACAATAGAGGAAAGTTAGGTTAATGTACCATTTAATATTGTGTTATCCGATTCAAGTGATTAATAGGCTATCTCACAATGAAATGAAATCATCTCGTAACTGGCATGACGCTAGATAGTTCATGCAATTCCCCCAATGTAAGCCTCGTGCTCATATCATGACAAAAGACTTGTTACGCAAGCGCATGTCTGTCTCTTCAAGGGAAAACCTAGTAAGCCATATAAGCTAACTCAAGTCACGTGCAGGAGTTTTTTCAGTAGCACTTAAAAAATGACACAGAGGAATACAATCACGAGTGTTTGTAAAACTAAATGAAAAACGAGGAGGTAGGGTGAGTTAGTCGCAAAAATATACCATTAGCTTGAATGTAAATGATAAAGATTAACCGCCAATCCAAATATTACATTATATTTTATTTACTGTAGAGAATATTGACATTATACTTCAAAATGGCTGCTTCCGCTGAACTTCCCTTCAAATTCAACACAACGGATGCAGACTGGAAATATAGTGTCATATATACAATCAGTTCTAAGTTACCATTTATCATAGCGATGAATTGAACATTAATAAATACGAACAGTAACGACATTTCAAAAGAAAACTAGCTGTTCAAAGCATTCGACATTAGTCGACAAGCGTTTTCCTTTTATTTGATGCCTATCTTCTGAATGAAATCACAACAAAAATAACGAAAGTGACGAGTTCTTTATCTCTCTCCATAATCAAGGGCGTGCATCGTCGAGCCGTGAGAATATCTGACACCAAATCTCATTTCGCAAGGACTCAGTATATCTTTCCGGTATCGTTAATGATACGTCAGTCTGGAAAATCCGACTAAACTATGCCGCTGGCTAAATTTCCTCAATAAATCCCCTGTACTGGTAAATAATAAAAATATACAATTTACTACTAAAATCAACAATTAAAATTTACTATAAGAATGTTAACATTACTGCATTATTTTACTATCTTCTGCGCTCGACCGATCCCTCCTACTTGCAAATTATATCCAAACATGCAGACTTTCGAGTTAAGTTTATCTGCAGATTTGAACGACGATTTTAACGACGGTTGAAAATCTTTCATTGACGTAACAGTAGGACTTACCTCCTTCACATAGCCTTCCGCGTGACTGCAGGATGCTGTTTCCATGACACAAGAGATATGGAAATTCCAATGTACAACCGAAAATTAGGGAAAAATCCAGACTTTCTATCTTAATGTTCAACTAAGTTCACGACTTCATGCTCAACTGAGTTGATCTAGAGGAAACGTCGCATTGATTTTCCTGATAGCGGACGCGGCTTCCGAGGTCTCAACAAGAGATTAAACGTATTGCCTCATACGATGAAAAGAATTAATGAAATTCATATAAATTCTTAACTACGAGAATAATATTTTTCACAATAATAATTTTCAGGTAAATAATTCCCAAAGGAATTATTTCCAGTTAGCCAATTATTTCCCCGCTTACATTGCTAAAATAAACAGAAATTTACATACGACACATTCTCAGGATTCAACTGTGGAGTTTGACTTAAGAAATTCGACCTACTGTTATTAAATTAGACGCGCACACGAAAGTAAGTGAGAAGAGATTTGAAAAACAATAATAATGGAAGGGATTAATATTAAACAAAGAATAGTAAAATTCCTTAAATAAAGTAAAGAAACACTGCAACACTAGAGACCGACGGTACTCGGCAGTCGTTATCTCGCTAGGACAGAAAAACCTCTTACAATAGAGGGAATAAAGATTAGGTCTTGATATGGAAAGTTGCTAATATATTCCAATTGCGTATATTCTACCCCACCATCCGTTGAACAAATGGATATTCAACTGGCGTCACAATAGCAAACTCGTGCACGGCACCAATCGGACGCAAATACAATGCTTGAGCTCATCCACTGATTGAACAGTGCACTTTTGTTGATACACGATGCTGGGATATTTCTCGATGCAGGGAAGCTATTCCTTGCAACGTGAACACGACAACGAGAAGGAAGCGAAGGCAGCGCAGGAACAAAAGCAATTTCTTTTCTCCCCCTACAAACCTTTAACTCCCCTGACCCTAGTCATCACATTATGAAACCCGAACGGAGTCGGCCAGGAAGTCGGGGGAGGGGGGTTTTGGAGACGACATCCCGAGGTGTGAGGGGAATGCGGGGTGAGGTTCGGGACGGGAGCCCCGTGACATCGAGCGACACGTGCAGATCCAATCGCGAACTTTCTCCCGACTCGCGTAATTTAGAATCGAGGGAGTCGCGAAGGGCGAGCGGCCTATCGATCGGAGGAGGGCGATCCTCATCGCCGCCGCCTTGCCACCTTGGGGTGCCCCCTCGACTCACACGGGAGGAACGCCGCCTGTCGCGCCTCGAGGGAAATGAGTTTATGAGACGGGTACGACTTCACCCGCATCCACCAACCGAGTGAATCGACGCCGGTAAGCGATGGATCGGTCACGGTTAAGGACAGAAATCTAGGGAAAATGGATTGACGACGGGGAGGGCGAAAAGAGATGATTGCACAAGAGAGAGGGGAGAAAGACAAGAGAGACGGCGAACGTAATGCAACCGAGCATCGTGTATATGGAACGAACGGGACGCTATGCGAGCGTTCTTGACATAATGAAGGACGGTGGTTATATGCATCATCCCACATCCCCACGCGTCCGCTCCCCTCCCACCCCAATCCTAATCCACCGACCGCGGACATGCGACCAATCTCGACAAAGACTTGCATAACCTCATCTAGTTCCTCGGTGCTGGCGGAATGCGCGGCTATCTTTCGAAGCGGTGTTGTTATTTTTCTCCCTTTATTCATACGGCAGGGATGATTTTCATCGCCGAAGATCAAGGTTGCCACACTCTTTCCCCCAAGCGAAAACAATTTAATAATTGAAAAAAAAACTTATACAATTCGCCGTCTGGGGAATGGCTCTATGGAAGTCGTTTAAATCAGGGAAAGCCGTCATTATTCCGAATGTTATATGGATTAATATGTGGATGCTGAGACGTAGATGTGGAGGCAGATGGAAAAATTGAAACGGCCGGAATAATAGGCAAAAGAACTTTCAAGCATGGCAGAGGAAGATACAAGATTGTTGGGAGTAATGTAAAGAAGGCAGGAGAGATTGATGCGGGGGGATAGCAAGTGGCAATGAAATGCTGAGAACTGCTATAGAGCGGAGGAAAAGGATACGAATGCGGGACATGAACAGGATGAAAGGAGATAAAATAAATGTGGAATTGAAGAACAGTTTACTGTTGTGTCGGATACCATGTTGATAGGCAAGGCTAAGAAATGTAGGCATACTGTCTGTCTCCATCCAAAATCTACCTTAGACGGTTGACTAAAAAAAAATTAAAATAAATACAATTTATTTGGAATAGGTCTAAAAACAGCACTTCGACCTTTACAACGAACATGATATAACAATTTGACAATTACATACACCCAAGCCGTATACGGAGGAAAAAACAGGCGGGAATCGAACCCGCGACCTCTGGGTTTGCAGACGAAGACGTTACCTCGCCGCCACCATAAATGGAAAAATTCCCTAAATGAATACACAGGCAGGAAAGAACACTGAACGGTATGAAAGAAATTAGGAAGTAGACGGAGTGAAGTCATGGTTTACTGTGGTTATGAATGTTATTGTATTTAGTGTATTTTTAGACTGGGCTTAAAAGTGTAATGCTAGCCAGTTAGAACTACGAAGTGCTGCATCTCTTCAAAAACCAAAATCCATTGCACACTACCCAAACTAGCAGGCTACTATTCATATTAATAACGAAGAAGGTCATTTGCAAGCGCTATCCCTTGGTTGCTTACCAAAGGTAAAGAAAATTAATAACTTCCTGTTCGAGATAGCGAGACGAAAAAAAGATAAGGATCGAAGAAGAACAATGGAAAATTTCCTCTTCACCAATCACGACGGACAAAATCCACCATAACTGACACACCTACACATTTTTCTTCGAAAATCCATCACATTTCTTGACTGCCAACCCCTTTTTCTAAGCAAAGAGCTTTTCACCGTTACTTTGAAATGTTTTTCTCATAAAACATCAAAATTTCATAGTGCAGGAAATTAAAGACTATTTGAAATCCTCTGAGATGGAACAATAGAAAAGCAGCATATAACGGTACCGGTAATCAACAGAAGCAGAAAATTATGGCTTTGAGGCAACTGGACCGGGTAATTGGAGGGAAAACCTAAGAGAAAGTAGCATCATTTAGACTAGACGTTCTCTTCACTCACTCGAAAATCGATTTTTAAACAAATCCGGATTGTTTCGACACGATCCGACGAGGTAATGACCTTTTGCGGGAAATATAATACGATGATCAGGACTTTCAATCCCTCGAAAGAAATCGACTTATCCGATACGATGCATTTATTCACAATTTATTGTGATTTAACACCGATTATATTCATAATTAACTTACATCGACTCGACGTACAATCGCCTACTTCTATGAAAGCCCGTATGGAGTAGGGGCGCAAATAGGTTGATGTCTCTGTACTCAAAATGGGCACACGTACATATATATCGCCAGAACTATTACGAAATATTTACTCTTTATTTCTAAATCAAGGGAGCGTCGGCTAATAATTTGACAAAGATTAATGAAAATCATATTTTTTCAAACAAAAACTGACAAAATTATTTTACAACCTTTCTTTTAATTCATCTTTTCTAACGAAAGTAATAAAACCAACACCATATGTATTGCATTGAATGTTACTGACGCTATCACTAAACGGTTAGCCTTGGCTTATAATCAAGAGAAATAAAATTCGAACTCGAGCCCCTTGAAAGGTCAACATTCTCAGACGAAGTTATATTTAAACGATCATCGCAATAAAACCTTTATTCGGGATCTACATCACTGGTCCAATACGCGTTCCAATGATATTATACCAATTTTCTATAACGTTCTTCGGCTAATCACCTAGGATCCTTACCGTTTGCCGGAATATTTAAATTGATTTATTTAGTTTCAACATTAAATCTCGCAGTGACAAAACACTCAGGTCAACTAAAACAAAAGGCTGAGTAAAAATAGTTGCACATGTAATATCAAAAAGAGATTAACAGTTTTTGCGAAAATTTCCGACAAAACCAGAGATCAGAATGAAACGAATGGACAATTCATTCCTGACTGATAGACAGTAACCTACCAACTAATCTTACTACGCCACATGACATGAAGATATTCGCAGCCTAGGAAGTTTTCCTCTTATTTCCTTCTCTATGATAAAGTAAAAAAATGATGCTATGCCGTGGATCAATAATTGGTAGAACGAGAGAAATACTGAGGCTAGAAATCATTTCTCATAACCAAATAATGTGAAACATGAAGATAATGTGATACATCGACACCTGGTCTGTAACACATTTTCACATGGTGGAAAGATATTATTTCGTCATAGATTGTAAAACATCTTTTCAGACACTCATTGAATTAAATATGAATGTAGGCGAAATGAATTAAATTTAACCAGCAAGGTGTCATTATTAACTATAACGGAAGACAACGATGCGATGCTGAGGGCGGAAACGACGACAGTGGAAGTAATAATCGGAATTATATTATTTAAATATTTAAATTGCAGTTTATTCTTCCATTTCGAAAAGGCTTGGCTGTGTTAGTCAACATAGATTGACAAGTTTCTCCTCCGCTCCAAGAAGCGTCTAGGGGTATTTCGGCGGCCGTCGATTTTTTGGACGGTATACATTGGATCTGGTGCAGCCAACAAGGAAACAAACCGAAGGTAACGCCGACTCAAGGACCTCGGGGTAGCTGTAGCTCTCAACCGAAGGACCGCTGGGTGGATGCAAAGCTGGCCAAAATACGAACAGTTAACGCAGACATGGTCACGCAACAGGGGCGCAATCTTCTCAGCGGGGAGAATCCCTTGGTGTACGATAAAAGTGGCTTTTCACTTTTCTTTCTGCGGTGCATATCCTCAAGAAATGCAAGTCTCTCAGATCGGAAGAATACGGGGCGGCCTTTATGACGACCGTAATTGATTAGTCACATTTTTAAAAGTCATCAACATTTTCAACAGCATAACGAGAGTGACCGACTTTCAAATGTTTTCTCCAAAACGAGGACTGCTGAAGTTAATGCGAAAAATGTAACATTTTCCCAGATCTTGATTTATTTTTCTTAATGTATTAACCAAAACTCAGAAAAATGAATAACAAGAAAGGAGCTGGCACTATAAGTATGTTGGCGCCGTAAAACAACACCATCGTCATTCATTTAGATTGTGGCCGGTATTTAGAATATCTCCGGCAATATCTCATGTGTAACGTCAAAATATGCTACGACCGTCATTTCTGAGGACGCCTCCCGAAACGAAAAAAAAAACTGTTGCTAACCCAAGCTGCCCAACGCGGCCAGACCCGAAATGGAAAAAGTCTACACTTCAAGTCGCTGCGGAAGCCCGAGTACTATTTATAAAAGAAGCACTTCGATTGTCCGTAGAATATGATAATTCATCTACCATAGGTCTTGTTTACTTGAGATTTGCATGTATGTATAATGAAGCCAATATAATTCGAATCCCCCATCCACCATCTTTCACCACAGTCATCCTCTTCAAACCAGATAAGCTCGTTTTACTTCACTTGATAGAATAGGAATCGGAAAACGCTAGAGTGAAAAACCACCAAAATATGTAGCTACAATTACAAACCTAGAATTTGGCGAGACGAATTAAAAAAAAAACAAAGCAAGACTTCACCGATATGCACCGCTCTCGCTCTAATGAGTATGATTTAACAAAAAAAACAAAATGAAATCTTTCATGCAAATCGACCTCTTAAGTGAAATATCGATGTTCTTTCACTATGTACAGGAGAGCCCCTCCTTTTTTTCATATTCACGACCGATTTTACTGACTTGCTACTTAGATTTACTTTAATGCTACTTGAAACTGCATTGATCTAGAGTTAAGAAAATTTCTTTTCCTACTAAAATATGGTGAAGTCAGGAGAAAGGTTGAGTTCCTGCTTTGACTAGACTGTGAAGCATAACCCACCTAATCTCCATTCCGAATTAAATACGGCTATCGACAGAATACAGACAGATACAAGTATTGCTGTTATTTTTTCTAACATCGAAGGACCCGAAATGAGGTTGGCGAGACTTATCTGTGCATG
The DNA here is from genome assembly GCF_022747635.1 of Hetaerina americana. NCBI lineage: Eukaryota > Metazoa > Arthropoda > Insecta > Odonata > Calopterygidae > Hetaerina > Hetaerina americana. Next base: position 40,138,102 of record NW_027286985.1, read on the forward strand.
CCAATCTCGAAGCATTAGTGCCGACGGAAGGCAATCCTTGAAAATTCGCCCGCCCTAATGCCACGGGTGGATTAAAGTTTTTCCCAGATTCAAGGACCAGATGCTTGAGGATATTCGATAACCTACAATCGTTTTCATGAGGACTTATGTAAAATCACGAAGACGAGGACAGAGAATGTAAACAAGCACAACTAACCGATATAGGTTCTCCTAATATTTTGGCGTGAAGCTATTCCACTAACACTCGGTCCGAGTCCATCTTATTTCACCAGAATACATAATAGACAACGAAGACAAAACTAAAATGAGTACGGAAACTCATTCCATAACAGCATCCGCCATAGACATTCCAACGCACACGTAAATAAAGGGCGGAGGTTGCTACAGTTTTCACTGTAGCCTTTTAAAAGGAAATCTTTACGAATTCATTCCAACAAAATTCGCTCCAACGCAAAAATATATTTTTGTTCCGGCATACGTCATAATCGACTGGTCATAACTATCGTCGCATTTTTCAATATTTTTCTAATAGTGGCATCACAACCTTGGTAATTTTTACTCGTGACACTCCTATTCCTTTATATAATTATTCACGTTTAATTAGCTGTTTGATATAATAATTAATCACTCATATAGCTTACTTCATTTGTATGTTTCAAAAAAATTGTAATAAAGATCATACCCCATCCGTTTGATTCTCATAAAAGTTAATTTCAAATTTAGGGAATCTTTGGAAGTTTTTAGAGTCACGGGTAGAGGCCAGGCAAATATTGTAACTTCGAAGAAGAACAACGATGTTGTCGCAAACCTGATATAATGCCATCGCAAACTAAAGATAACGTTATTACTGCCATTCGACAAAATTGTAGCTAGAGGTCGCGCACGGCCATTCTCCCTAAAAAATCGTCTTCTCCGCAAATTTTGGTTTTCCATAGTGAAAACATACCGGAAATACATTTAAAAATATTTATTAATATGCCTTGAAAATCTTAAATTTAGGCAACATTCCCCGACTTCTCTATGGTTTTCCCGGTCGCTGCGCGATTTCCCCGTCTACTTCAGGTTTTTCCAATATTACCTGCCACCGGCTAAATTGATGACGCTCTCATTTTGAGTGCACACTCCTAGTCCAAAATATGCTGCTGTAAAAAAAACGTTATTTCCGACTGCGCCTACTTGAACGACGAAATCTACAGTTAGCAGCTGACTTCCCTTGCCATTACCTAAATATTAAAAATTATTACTTCGCTTAAAAAATGAATAAATGAAAATATCGAAAATTAATGCTAATAATAAAGAATAGATCGAGTTATTAATGTAAAATAAAGTTTGCCCTTTGGTATACAGGAAACATTCTAAGTGTAGGCAGATGGGCTAGATAATGCCTGCTCTTCTCAACATGGCTGGGTCAATTCACGTTTCCAAGACCTTTTTTTTAAATCCGCTGACCATTAATTTTAAATAAAATTCGGAATTTTCTCCACGCTGATCTTGGGCTTTAGTAGCCGTTACTTGATCTTGAAGGTTCCTCAGAGTTCTGCTGCGCGTGGGAAATACTTGACGCGACTGAAATGCTTGGGGCGTTACGTACCTATCCTTTCAATCTCAAGAAGTGTTGGGGGCTGTGTACGTACATACTCCATCCCATTGTCTCCTCAAACTGAACGTTGTTTTCGGCGCTGGATACGATTGCTTATGCTTACATCCTCATCCTCGTTTCACCCAACTCTGACGGCAATTTGCAGCAACCATTAATTCGTCGCTTCGGAGCCACTTTGTATGGAAACGTTGAGGGACAAGCCACAAAGGCAGCAAAACTATCGTAGAAAGACACGTCCACTAGTTCCCTACGCTTGAATTAATGGTGGCTAACCCGTGGTACGAATTGCGAATATTGGAGTGCGGAATCGCTAGTGTGTCTTAACACACTCTCAGATAAAGTAAATGCTCCACGGTGATAAACACAAACGACGAACCTCAAGTGTTATCAAACACACAAAGAAAACTAACAATGTCAAGCTCACTACTCCTCAAGAATACAAATCCTAATCTGTTATGAACGTTCCTGAAACTATGTTTATTCGATATACAAAGAACATTCCTACTTATAGTAAGAAGCAATTGCCAAAGGCAAAGAACAATGAAGACTTAAGTATGAATAATATGACAAATGATGAATGCTTTCAGGAAATTTACATAAAGAGATAAAACAAAACTATCAGTTACGAGAAAAATTAGGCAACTTTTACTTTCTGGAACCACAGGGTCATTTACCCTTCTGTCTCTAAAATTTAGTTCAGCTCTGGTACCCCGAAACTTAAACGTCGTACTACGTATGATGTAGTCTTGGCAAAATTTTGCTCTTCATTCTACCTTCATAATATTTTCATGGGGGGGGGGGGAGGAGTGAGCCGAGAGGGCAGTGAGTCACAATGACAAAAACACGACCTCACATCACCATTATTCGTTACGGAAAAAATGTTAAAATGTATTTCCGCAAAACATACACGACCATTCGACAAATACTTGGGCGACAAAGAAGCAAATACTAATACGACAAAGAAGGGAGCTGGAAAGAAAACAGAAATTTTAACTTTCCAAAACTTTCTTCAGACGAATTGCCTCGAGGAGAACCTTGGCCAGATTAATGTATAACATGGCCAAATCAGAGGACGAAGAATGTCGACTGTATATGGGAGGGAGGGGAAAAAATATGGAGCAACATAAAAAATGCCTGTTGTTTACATATGCTCGGTGGGTAAAAGTCTCAACAGGGAGCAAACTTTGCTTCTTTTATTTCAATATTATCAAGGAAAACTATGTATAATTGTGATAGCACCATATCGTACTATAAGTGTGTAGCATATCAAATAAGCGAGAGGATCACATTTTACCTGATTAAACCAAAGGTGCCATCCAATAATCGATTAGATAAAGAAACGGTTTCATCACTGTCCCCGAAAAACGACGAGGAAGAAGCAATTAACTAGAATTTCGAAAATTTTCCACCATCTCTTACTATCTCTTCTAATACCCCGATTAAATGCCCCACGAAAACAACGATAAAAACTCATACCGTAAAAGAAGTTTTCTCTTTAATTCGCAAACTTCCCCGACCATTCATAGCAATTTTTATAAAAGAGAGAGAGAGATGAAACTGATTAGTTTTTAAAGATGGTGCATCCAGTTAGTCGGCAGTTGATGTGCTTTTGGGTTTTATACATTTTTATAGTATTCAATTAATAATTATAAATGGGAAGTAACTTGGATGACAAAGAATTAGTAAAATAATATTAATTATCTATTGGCTGACATTCCTTTCAGAACAAAGACACTTCTTCCTGGGCTAAGAAACTTGAGGATTTTTACTGAACATGGCGTTCATTAAAACGGTCTCGGTAGATTTCGTATTCTTTTAGGCAAAAATATATACTTAAGAATGAAAATTACAGCTGTGAGAACTTGGGCGACTTCCACTACGTTTCTTCGCCAACGGAAAGTGTCCTCGCAAATACTTACCCATCAGAATGAAAGGACAGACGACGACGGCGAGGTCAAGTCGTGCCCTTCCCGACAACAAAACACGTCATACAAGGGGAATGTACAGCGCTTTCAGTTTCCATGTTTTAATTAAGTAAGATACAACAAATCCCTTCGCGTGCACATCAAATGTCTTTCGTAGAGGTAAAGAAATGATTACTGTGCTCTCAGAGATATTGCATAAAAACTCACAAAATGATGGTTGAGCAAATAAGAATTGCTCTGTTTTCTGACTTCTCTTCGATGTTATAAAATATATTCTTCAGTCTTTATAACACATCGTACATTATTCTGCAGACTCGTTATGTATTTTTTGGATATTGATGCGTTTTTTGTATTTTCAATTTCAGTGAATCCATAAATGAATTTAGATCTTTTCTGGCATCTACCAGTCTAATACGACGACATCAATCCACGACGGCCAATCATGCCACTGATATAAGGACCACGCGGAAGTTAACTAATCTCTCATTTGAATGCACATCTAAAAAAAAATGGAAAGCCTTCTTAGAATGACAAAAATTACTAATGCAAGGGGTACTATTTTAAATATTTTCAAGAAGAAACCTCCCGACACATAAGTGATGCCTTACTTATAAAACAAGGCTACGGGGACAAAAAGCTTAACAACGAGGAATGCACCTTTAATGCAATTCGAAAACCGAAAAAGAATGTCCAGAATGTCGAAGGTCAAAAGGAATGTGCAAGAGCAGTTAGGGAAAGCGACAGACAGCCGAGGTCATTTGTGCCATTAGGGACAGCCGCGGGAAATTTGGTGGAGGTGAGATTTCCAGGGAATGGGAGCTAGAGGTGGAGAGAAACCCGGCATATCAGCATTCGCCTCATATTGATGAACCAGCCAAGGGGGCACACAATTCACAAACGTTTCATCCCTCGTTCGGCGTTCTACAGTCTAAAACTTCAGTTCTCTACGTCGCACTTCAAGTAGGTATCGGAATATCAGAAAGAAGAGATATCAGAGTGTTAAGGAATTAGCACTAAACATGGGGGTTAGGAGGGTAGAGGCTAACTGGCATTATTGCAAGAGTAATGAAAGAATGCATTTTATCCTTTCACACACAAAAATAAAATAATCCACAAAAAAACCCAGGCCGTAATGCATATGCGAACCATACCCTGCGACTCGTTTTCAAAACGCACACATAATAAATCACGTTCACGATGCCACGGTATGGAGTGAAAATTAAGGATTGGGCCGCCGACACGTGATATCAAGTCTTGTTGACCGCGAGGGGAGTGTGTCGTCAGCGCTGAAACGGAGATCACGAAATTGTTTATAGCCACCTCCCGACCTTTTGATTGGCTCGCAGCTGGTGGGCACGAGGGAGGTGGGGGCGAGGAACGCTCAGCTCAGACAAAACAAGTGACCTCTGCGAACGGAAGAGGGTACACGGATTCTGTTAAACGCTCCAAAGTCTAAATGATGACAAGGACATAAAATGATGAAAATGATTGTCGGATTACACTATGACGAATATCTGACACGAGGAAGGAAATGTTATTCAGAAAAAAATACCCTACCATTTGTAGTGGTTTTTACACTTGATAATGGGTCCAAAAAATAACAGCGAATTCAAAAAATTGTTTAAGGACAAAAGGAAAGAGGTTTCTGATTTTTAGGTAAACGAAGGACTGGGTTCACTAAGTAATAATTCGATTAAGAAGTCGATTAGATAGCATTTTTCGATATTGCGATCAGTCAACTCAGCTGCAAGATGTCATACTAAATCCAATAGCATTGTAAATTTGTGATGCAAGATTTTCTTTCAATTAATGACCCTAGATATTATAAAAATCTGAAAAAGATGAGATTATAGATCATTGCGTCATTTTTAAAATGCATTTCAAGTGAACACGAGTCGCAGGGAGAGTTTAAATTGACGCAATGAACATTCATTTAAATAAATAGCAGTCTTAATATAAATGCAATATAAAACGCGAATGCAATATGACACGCGATCGACACTTCAGCGGTCTTCACTTAATGTTGCGCTCCCCCAGACGCGAGTATTAGCGAAGGATTGAAATGCCAAATCCAAGGTACTAACGCTACTTGAAGCGTTCTCAATGCAGAACCAAAGCAGAGAGCTATACGCGAGTGACAAACCACACCCACGAATGGAACCCAGATTGCAATCGACAAAGCGGCAACCGCACCCACACGCTTTCGGTATTTTATCTCTTTAAAAGAATTACGTGTGGTAATAAAAGCGAGTTAACAGCTATTGCGTATTGCTTACCGACGATTTTAACAGTGACATCCCGTCCTCGTTAATGTTAAAGAAAACCACCCACATAGACTGGCATCACATGGTATCTTAATACATTGAAAAGCAAAATGAAATGAGAAGTCATCTCGAAAAAACTGAATAGTTAAGTCGTTACACGGAACATAACTATTCATGTCGTTAAATTAGGACGAACGACGGCAATGTTTCAACTTCAGCGCGTTAATAACAATTCAAAAATAATGAGTAACACCTTAGACTCTTCTCATCGTAGAGCAACATTGAATTTAACAACTATACTGTTGCTGTTGGTTAAGGAAGAGAACCACCATTCACAAAGAACAACATCCATGTAGCCTTTCTAATATCATTTCGAGGATTGTAATGGATGGTGAAAGAATATATGCATATGGATACAATAAGGAGCAGAAATATAAAGACGAGGGAGAAACAGCTAGGTCAGGGTAGAATGGCCGCTGAATTCGACCTATCTTCCACTTTATAAAAGAACTAATGAGGACGTGCATACACGAAGCCGACGCGAGGAGGCCAGTTCATTTAATCAGACTTCGGAATATGAATTAACAAAAAAGTAAGCAATATGGAGATGAGCCTTGAAACTTTATGTCTAAAAACGCCCATGAAGCACAATACCTAGAAAATAGATAGTGTTTTAAAGGTCCTCGTCGAAATTATAAACTTTTCAAACAAATCCAAAATATTATAAGGCCCTAAATGTCTTGAAATGATAACATATTTTTAACTAACCAATCTCAAGAATATGGTGTAAAATATGAGTAATCTTTAAATGTTTTACTTTCAATTATTCGCCCCCGGAGAAAGTGAAGACAGTTGTGGAGGCAAATGAAAGTAGTTCACAAATAATTTCCAAAAGTGTCATTGATCCAGTTTACTTCAACAAACGAATTCCATAATTAATGTCAATGGCACAAATTGGTAGCCACGTTCTAATAACCTCGTCAGATTACCCATAAAGGTCTCCCGGATATCAAAACGCTGAGAAAAAACTGCATTGTACCCACTCGACTATCCAGCTTCAGAGGAGACTGGTTCGCGAAATCAGGTCGAGTTCCATAGTTCACGCATTGAAATGACCCGGAAGCGAAGTCCGATAAATTAAGTAAAGATCTTATATGTTGACTAACAAGTCTTTTTCTTGATGACATAAGCTTCCCTTCCAAAGGAAATACCATCTCCGGTTGGAAAGTTCGTGGCGACCGTGGAACGAAGTGGGGGAGGGGAAGGATAATTGATGATAAGGAAAACAACTAGTCACCCAATCAAAAAAATGCCATAGTCCCATTTTATTTGACAAAAAAGAATGTAGCCCGTTGCCCGAATGCCGTTAACACCCACATCAATGAAGCAGTAAAGAGAGAAAAATCCGAAAAAATCTTTTTCACGTCAATCACATTTTTTTACTTTTTGTATACTTGCCGAGTTATTTTATGGGGTAATAAATATTATTATCAATACTAAGAACGCATAGTTTAAGCATAACCGAATTCTCAAAAGTTCGCCCTACAAAATCAGAAATTTTTATTTAAGTCCCGCCGGAGGATTAAGCATTCTGTCAAATATTGATAATTGTAGCGAGGTACCCCGTTAGCAAGAAGAGCACGTTGTCACGCAGGGCAATATTACGTTAGCTAGTTAGGAGATCATAACTCAACCACCCTCACTGATTTTTAACCTTATTTGGCCTTAAGATGAATCCCAAAACTGTAGCAACTCTGCCGTTTATTCATAAATAATTCTGCTCACACATTCAACAGATTCAATCTCGGAGTAATCGGTGATGCTAGGGATTGTCTCAGTTCAGAATTATTTCAGAATTACTCTGAAGAATAACCAAATAGCTTCGGATATCAAAGCATTAAGAAAATTTACGTCAACAATAGTTTTTGATTTTTCCTCTTTGAAATATAAGGGAAACATCCGGCAAACCCTTATTCACCTTTGAAGTCTTCGACTGGAAGGCTATCCGGTAAAATATTTCGTTTCCAGAGGTTGCCCCATTACTAGGCTCCCACGGCAACAAGAAGTTAGAAATCACTTAAACCTTGGAAGCAAAATGAATTGGAAAAGTGTCATACGCTTTTTCTTTGCAGTTGATGGAATCTAGAAAAAAAATATTAATGGTAAAATGCTATGAGCACTAAACAATAATACTAAACGAAAATTTATCTATCTATAAAATAACTTATATGAGCACAGTGTGGGAGCGCAACAATTAAAGGAGACAATACAAATAGGCTGACGAGAAGATTAAAAACGGTCAAATTTTATGAAGGATGGAAATTAAAACATTTGAAAGAAAATTCAGGAAAGAAAGTCTTAAAATACTTAGATACATTTAACCTTGTCTCTCCGATAAACTTGTCCAATACAACTTTGGTCAAAAATAAAAAAAAACATTCTAATGTAGGATGAATCGACAGAGAAAGCGGGGTGTCACTTATCAGGGAACTTTTCAATCGCAATTTCGTTTCTCCTCGAGTCCTTGATGTCCAAGCTTTGACACCAATTGTCGACTAATCACATGTAACTTAAAAGAGACTGATAATTTTCGTAATTGAACGCCTATGGAGCCCGTTTCCTGTTACAAGTACGCAAATTTGAAAGTTTTATACCTAAAATTTAAGAATATTTTGGTAATATTTGATTATGAATCGACTTGTAGCTCTAGGATACGGGCTCTTGGCATGTACAAGAACTTTTCGGCAGACAAGCCAAGAGACCGGTGGGAACTATGAATTCGAAAGCCGACGGTTGGACACCTTGCATTTCCATTCTTTTTTCCAGCAAGCGACCTGGAAATCTTTGTCACGCTCGCGAAGTAGGTCGGGCGAATTCAACCGCACACCGGACCGGGCACAACGAGAGCGAGGGAACAGCTGGTACCAAGCGGGGGTTGGGGGAAAGAGGAGGTTGGCGGGGAGGGGTGCGAGAGCACGTGGACGACCGAGGGTGAAAGTTGAATCTGGAAACGGTCGGGGGAGGGCTGGAGGGGCTGCTGAGGGGGCGCGGAGGACCTCGGCGGAGGACGTTGAGCGCGAGGCTCGGGAATCCCTCGGCGGGCGATGGCGGGGGGGAGTGAAAGTTTTCACTTTGGCGAGGAAGCGACTGCGGACCACGTCCAGCCATGACCTAGACACGGACGGCGGTTGCGAGACGCCCTTAACGAGACGCCCCTCCGATACGCTCAACTCACGCAATCTTGACACGGAAAAATGTTTGAACGAGTTTCGCAATTTCGCGGTCTCTGCCTCTCACTCCCACTTATGGAACCGCTGGGAAACGGGAGATCGAAATGCGGACGGCGATGAGGGAAAATACGGGATTAACCCGAGGGTCTAATGCACAATTCTTTCCCCTGCACACACCCTTTGGCAGGGCTTGAAGTGGGAAGAATGGGTGAGACGAAAGAAGAAATAATATCGAAATAATATCGAAACAATATTTTTAGACACATTACCAAGCCATTTCTATAAAAACATGAACCAACCTTCATAATCAGGATCATGGCTGCAGAGAGGAAGTGATACAGTTTTGGCAAAATAAGTACGGAAAAATTATATTGGTGACATTTTACTAGGGCGCATTATCGCGCGTCTACTATCCCACCGAAAATCACAATAATTTGCATTTTACACAGGCAGGGGAGATATAATAGTCGCAATTGCAATAATAATAACAGACAGTTACAGATGGACAGTCTGACAAACAGTGAAGATGGGGTGTCTATTATCACCCTCCTCGTTCGGCTACAGATAAAAAATTCAGATCATTCAATGGGTAAAAACGAACAAGGGTATTTTAGGGCTTTATTAGAGTTTTCCTAACATCTACTCTCAAATCACAAAACTCCAAATCACACCAACACACATCAATGTGTTCTTGCGTATTTTAAAAGCATTTGTTTCAAAGCTTATCATTTTACACTTCATTCCGGTACTCATGGTTCTAATTTCCACAAACTACCCAATTGTAAAGGAACAGATTAAAAGTTTTTTAAGGACTTTAATAAACGCATACGACAGTCATTCTTGTTACAGCTGTTAAAACAGAATTATTAGAAATCTGTGTCTTTCCTAGCTCTTTCTACCGTTGATTTGATATGAACAATTAGGGTATTCCTTATTTCAGTTTATTCGAGCGAAGTCAGTCTGTCATGGGACGTTCCCCAGCCAATAAGCGCTCAGCTTTAACTGAGGCTACGAGCAAAACCTTCAAACGCGTGGGTGTGGAGGGGAGTCGCCGATTGGCTGGCGGCCACGCCCCCTCAACCGGCTTGCGGCGAAAAATGATTCTCGGTGTTCGTCTACGAACCAGCGACTGCCAGGTATCCAACGATTTCATTTAGTAGGATACGTTGCAACAGCGACTTTCAAAGATATGAATCCAACAGAAATTCGAAATATCTGAGATGATTACAGTTTTCCTTCGATTCAACCATTCTCGTAAAAGTACGTGAAAGGTGGAATCGGACGAGGAATGATCAAGAAGTTGCATAACAGAATGGGAGATGTAAAAAGGGAAGTAAAATGAAAGCAAAATTACTGCTGGAAGGAGGCAATACTATATGACAAGCAGGCGAATATTTCAAATTGAATCATTAGAACAACAAACTCATGACTTTAACGAAAAATTAAGTTGGTAGAAAAACACGACACACTTCCAAATTCATAATAACCCGAACGAGAAAAAAGTGCAAGCTATCAGAAATACTTAAATGTCAATGGTGGGTACGATGGTGTAGATAAACAAAACATCTAGGTATTCCAATGCTTCTAGGCATATTTAAATAAGCCATTCACAAACGCAAAGGATTCGAAGTCAACTAATCCTGGAAGATCCCCAAGAAATGGAAAAATATCTTAGGTTAGTAGCTTCTGACAGTTTAATGGCCTATTTTTCGATATTAAACAAATTTCATTACGAGAAAGTCAGCCCAACCGCTCCAGACACTAATATCATTACTCAACGATCGGAATGCTCTATCATATGTAAATCGCCACTTCCTGCTTCCCACCAATGGCCTCGTTGTGCGGTTGCCACGAACGAGAAATCACATACCACGGCAATTGGGATGTTTAATTGGTTTCCCTCGAATACAACCAAATGTGCTCGCCTGCGCAGCGTTTCCTCCTATCTGGGACACCCAGTTCCGATCATCTGAACCCCCCTCGTTTACTGACCAAGCAGAACAATCCCAATGCAAAGCCTTGAGCGCAAAGCGATGACCCAAGCAACCCCAAATGCCTAAAACTCCAACTAATTGTAAGATTGGAAGAGCGTGAACGAAGGGGCCTCGAATCGATCCACGCGGGATTCGATAACCGGCCGGAAATTCTAACCACTCAGGGCTATTTAGGAGACGGCTGAAGACGGGAGGTGCCTTGGCACTGAAAAGTCATTGACGGAAGCGCTACAGAAGAGTGCCACTGGAGACGCCAACAGAGAGGGAGACTATTAATCAATTTAAAACAGTGCTTCCTTCACAAAGGAAAAGTTGAAGACCTCCTATAAATTGTAGTGCGATTTCTAATTGTATTGTTTATTTTATTTACAATCTAATGCGGTATTTAAATATGTGGTAACGCTAATTACAAATTGTACAAGTTAATAGTGTAGGTCTGCTCATTAATTTATGCATCAGCAATATAATTTAAAACCTGAAATAATTTGGGTACAATTTCATACGTATTTGCACCTGCCTGCACTATTAATGTTACCGACGATAATCCCAAAACAGGCATTCCTCGGGGGTACCTACATTCCGCTTTTGTTACGTTGGATATTTCTAATAAAATGTTATCTAGCAGAAGAGAAAAACTTATTACTATTTCCTCGAAGAACACGACTGCACGCCTAAATACCTTACAGAGTTTTTTTATCGATTGCATCTGCCAGACAGAAATCGGCGGCAAGGAGGTGAAATCCAAACTTTTCGAACCGTATTGAACGCCGATGGAGCTCAGAAACTCACCAGCCTTCCAAATAGTCTCGCAAGGATGAAAATCTACTTGCAACAGCCCGAAACTCTCAACTCCATGAGTCCATTTTCTTGACCAGAAAAGTCAATTGGGTCATCAAACTATGACGAGAATGAGTGAGGGTATATGCCTTCGAAAAACGAGTTGGCTAACTATTAGGATCATAGTAGTAGATTATTCGCCGAATGTCGATAAATAGTTATTGACCGCTGCGGCTAAATTTATACATATTCCAAGCTGCTTCCTCTTCCAAGCTGTAGGACGAGGAATACTAACATATCCAAGAATTATGATGGTGAAAAATGGACAGAGATACATTTAACTTAAGCGTACGTAAGGAAAGTTGAAGAATTGAATAGTTTTATCAACTATATTCTTATAAAGAATATTGTGTTGGTAATTTTAAACGGTTAAAGTATTACGTTACTCGCTGGAAAAAAACTAGACAAAAATATTATTTGAGTTTATCTTGATTGGCTGCCTGGGTGAGTAAAATCGGCCGAGAGAGATTTTTTTCAAAAATTCGCGAATTACAACTACTGCAGTAACTATAAAAATGAAAAATTAGCTTTTTCTCTAGCGGGAAGATTTAATTTACAGCAATCAGATCGTAATTACCCTTACGAAACCTAAGTAAAGGAAAAATAAAACCTAACGAAATGAGTAAAGAACATTACAATTAAGGGGAGGGGTTGAGGTAACCCAATAGTGACCCACGAGGATTTAATACGCGGATGTGTGACACCAGTGACAAATACATATTTTACCATTGGAATGAAGATTTAATTGTTTTTCAATAAGCACATGGAGGAAGATACAAGTAATTTTTATTGATTGAAAGCAGAGTCACAATCTTCCCTACGACGCGAACATAAAAAATTCATTCTAACTAGTTAAGACCAAAGTAGAGTTCAAGAGAAAAGATCAATCCTTGAGTGACGAAACACAAAAAGCTCCAAAGGCGAAGGTCCAGCCGAAGCAAATACCATTACGCGTGTTCGTTTATTTACCATTTCATTAACACGACGCTGTAACATTGCGAAACCAAATCGCTATCTAGAGGGCAAGGCCAATACTCATCAAATGCTCATGAACAAAGTTACACACAGCTTGTCTCCTAGCGAAAATTAATGAAAATTTGTCAAAAACCACAGCTAACTAATAAGTAAATACTCATGATCGAGCCGCAGTGACTGTATCACTTCGTTCATCTTATCTCTAATCCCTACAATATTTTTGAAATTTGTTGAAATATTTTTCGGAATTACCAAGTCAAACTCTTCATTTCCCTTATGATACTTTGGACTTTCCAAATTATGGGTTACACTGGGTCCACACATTTAAAATACCTATCTAGCATATGAATGTTCAGCTACGTTTGTAAAATATAAAAGAACAATAAAAAAATAAAATACCTGTGTGTCCATAAAGAATTAAAAAATGCATGTACCAGTACGCTTACTTAATATTTTAATCGGAAAAAATTGTAATGTGATCGATCGTTAACTTTTGATTCATTCATTACAATCGTCATAACCACATCAAGTAGCGGATTAAAATATTTTTAGCTAGAATTAAACCAGCTTTAAATTTTTGATAAATTGCAAGATTTTAATAATCCCATCCAGACAGATGCTCTCTTTTTCCATTCAATGCGGTGATCAACAAATACTGTAATGGCACTAAATATTGAACGCAAAGTATAAAAATTTACACAAAAGATATGTATTAATTTTTGTTCATACATGAAAAATACATAGATACACGAACTCCAAAAGATTAGTTCAATGAAAATAATAAAAAACAAGATATAAATACAGAAAAATTTACACCAGAGGCTTACGAAAACCTTAAGCGGCTCAAAATGACAAGATGGGGAAAGGTACCTGTACATCACGCATTGCAGTGGTGCTCTGTGGCCCTACCAATGAAAGTGTTCGTTTTAATTAGGTACTTCTTCACTAACATAAAGACATCATTACGAAATAAAATTCCTATTTAGAGGACAAGATACACGCGAGATGAATGCTCCTAAAGTGATCGAAAACATATGAAAAGTTTTGGTATATCATTGTCGCCACAGAATAAATACGCCCGTTTAAATACACGTACAGATACACTCAGTGACTGTTAATTGAACTCGAAGAACAATGTTAAAAAAAAACATATGAGGCCCTTTTGCGTAATATTTTCAACAAGTAATCAGGACGATCGAAAAGAAAACGGCGAACTTTGTGTAGGATTATTTCACAAGGTTTGCGTAAGAATTTGCAGCAGATTCGAAGTAGGTCAGGTAAGGAGATATTGAGCGACTATCGCTATTTTGTCCTACTGCGGGAGAGCCGTGTCGGCTGTGGGTAATGCGGTAACAACCATGCAAACCAACACAGGCGGGTGTGGCACACAGGATGGGGATGCGCACGTAAATATGGATTCATTAAATGATGTAAAATTGATGGTCCTTCAGACAAGGGCATTCTTAACCTTGCATTGATAGTTCCAACATCGGGTGAAAACTAAAAGTTAACGGTTTCAATTAATTCGAAAACTTCATCATCAGTCTTAAACAATAATTACTTTAGCTGTATTAAAATAAGATATAAATTTTACAACTTTCATGATAATATTTTTTTCTGATACAACAATTCGCATAAAATTACGATAATTATACGGATATATACTTATAAACACTAATAAAATGTGACATTGAAAAGGAGTGACAATTTTAAAAGCAGAATTTTCCCTTTCAAGGTAGCATATGAAATAAAGGTAATTATTAAACTACATTTCAATATACACATAGAGTATTACATAATAGGTAAATTATTTTTCAGTTTACAAATAAAGCCATGAGGGATACAAATTTAGACGATACATTCATAGATATGAGAGGTATCACCACCTTCGTCACCATTAATTTTGAAAAGGAAACCATGTAATATAAATACAAATACATACAGAAACATTTATAGTGATTTCCACCTCATTTTAATTATGTCAAAATAATTTCCGAATATAACAAGAGTTTTGCAGAACGCATTAGGCACCCACTTGGTTATTTAATGTATTTTACAAGCCTAAGCCAGTATACGTATTCATACTTTAGGTTAAATGAACTACAGGCCATTTAGAATCAAAATTATTAAGGCCTAACTGTTTGAAATAACAGCATGCGAGTACACTGTGGGTTTACCAAAAGCATGATGTCTAATACTCTGGAAAAAATTTAAAGACAAATTCCGAGCAAAAATATCATTATAAAAGGAAAACGACAAGAAACTAAAAAATACAACATAGATTTATTCAAATCAACACAATACCCAGCAAGCCACCGCAAAGGCGGGAGCGGGGCGTGCTAGGTCGCCACCCGTAAAAGGGAACTAAACCACATGCAAAATCAACACATACACGCAAACCAATACCCACATTTGCGTATCTATTCATGCTAAAATACTTTCATTTTACACGCATGAAAATACATATACTACCATTCAACAAACAATTGCACCTTAGGATGCAGTAAAAAATTTGTCCAATAACGTGCAAGCTAGAATTTAAAAAGTATGAAAGAGGAAATACCACTACCACATGGGCATGCAACATACAAACGGTCTCCTCCCCAAGGACACAGGTAGGGAATGCGACTCAACGCTGCGGGCAGCGGGAGGGTCCCCCCTATTTATTTCGCATTCTAAAATTATCCTGTATATTTGGGCAGATTTCACGTCATTTCCTAAGCTCGATTCCCTTAATTGCCAATAAACGTGTTTTAAAATTTTAAAAATATTCCAAAAAAAGGTTTTTCCAATTTATTGCTGTGTGTTGTTTCTCTAGCGGGTAAAGCTGGACGTAGTCATGCATTAAAATAATCCTCGTTAGCCCTTGTTATGTTAAATAATTCTCAAGGTCCACATACAATATTCTTTCCTTCACTTCTTTAAAGATACTTATTTTTCCCTCGCTTTCCTTAATTAACATTCTTCCATTTATACATTTATGCCAAAATCGCCATGGTTTTTCCTCATACCTTTAAATAAAATTCCACTTGAAAAAACAAATACAACATGAATGAAAATCCCAGCGATCTAAAATGCACTTTTTATTTATTGACTTACAGTTCAATGTTTCAGGTTGGGTGTGGTGGAAGGAATCCATTAAAAGAAAAATAAAAAAATTGCATAGTGTTCTCTACCCTTCCTTTCTTAGCGTCTTGAACGATTTTTAGAATCACTTTTGAAAATGATGCTTTAGTAAACAAAATTCCTCTCTTAATGCACATAGCTGACATTTTCGTTTGAAATGCTTTTCAAATAATAATGTGTCCTACCTGCTTTAACTTAGTCACTCTAATTTCCATGATTATCCTCCCGTGTAATTTCTCAAAATAACTTATTCGTTTCTTGATAGTCCATTAAGAAAAACCGAGAGGAAGACAAAGGACGAACTTTAATAGGCAGTGGGAAGTGAGGAAGTTACTACCCGAGATCCGAAGAGAAAGAATGGGAGAAGAAAATATTACAGGCAATGGGATGTCATAATAATATAAGCAATACTGTAAGGTAATTGCGTTGGAGGAATGAAGAGAATATACTTTTTATATACCATTAACTTGGATAGATATTAGAACTGAAGAAGGAAATAACGCAAGAAAAACAGCAGGAAGTTAAAGAAAATGTATGATCTTTGACTTGCTAAAAAGGCTTAAATACCTTTTTCCTTATTAAATTGTTTAAAGACAAAATGTTCACGCAGCACGTTGCACATAATAGTAGTTAGTGTTTTTACAAGCCCTACTCCTAAAAAGTTATTACACTTGACTAATTTATTGAATGTCAAGTGGCTTCGATAACATAAAAGATAATTAGATCTAAAATAGAGCAACTTACGGGCATATAGCATATATAGAGCACCTAATATTGAAATTTTCACTCGAGAGCGAAAATTTCAATCAAGAGCACTTACAAATGGAATAATTACTCGAACCTTCAATGCACCTACCTATTGTGATATAAAGTTATGATAATATAAGATTAATGTCAGGCTAACTGAAGAAGCATTTACAAAAGTTTGCAATGCTAAGGACAGTTTATAGTTCAACGTTTATAAGTCAACAAGATTAGGGGTCACCGACTCGCATAGCGACAGACGAGCCTTATAAGCAATTACGTATTCACATTCTGCCTCCGTTCCGACTCAAAGCATTGCCGTTCAAGATTTTAAGACCAAGTATGTAGGTAACATTCTACATAAATTTTAACATGTGGACTTGGAAGATAACTTACTGAAAAGAAAGTTCATGATTTGCTTCACCGACACTATTGTCGAGACGGGCAATTTCAGAGCCGCGCATGATATGAAGAGTCTTAAAAGGAGGAAAAGACGAAAAAAAAATTAACAGCGCGGGACAAAACCCAACGGTTAAGTCCGTGATACGCAGAGATAAAACTTGAGACCAAGGAAAGTCCTTTTCTAACTCAGATAAGCTCTGCTTATTACTGTACTATTTCATGTTACACCAACTTTTTGGATAGTGTGAAGGAGAATGAAGATGCTTCATTTCAATTCTCTTGCTTATTCGACGAAATGCAGTGGATATTTAAAACGTTTCTCGCGTGATAATTATGAATTTTCCAAACATTTTACGTAATTTTCCCGGAGCATTCATTGGGCGAAGAGGGAGCATAAACGTGAGGGAACCTGTTTAATGAGTTCCCTTTCATTTTATCGAAAAACTAACAACTCCCACTACACCTTACCAGACACATTAGAAAAATGCGACACACCTGATTACGTCACCATGCCGAAAGAAATGGTAAAAACAGATTTCAGACGCAAAACTGTGGCGATGATTTTTAATAAATCACAAAATCCTCGGTTGAAAAACTTCTTGCGCATCGAAAATGCGATTCCTAGTTTTGCCATACCCAATGATTAAAAAAATATTTCTTGGCTTGAAACCCACACAATCGTGAATTCTCAATCTCAACTATGAATACAAAGCAGATAAAGCTCTCATCAAAATATTGCTCCATGTAATTAAAATTTTATTACCAAGTTCATTTGGCACGCTTTTTGCGGTGTCACTTCCTTGTGTGAGATTTTCCGTCGAGGGGGAGATCATTTTTATTACCTAGAGCCAGGACATTGAATGCGTTTTCCTCGCTCAAAAATTAAAGCGTTCTAAACGCGGAAAGACGGAGAAACAATAACATCGCGCAAAGTAACAGCCGTATTTGACGCCAATAGTTTTTCAAACGCAAAACTAAGGCCATAATATTTTTTTAAACACAAGCAACACCACACTGCACCGATTTAAAAAATTCATCAGTCAGGTTTCGTCCCCAACCAAGTAACTATCATCTTTGCTGCCGACCAAACGACTCGACTGCATACTGCTGCATGTCCTAGTCCTGTTGGTCGTTGTCAGAGACTTTTACAGTTTTCGAACTTCTGACACGAACTCCAGCTGTCATACTTTACATCTTCATGCATTGTCATCATTATTATATGAAGTCCAAAGAAAATCCGCTAGATTCGTTAAAAATTGTTATGATAAGAACACAAGTGTGACAGGTCTCTTAGGGGATTTAGGCTGGGAACCACTTGAAGTGCGGAGAGAACAAGCGAGGCTTAGACTTTTAGAAAGTTTGAGAACAAAATAGTTTAACTATGACACTGAAGGAATTATAATGGCCCCACACTACTTAGGTAGATCAGACCACAAAGATAAACTAAGGGAGATAGATTCCAGGACAGATAGGTACAAATACTCATTCTTTTCCCAAGCAATCAGAAATCAAAATAGTAAGAAACCGAAGTCACTTTAGAAATATTAAAAACATTGAATTTACAAGTCGGAGCAAAGTTAAACACTGCAAAGCTGTTAGGTATACTTTCAGGTGCATGTGTATGTAAGATGTAGTTTGAGTGTTTGCATGTGTGTGGGTGTAAGTGTTCTTGCATGAATGTATGCCATGTTTATTGTGGATGTATGAATTTGTGGTTCTAGCATGCGGTTTTTTTTCTTTTCTAAATTACGGGTGGTGTCCAGCACCCCCCGCCACACGCCCTTGCGGCGGCTTGCGGGGTATTAAGTAGACGTAGATTGAGGCCGCCTCTGCTTACCCTCTTAAGCATTCCTGGACAAGTTTACACGCCTAAGCGTGGCATGTCGATTAGGGTACTAATGCAGAATATAGGTGTCGGATTTGATGAGATGGATTTGATGTTGAAGTGCCTTTGCTCGTTATGCGGTGGAATTATTTATTTGGGCATTTGAACTGCTAGTTTATGCTTGGGTATTCTGCTCTAAGTGGTTTTTCGATAGTTATTACGCATATTAATCGGGCTTTAGGGGCAGATGATACAGCGGCTGTTACTGCTGTTGGAGATGGTCGAAGGAATCTTACTGAATACCTAGAGAAATACAAGTAAAATTAGCTCCTTAACGACTGAAACTTAACTTAATTTACCTACCTTAACCTAACAAAAAACCTTAACTTCCTGGAAATCTTACGCCAGGTTTCCCAGTTGAAATTAGATTTCCAGCACATCAATACATGGAAATCCACAGACCACTTAGCCGCGAAGAAGCTAATTTCACTTATACTTCTGTAAGCATAGAATAAAATAATCCCTGTTTCAAAAATACAGGTTTTTGTACGTAGTATATTACATGTGGTGCTTGTGATGGAGTGATGATTGCATAGTGAGTATATCATATCGCACACAGGTGACATGTAGGTAGGTATGGCACACGGAACATATAATTAAATTGAAGGGCAACCAATTCTAATCAAGGGAAGCATTATCCAAGTTATAAGTATTTCATTTTATAGCGTTGAACTTGATGCATGCGGCAGGTAAAACCCACATTCGACTTACAATTTAATATTTACAGTCCTGTAATAATTAAAAATATTACCTAGAGTTGACGACTGACATTTTCTAACAACATAAAGCTGCAAATATTTTTTCCACTCATTAACACCTTTTATAACAGTAATGGAACAAAGCAGGTTAATGCATCCATTATTTACCATTCAGTCGTGAGCGGAGCAACACTCGGTGACCATCATTTCATATTACAGGCTGCTAATCGTGAACGATGAATTCGCCTCTTAAGTAGCAGCCGAATGTTCAGGTGGGACAGTCTTCACGGCGAAAGCAAGCACGCGACAAGGTCGAAACAAGAAGATACATAAGAAAGGCCTCTAAAGGGAAATGCTGGGGGTCGAGGGTCCACCATTCGGCTCCCAGCATTTGGGACCCTAAAAACCAGCCTGCCAAAAAGCAGGCTTGTTTGGAATATGACTGGGTGCACGGTTCGAATAACCATTTCCCGCGAACTTTCCACAGTTTCATTTATTCCTTCAGCGTCGACACACCAGCGGCGAAACCAGCCCGGGATGCAATGACGTGTGACCTTAACGACAGCGGCGGTCGGGAGGGAATCCGTTCGCTCCGGTTAGTTCCGGACTGAGATCGAGCAAGAACGGCGAAGGCGTGGATTTCTTAATCCGTAAGATGCCCAAAGAAGGGACATCAGATTCCCGGGACGGTCCGCGGTAATGACCAAGGGCGACGGGGCAATAATCAGCCACAGACAGACACGAGACAATTCACGTGGGGCTGTCCTTCGGTAATGCTCATCCGTTTTTTCACCAGAACTGAGATATTATACGCAGAACGTGTTCGCACAGACTACAATGGAGATAATACATAATTTATGATCGACTGACCAATTCGTTAATCAAATACGTTCATCTTTAATTGTAAACGTCCAATAAGACCATAATTATAATATTTTATTTTTGGAGTTTAGAAGATTATCTATTTTTATGATAAACATTAGTCTACTGGCTTAACATATGTTTTCGATGGGCCAAGGTACTGCATACTACTGCAATCCTAAGCTGACTAAATACACAACTTATTCTTAAACCCATACTACGCATTACTATAACTCGTCTTTAGTTCTGCATACTTTCTACTTCACTTACTGCCATCCAGAGCGCCTATTTTTTCCTTCCCCTCCATCGCTTTCCCGACATTCTTCAGCATCCTATTACATCTATCCTCTCTCCAGCCTCCTTTGATTTCTCCCAACAACCTTCTTTCCTCCCTCAACATAACTAGAAGTTATTCGTTGCTTTACCTTTCCATCTATTTTCTTCTCCACATCTAGAAAGATTTCCATCATTGCTCACTCACTTTCCCCGAACGGCAAATTTCCGACCTATATAAAATTGAGTTACATGTTGAAGTTATTACTTATATAGAAATTTAACTCGATCGCAGACAAAACCTTTCCGTTATTTTCATAAATCGGTGCATACAATTGATATCTTCCGTACTCAAAATTATGATGGCTTGCGCAGATTTTCTTGACTTGTAAATGATTGGAGAGAAGATTCGCTATGATAAGGTTTTTTATGATAAACAACAATAAAAAAGAAACAAAATATTTGAGTTACAAAAAGTGACGAGTAAGTACCACCGAAGGTTTTAGCTTTTAATGAGTATCCTCCGAGATTAAAATGAACATCATTAGCAAAGTAACAGACACACACCACAGGACCTATGGTACATGCCAAACACCCCTCAATGATGAGATCACCCTCAGGCAGTGGGCCAATTGATCGCCGAAGGAATAAACATAAAATTCACATATGCGTCGAAATGATAATGAGATTCCCATTTTATGGGATAACACGTAGAATGCACTTTCCCACATAAGCTGTCGATTGTTGCCTATGAATAGAGTTATTGGTTCTCTGAGTCATCGACAATTCGAAGTAAAATTTCAGCATGCCCAGGCATTTACCAAGAACAAAGTTAATTATGTATTTTAGACATAGAGAATATTATAGACGCATCTCTGTTTCAAAAACATACGAGTTTTACGGACGTTTTTCTACTGCACAGATTTGGATCATGGATTCTGTTTTCGTAATATTTCTTTTAAACTTCTAACACTGGGTTGAATTTCGAATCGCAATGGTTTATAACTGAAAAATGTTTGCAAAAAATAACTATCCGGGAATATTTTCTTGGTGGTATAGGAACACTCGGTATTTAGGTGAGCATGCGATTATTTTTACAAATTAAACATTGCATATTCAACAACTACACATGCGATGACAAATAAGGACAAAAATTAATAAAACAGGACATAAATGAAAACATATACGTGTTACCGTTAACTATTTCACAGAATATTTTTTAAATAAAGGAAGAAAAATGTAATGCCATCAAATGAATTACAGCGAATGCTTTTAATTTTTATGTTCTGGTGAAATGAGCTACCAAAGAACATGATAAATACTAACCGCGAATGCCTTCCCATTAGGCACACTAATTGGATTGAAATTCCAGAAGTATCGAGGCGAGGAATTTATTTGCGGCGTAAGACAGGTAATTTCAATTGAGTATATACCACATTACTGAAGATATGCTTATCACTAGTAAGCTTCACACCGCATTTTAAGCCGCCCAAAAACATTATTTCAATGGGCAATTTTCATTGAAAAATAAAAGACGCCGCAGAATAATTAAGGACGCTGGCGTCACACCGACGGCAAATGAGGTTCAACTGAATGGCCTATGAACTTTCACAAGCACAACTTCGCGCTTTAACGGTGCATTAAAGAGCTTAAGAGCCTTGGAATATTGGCGCTAGAAGATGGGGAGCAGTATTAGGGCTCGCAGACTCGGCGGTTATCGATTATCGATATCTGATAGAAATCAAACGAAACAAAAAATTTCCCGGTGAAATAGTAGGGCCTCGATTTCTATAGACTCAGGTGCGAAAATGCTGCCGAATGACTACGAGATAGGCTGAAATATGACAGTGAAAACTTAACAATAAAGCTATAACTTTAATGTACCCTAAGGGATTCTACCAAAGAAGAGGACAATTTCGCAGGCTTACATTTCATTCCTATCCGCACAATTACCTAATAAACGAGAGAGAGCATTTACGCCGATGTATTAAAAATAGAACATCGTCCAATATCATGATGATGCTCAAGTTTCGTGCCAAGGTAAAGATTTTCGTCCTAAGTTATCATCTTTAATTGACAAATAGATGTGGCTACAGAAATGAGTCATGGCAATTTGGAATCTAAATGGAGGAAGGTCGAAAGAGAAACGAAGCTTCTTCCTAGGGCGTTACCTTCACACTAATTATTTTACAAGGATTTAATTTTACTGAGGACATTTCTGAAGGATTTCATTGGGCTAAATGAAGGAAAAAATATTCAAAAGCATAAATATACAATTATCACAATGCATATGAATTTCACGAGATCACCAAAAATATAGCGCGGCGGGACGGGCTTGAATTTCTCCCTTGTCAACACCAATGGCAAAGGATACTGGCTGTTCCTTTTTCTCTTGAAGAATAAACATGCAGTCAATCACGCTGAATTCACGAGGCCGCCGACTAGTAACTGCTGTGCCGACCTTGGGGTTACTAGGAATATTCACACAAAACATCACCCAATTTTCAACTGCAAAAATTGCACGCTCTCTAGTTTACGGCGACTGCTATGTCATTCCACGAATACAAATCTGCTCACACTGGAACACATCGGGAAGAACGATTTATCAATGATAAAATTTAGATGCTCAGATAATGAAGCAAATTAAAAGACCTGAAAGGAAGAGAGACCAACGAAACTTTGTGTTGGGAGCAAATGCCAAATATCAAATGAACGAAAAAATAAGAACCGAAAAGTCATACTGGAGAGGAAGAACGCGCAGTATGAACTGGGTACGCCCTGAGATACGAGTAATGGCTTTACTATGACCATAATATGATATCCAGCGGCACGAAGACAAATACGCAGGACAAGTAAAAAGGGCGTCAGACGAAAAACCATCCAAAACTCTCGTATTAGAGATAGAAGACTGAAGGGCTATAGTCAACCTATCTTCGGATAGAAATACTGATGATAATGATAGGTATGGTAAATAAAAACGGGATAAAATGCAATCTTTTGGCTAACTTTAATATTATAATTCCTAATACGAGGGTCATCCGGAAAGTAGTACCCGTTCGTGCCGCATGAAGTGCTGACGACGCGAGTAGCCGCTGGACGAGGTCAGATAGCTTCAGTGGCTTGTCTGCCTTCTCTGAGCCAAGTTGCGTGACGCTAGCATTGCCTGTGTTGTTTCTGTGATTGTTTACAATGTTTAAAAAAAATTGAGAACGCCGCCAGTTGTGAAGTGAGGGCAGTGATTAAATTCCTCAATGCAAGAAACGTTCGCCCATGTGATATTCATCGCCAATTAAAGGAGGTGTATGGAGACAATGTAATGGACGAGTCGTCTGTTCGGCGGTGGTGTCGCAACTTCAACATGGGGAGGGGGAACACACACGACGATGAGCGTTCGGGGAGACCGTCTGTCATTACAGACCAACTGGTGAGCTCAGTTGACGAATTCGTGAGGAACGATCGGCGCGTCACAATTGATGACATCTGTGAGCATTTTCCCAATGTTTCTCGAACAATTGTTCATGAAATTGTTAAACACCATCTGCATTATGCAAAAATTTGTGCAAGATGGGTCCCTCGCGTATCTCAATGAGCTGGCGGCGAAGGACTATGCAGCAGGAATACAGAAACTTGTCACACGTTATGACAAATGCCTTAATTTGCTTGGAGATTATGTTGAGAAGTAGTTTAAAGTATCCTCTTTCAAATAAAATTTTTTATGTTTGTTAATATTTACTTTTGTGTCTTTATTTCACGAACGGGTACTACTTTCCGGATGACCCTCGTATAATCCATGTGGGTCGCGGTAGTCCAGGGGGTAGAGCGTTGGACTACTGATCGGGAAAATCCCGGGATCGGTCCCGGGTTCGATTACCGGGCAAGTCTTTGGGCACCTGCAGCTCCACCCAAGCCATGTGATTTTTCGGGTACCAGATCTTCCAGAGGAACCATAACCGGAAAGGAAATGGCCCCCTCACCTGATGTGTGAATTCGGGTTGATTACTGTGTTTATGTTTTTTTATTATAATCCATAAAAATCTACCGAATCTCTAATAGTTTAACTTTTATGATTTTACCATAATTGAATCGCCTTTCAATCCAATAAATCACATAATAATAGCTCTGTATTAGTATCAATGGTAGGTTGTTTCATATACCACGATATAAAGAGACCCTATAAATACATTGTGTGACACGTACCATTCGGTAGAGCTAAGTACGGGGGTTTAACTGTTATTTACCATAGAAGTAACATTTTAAGCAAAAGAGATACTTAAACTTTGCATTCTGTTTACAAAACCAAAATGATGCTTATTGAAGGTGAAAAAATTTGTATAGTGACAAGTCGACGTTCTAAGTGGTCGGCACTTAAAAAATTAACTGTTTAAAAAGCATTGAAAATACTCGCGCAACTTATTATTGGTCATGAAAAGAAAATAATTCCTTTTAATTTGAATAGAAGCAAAATTATCGAAGATATGAATTTCAGCGACACTGAGCGAGCGAGCGAATCATTGAGCGAAGTAATTTAAACTCTGATTACGAGTCGCCGACTATCCCAGCGTTCACTTGCTCTAGTCCTCCCTCCTATTCTCACTCATTAATATTAATTTCAGGACGTACAAAAATAAAACAAACCATAAACACAGTTATCAACCAGAAGGTAGGTTTGATAGGTGATGGTAGAGCTTACCCAATACTAAACTCAACGGCGCGCCGCGGCGTGTCGAATTCACTCTTCAAGTTAGGAGGGCAGCTGCTTTCTCTGTTCCGCCTATGGTATCCCAGGAAGTTCTGGTATCCGAGAAATCACAGCTAGGATGAAGCAGAAGGTACCCAAAGGCGTCCCCAGGAATTGAACCCGGACCCTTCGTTCAGTAGTCCAACGCTCTACCCTCGACTACCACGTCTCCCAAGATTTAATCAAGAATAAAGAAATGGTGATAGCCCCAAGACTACTCTGACAACGTATGAACATATCTTCGCAGAACAAGTTACACCTTCGTCGTTATTTTACGGCGTTGTATTCAAAACGGAACGACATGGTCACGGGAGAGAACTCTAGAGAAAGAGAGTCGCCCAAGCCGTGCAATCCCGTCCATGCACATTTCACCAGCCCTTGAAAGTTTAAAACCCATCAAATAGAACAGGATTTAAGAAATCGGAGGTAGCAAAGCTCTTATTATCTTTATTCTGCTCCTTACCAACCCCTAAGTCTCATTGCTCGAGAAAAACATACCACAGCTCGGTGCTGTTAATGACCTCAACTGCATATTAACAGACTAAATATAACGTGCCACCAGAGCTTTAACCGAAATGCCAATCGATAAACTCGGCGACAGTAAAAAAATAAGGCGAACTCACACGAGATACTATATACTTAAAGTGGGGTGCATTTTGAAAAGTTCCAGGGAGCGTCTGGCTAGCTCCGACAGCAATTTATTAAAGCATCGAGGGCACGCAAAGTACTCGAGGCACCTATTGGCGTTCGTCTTCCGCTCTCCTTATTCCCAAGCAACGTCATCATCAAAGCGACGACATTATTGAATAGAAATAACCCAATCATTCCCGATTCCCAGGACTGAACTGAAACTTTAGTGCATAAACGTACAATATACATTATGTTCATGTGCTCTGAAGATTTCAGATGGGATTAAAAAATACCTCATCCAGCATGCTAGTTCATACTTGGCTTTGAGGTTTCGAAACAAGATTTACAAAATCCGTTGTGCTCAATAGCTTGGCGTGTGGGACTCTTCTGAGAAATGCCTCGGCTAAGTCACCTTCAAAGTTCATTTTTCACTTTCGCAAAACACATTCACAGAAAACCAACCACCAATGATCTGACTACGAAAAGAACTCACTTGCCACGAGATCATTAATTTCGCCGGACACTTAAGCTGGGTACCAGTTGTTAGAGCAAAAATAGGAAGAAAATAACGTTTTCAAATAAAAGAAGGAAGAATTCCGAGCACAGGAGAACCAATTAATACGATTTTAACGATCTGGCCGCCTTCATTCGACAACTAAAAAGTTTGCTTTCCAGTATAATTTACAGTTACTCGACTTCTAATAAATTAAATGTTTCCCTTCAACTTCAGAAATGAGATACGCGATTAATTGGTCGGTATTCCCGCTATACAGCAAAGTTAAATCACTATCCGGAAGTTAGAAGGGAAGATCTATGTCAACAGTTAGGGATAAGGCGGGTAAGATGATAGCTGACACAGAAAAGATCCAAGAGAGATGGAAAGAATATATAGAGGAACTGTATAGTAAAGAACTTAGACCAACAAAGTTAGACATAGAAAATGAACATGACGCAGAGAAAGATAGCTTAGGTCCAGGCATACTCGACGATGAGATAGAAAGGGCATTAAAGGAGATGAAACTAAATAAGGCCGTGGGGGTGGATAACATTCCTGCGGAACTACTGAAATGTTTAGGGAAATGTGGGAGGAAGAGGCTATATGGACTGATTCGCAGTATCTATGAGGAAGGAATCTGGCCGGAAGACTTCGTGAGATCTGTTTTAGTTCCTATTCCGAAAAAGGTAAAGGCTACATCATGTGAGGACTAAAGGACAATAAGTTTGATATCCCATGCAGCTATATTTGTTCTCAGGATCATAAAAAAAAGGATAGAGAGTAGGGCCAATGATCACTTAGGGGATGATCAGTTTGGGTTTAGGAAGGGGAGAGGTACACGTGATGCCATTGCAGTAATCAGATAACTAATCGAGAGGAACATAGAATACAATCAGGAAGTATTTGCCTGTTTCGTAGATTTCAAAAAGCGTTTTATAGATTGAATTAGGAAAAACTAATGAGCATTTTGAAGACAATAGGAATATTTTGGAGGCACAGGAGGCTTATCCGCAACCTGTACATGTCTCAGACGGCTCAAGTGCGAGTGGGGAACGGGGAGTCCGGATGGGCAGTTTTAGGAAGAGGTGTAAGGCAGGGTTGCCCATTATCACCGTTGCTATTCAATCTGTATGTAGAGGAAATGATTAAAGAGGCATGGGAAGAACTGGAGGTAGGAATGAAAGTGGGCGGGGAATCCGTAATATCAGTTAGGTTTGCTGATGACCAAGCTTTAGTTTGTCAGTCATCCAAGGGGTTGCAAGCATTATTGAGTGAATTGGAAATTCAGTACGACAGGTATGGGATGAAAATCAATATTAATTAAACAAAGGCTATGCGATTTTCCAGAAAGAAAAAGGCTAAGCTAAACATTAAAATAGGAGGGCAAAAACTAGACCAGGTAGAACAGTTCACGTTTCTTGGAAGTGTTTTGGACCAACACGGTCAAAGAAGTAGGGACGTAAGGAGAATAATTGCGCCAGGCAAAGAGGCTTTCACAAGGAGGAGGGAGTTGATGACAAGGATTTTGAGTAAGGATATTAAGAAAAGGCTTATTAAAACTTAGATATTGAGCGTAGTTATCTACGGCGCGGAAACATGGCTGTTAAGGCAGGATGAAAGGTGTAGATTTGAGGCTGTTGAAATGTGGGTGTGGAGAAGGATGGAGAAGGTGAAGTAGACAAAAAGGAAAAAAAATAAGGAAGTGCTGGGTATAGCGGTGGAGGAGAGGGGACTACTGGTAGAAATCCTAAAGAGACAGAAAAAAGGATGCAAAGTATATTGATCGGCAGTGGGATGTTGAACACTGTGTTAGAGGGGATATAGTTAGGCAAACGAAGACGGAGCAGGCATAGGATAGGGATGTTGGACGGGATGAAGGAAGTACTCAAAGATGAGGAAGGACCTGATGTAAAGTAGGTTGCTGGATTGTGTTTTGTTAGGAGTCACAAAATGTTTATTTGGTAGTTGTGCCCATCCATAAACCTACCTTAACCGGTAGATTACCATACATAATAATTCTCCACTAAATTAAAATAATTAATATACATTCTTGGCGCGACAGTTGACAATATATAGACAGAATAAAACTTGAAAAAGTGCATCGTGATAAATTTTTCGAAAAAGAATAATTCCCTCCCGAACGCCTACTGCATTGGGAACACCGAAATGGAATGTGTAGACTCGAATAAACCTAGGCGTTACCCTCACTCACGATCTCTCCTGGGTGAAACACATATGGGGGATATGTGGACAAGTTAAAGAAAAATTAGGATTTATTAGAAGAGTACTAGGTACATGTGATGAAAAGATCAAAGAAAAATGTTATCTGTAGTTGGTTTGGCCTCATTTAGAATATGTCGCAAGTAGATGGGACCCTCACGAAGTTGAATTAATTGCCGAATTGGATCGCGTTCAGCGTAGAGGAGCTAGATTTGTAGAACGTGTTTAGATAAACTTTGTAGCGTATCCAAAATATTAGAGCAGCTTGGCTGGTAATAACTCAAGAAGAGAAGGTTAAATTACAGATTGAAGCTCTAGAATAAATTGGAAGAGCGTCTCTTTAGTGGTGACGTTGAAAATGTATTATTCCATTATCGCTACAGGAAGGAGAGTCTTTAAATGAACTGCACTTCTTCCCCATACAATCAGTAAGGGAAGACAGGACACAGAAAAAAAGCATGATAGGTGAAGGGTTTAATTCCGAGTTATCAAATAAGAACACGGACGATCGAAATACATTTCAATGATCTCATCATGGTATGGTCGATTTGTGGATCTTAATAAGACGAGTCTCATCATGCATCAACCTTGACTACGAGTGAGATTGGGGTCTTAATCCAGCGATGATCCATTCATTTCCCAGGGAACGTTTGAACAGGAGAAATGAAACCTATACGGGAAAAATAAATAAAAGAAAGTTACAACAATTGCAGCGAAAATGTCATCCACATGCAGAGAGAATGAAAACTTGCCCTTTTAATAACAGGTGGAAAGGCGCAACCAATACTAACTTTCCCTTCCTCCGCAAGCTTTATATACTCCGCAAAATAACTATACATATATATTCATTCACATACCAAATGGATTTAGCTGACAATCGGATTGTTCATCGTATGACGTGTGACCTTCGAATAGGTGAAAATAAAAAAATACGAAACCCTTTTTTAAACCTTTTGCAGTTACAATTGGAAACCCAGACCATTTATCTGTCTAGTTTGTTCCTGAAAGTGAAGAGAAATGAGCTGCCACTCGTAAAAAACATGAATTAATAAAAAAATGAATTATTGGGGGGATCGAGATGGTGTGGGGGCTAACGTACTGGCTTCCCACCCTGAGGGCGCGGGTTCAAATCCCGGCGATGTTGAATATTTTTCAGATGTATCTCGATCCCTACTTAAGGTGCTTTGTGGAGGGCACAGTGAGTACGCCGTCCGTCGGATGGGACGTTAAACTGTGGACCCCTTGGCGCCTTTCGTAAAGAGTAGGCTAATGCCGACGCCGGGTTTCTCCCCACCCTTCATCCTTTCCTGTCTATCCCCTATAGCGCAAATGACCTCAGTTGTCGGTCGCCTTCCCTAAAAACTACTACTACTATGCTTTATTGCCACCATCGTACTACGATAGGAGAGATCATGTCAATAAAATTAGAGAGATTAATTGAATAAGATATAGATTTAATGTGTCATTTTTTCCGCGAACGACACGGGATCAGAATAACGATGTCCGACCGCGGTAGGGGTAAAAATATTCGGGTCAAAATTAGTCTTGTGTGTATTCACCCGTCACACACCCTAGCAGTGGCTTGCAGGGTACTAAAATAGTTACTAAAAATACTTAAAAACCGCAACTTCATTTCAAATCCCTTCTTCGCCCATTATGCTGACCCCATCGACTTGCTTTCACGTTAATTCACAGAATGAAACACGCCACGAAGCCTCCAGTTAAATTAGAAACTATGAATCGAAATCAGATTTTTTGGTAAGCTGCAAGCCACCGCTAGGGTGTTAAATGATCGAACCGAATAGCTTAACTTTAATCCATTCACTCGATAAAAAAAACCAATTTCAAACTTCATCCAAATCTACAAATATTCAAAATTTGTTCGACTTTCGAGTGAGTCGGAAGCCGGATCGCCCATGGTTCAAGAGCAATGGACGGGGGGAAATGTGAGGTTTCCGCCGGGATGTCTCACAAGTCTCAGCGGTGAAGAGGAAGAAACAACCGCAGGGTATTGGCTCCGTTTATTAACCAGCACGACGAAGACGGCGAGCTCCGCTCCAGGTGCGATCACTCTCTAAGCGGATAGGAGGGACAAGGTTAATAGGCGTGGTCGTGAATGGCCGGGCGTGGCAGTTGGAGATTAAGGACGTGCGGGGGATATTACTACTCGGTGTTGACGACGCCAAGTTAGCCACATTTTTCCTAGAATCTCTCTTGAGGGTCGATATTGAAATCGTATTAAACGATTAAAATTGAGGAGGAATGGGCGATAAAGTAACACATATAGATAGATAGATATTATTTCTCATTAATATTTTTAAATATTTTTTACAGCAAATATTTAAAAAAATATTAGGTACACATTTCTCGCGAGGTATAAGTTACGGTAAAAGGTCAAATGTGATGGAACGGTGCCAAAATTTCAAGTTTTCGACCAATTGTCAATAATTATGTATTTGAACTATTTTCGATGCATTGCCTCCACGCGTATGCACAACAGTGTCTAAAAGCGTGGGTCCATCGAAAACCTACTCTAACCCGGTAGACTGCTGGGCTGGGACTACTGCTGCTAATGATTAAAGATTAACTTCAATGCATGTTCTACAATTTCTTGAAAACTGTATGTCACCAGTTACAATGAAACATTGAACGATGAAAATTGCACGTTTCCTATTGCCAATAAATAATCCTGATGCTACCAAAAATTTTTGTTTCCTTTTAAAACATACTGAGTAACCAAATCCACTACTTGAAAATATTTGAGAATCCAAATGGAATTTTCATTTTTAAACTTTCGCTTGATCGTAAAAAAATTCTAGACATGTTTACTTAGTTCCAAAACTGCATGGTTTATTCACTAATGTCTCATTCACACGATGCTTTCGTGGTTTGGGTTAGTTTAAACGTACACACGAATTGGCTATGAAATCTCCGAGCCAGTTGCTCCATCGATCTCCAAACACCCCGCAGGAAATAAGCTAGGGAAGAGAATGACTCGCTGTTGTGCACTGCAATTACAAGGTCATATGAATTAAAAGTGAAATTCATTGGAATATCCCTTATTTCACAGGAGATAATGAATGACGATGGAATTCATTCGGCAGTTTTGTCAAGTCTCTGAATTCCGGTGCATAACTCCTCGGAATGAAACTAAATTTAATAAGAATTTAACAATAACTTTTTCCCTCAATAAATTGAAATGACAAAGGAGAAGATGCGTGTTTCCCTTTCGTGCATTATCGAAGAAACTTCGCGCGATGTGAAATCTGAGACCATTTTACTGCCACGTAAAACTGTGTGTGCTTGCTTCAGGTATCCAACCGTAATTATTCGGATAGCAAATCAAATTACCGCAACTACTATCTAAATTTACAATGACCTTGAACAAAATTAAGTCTTTCCTTGCCCTAAGGTGTTTACTCGGTGGAAAGCAGACGAGAAAAGGAAAATTAGTACATAACATACAGCATAACGACTCATTTAAAATAGCATAATTCACAATGATATTTTGAAAGTTTTGAATTCCACCAACACCGCAGACCGATGCTTTTCTTAGCACATAAAGTTCAAAGAATGAGAATGACAAAGCTAAAAGATGCATTCTCGGGACTTGCAGCTCATGATTCATACCCAAACCAGATTCCCCTCTCTTCAATATAGTCATTAAAGAACTCCCACAATAGTGGAGCCAACTCAACGAAAACTGTGAAAGCTTAGAGGGTAAAACAATTAGGCCTCACCAGATATGCTCCAAGGTTTTGTCGGATTTTCAAAACAAATCGAAGGGTGCAGCGGTCCAGGGAAACCCTGCCCTCGATTCGGCACATTGAGTAAGGCAATACAAAAGTACAAAATAATCGTCGGTTTGACGATACACTGAGAAGTTTTGGGAACTCCAAAGCCTTGCAAAAAACAATAGCTCATTGTCTCTTAGATCGATACCATTGCTCCCTTTCATTTGCTACATCAAAATTTCCTACTTCCTGAACAGACACACTTTGAGAAGTACGTGAGAGAATACAGTCCTAGGTGCACCTCAAATTTATATTAATTGCAGAATGAAAACCATAGGACCACAACGGATCTGCAACAACCATACTAAAACTTTTCCTCACGCCAAAGATTTACATTTCATTCGCACGACGAACCCAAATATTTGAATAACACAAAAAAATCATCAAAAAAAGTTTTGTTTACATACACAGGTAATATTTTGCTACTATTCCAATTTTATTTAGGCGATAGTAAGAAAAGATCAGTTGAAAAAGCAAGGGAAGAGACTGACTATCTACATATAGTAAATATTTCTGCTATTTTCTTCTTCCAGAGCAAACATTCGTCACTGCTCTTAATTACACTTCTATCACAAATACTTTTTTTAATGACTTTAGAAAATGACGATAATTATGCCATTCTTCCGTTTTTTAACACAGTTACATCCTTCCAAGACGCGACCCAGAGCTGTGTCAACATCCACGATTTGGAAGAGCGTAGGCATAAAAAACCTGTAATTTTGCTGATTGTAGTGCTGATCCTTAAATTTTTCATTTCGATTCCTCTCACAATAAAAACTAGTTCCTATTGAGAATCCTTAATCTAGATCACTAATCCTATTTACTTAGGTTTCAATACGGTCACTGAAAATCGATGCCCTTGAGCGAGGTATATATTCTCACTCCCTCCGATGGCTAATCCATTTTGAGAGAAGGTCGTAATACAATCAAATGAGCGTTAAGACTGAAGCTGGCTAAATGCTTAAGAACAAAGTAAATTAATGAGCAGTTAATTACATTAGCGTTTTCAGAAGGTTTTTAGCATAAGGTAATCCCCAGCAAATCTACATGGAACAATGGGGGCTTTGTTTTTTTTATTTCGGCTAAACATTACACGCTCAGTTAAAAAACGAAACAAGAAAATCCCTAAAATCCTAATCCTCCCAATCCAAAAAATTCCCAAACTTTGCAAATGATTGATAACACGCACACCTGGGACACAATGAATGAATCGCTAAGAATGGCATTGCATTTGTTTACAATTTGCAGTTACAAAAGCAGTTCGCCTATTCAAAGCAAATGCTTGCGACATGTTCGCGACCAGGAAATTTCCATTTTCCTTCATCGTGCGGATAGTGAGTATCCGTCGGCCGTCGCTATTTCTGGACTGACACTTGGTCGTCTTCCAACGTAATCCGTCATCTCAGCACAACAGACATCCCACAAGATTACGATAACAAAGTCTCTTGAGCTCGTTTTTACCTAATTCATTTAACACCTATGACCTTCGGCGAGTCCACCTCCTAGGACACATTTTTCGCATAGTTGCACGAATGAAAATCACAAGCACACAGCCAGTTAAATATTTTCCTTACACATTTCCCATTCCTTTAAAATCCATTGGCTTAGAGACTAAATTAAACACAGAACAGAGAGCGAAAAAAGATAATGCATAATAAATGAGGTTATTTATCACTACCATTTTATCGCCACTATCGAGAAATAACATGCACACGTATAATATAGTAATCACAGCTATACGATTGATATTATGATAAAGAGATTGTACCATTCCAACATAAGGAGATCGCATCGAGATGTCAAGTGCATGTCAATTTGATGAAACTTCCTCAATGTGTATCATTATGTGCAGTTTATCTAATAACGAGGATGCAATAAGGTCTTATCGTTTAATTGTTCACAAAATTATTTATCGAAAATCGAAGAATTTATGCCTGCTCTTAAGGCAGTGGAGTGATACTACCAGAAGAAATTTGGATTAATGTTGCAGGAATAGATATCGTTCTGACGACAAACTGATATTTTGTGCGCTATTATATAAAATCTGTAATATTGTTAGCATAAAAGCACTTACCCACCTTTGTCTAAATTATATTAATTAATTTGGGGGAAAATTCAACCGACATCACAGTTCCAAAATTTGGAGCCTCAAAACTGTATTAAATAAGCCTCAGGGAACATTTCAAAAATTAAAACGACCGTCAGAGTACTTTGAAACTGTATAGTTAACTCATTTATATGTACGAACTACGCATAAGCGTGTTGCATTATTGTTCATCAATAATCATTAAAACATGAATAAAGGAGACACATTGATTCGTGCAGTTAAGGTTCAACCTCCTTCAATGCTACGAAATACGATAACCTCATCTAAACCCAAAACAGTGGTCGACAGACAACATTTTAGTGCATTAATGGACAACATGTGCCTTGAAAGATATCCTTTAATTTCTTTGGGAACTAGGTAATTTCCAATTAACATGTTAAGCCATGTCATCATCATAAACGTCACCTATAATTCTCCAGCAATTTTAGATGTTCACCTACTTTTCTAATAATAAATAAAGCAAAATGAATCGTAAAGGTCTAAAACTGCGATTGGAGTTACCAATGCCTACAGGAACGCAATGCTGCTAAGATTCGGAATGATGCATGGACCAATAGAGATTTTCTAATTTTTGTGGTAACCGATAAAAAAATGCGGAAAAATGAGTGCCGATGCTCATGGGATGTACGCAGAAGAATTTGAGGCATTGTAATAGTATCTGAAATAAACCTATTTTTCCGAAACTTTTCTCGATACTTATTATACAAACCTTTCATAATTTAGCATGGGAAGATTCGTGAAACAAATTACAGGAATTAACTACAATGAATATTTACGCACACACGCCCGTTCATCTTGCACTTTAATCAATACATAACCAGTCCATAAACAATCTTTGAATGGGAACTCATCTTCGAATGGGAATCTTTGAATGGGAATGGGAAAAAAAGGAGAAGAAAGATGTGCATAGTCTTTCAATTCGTACATAAAAAGGGAGAAAATTCGCGAGATGAATAAATATACTTATCTGACAACAGAACTCATCCATAGTAATCAGCAGAACTCTTTCTCTCACTATTCAAAATGGAATATGTAAGGCTGGGTCTCAATGCTGATCAGTGTTTTAAAACTCCACTGGAATTCTAAATTTGAAAATACCGAGGGTATTTTCACAATGAGGAATATCGCATAAGCGAAAGTGTAGACTTTTTTTGGTAGCCTTCATTTAGTTCAAAATTCAACGGGGCGAATCTACCGATAAGTAACTTGAACGGCGGCCTTGGATGGAGCAAAGTTCTCGATTTGTCATGAATGCAGAGCCGATTGGAGTTTTATCAGTTTTTCTCATATGGATGATGCAGGAATGAAACATCTGGCCGCAGTCTCGCGCTTGCCCTCCATACAACCAGGCGGCATGTGCACCTGTCTTTGTCAGTCGAGACAAAGCAAATTTATCGCCTTAAATTAAAATTATCACGAATTACCCGTTTGGGATTAAAGTATGAACAGTGAAAAACTAAAAAGACCCAATTAGAAAATCACCAATTTGAGAGAATCCATGTAGCTCTGTAGAGCAACATTTCAGAACACTGGTTATGGCATACACTTCTCCAGGACAAAGAAGTCTACTTCAAAGTAAACGTTTATCATAGGATTCGTTTATATTTTTTGGAAATTCATCATTTTTTTTATTTCCTCAAGTTAATTTTTTTGAAAAGGGCAAGGACGAAAACCAGTTCGTTTACCAAATCAAGCACAGAGGGTCTGAATTATTTTCATTAAATAAGTCAATTCAAAAAATTTAAACTTAAAATCAACTGTTTGTAATACTCGACTGATTTTAATTTACGAGCATATTCATATTATTCAAAGGGTATTTTCTTATTTCATCCCAAAATATGATTTCGCTGAAGTCACAATTCATTGTTTTCGCCGAGTTTGCAATCGATAGCCTGGAAAAACAAATGAATATTGATTGTTTCAATTTGCAGCGGGGCGTGTAGCACTAGTCCAAATAATTTAACAAACGTAATCCGAATCTACACACGTCACCAGTTAGCGGGAAAAGCATAATCGGCAATGGCGACAAGTCATTTCGCAGTTCTAGAGTTAACGGTTATGCAAACATACACATTTGTTTTCGTTTGGCCCATTTATTTCACATCCTCCACCGTATCCTATCTTACTTTTTTTTCATCAAATACACCCTGTCCGCATTATCGCAGGAATCCTCATTCACGACCTCACATTTAATGACGTTCCTAACCGGAAGCACGCCAGGCGGGCCAAATATACGTCGGCTTTCGCCAACCAATAACCTCCTCCTTTCTCCTTCGCCTTCCTGGTCGCCCGCCAGACAACTAGTTGAAAGGAGATCTGACTGCCTTCCGAGCTCTCCCTCCCGCCAACCCTCCCTCTCCCCTTCCAACTATTTACACCTACCGTCGGACGCTGTACCTGGGTAATCATCCAAGACGGGACGTCATGCATGTACTTTGGCGTAGCCTCAAGAATGGATGAACAAGGAAAAATAAAAGCAACTTATATTTCACCCATATCAAAAGCAGTCTAAAAATTAGGAAAACAATACCAAGCCACGTCGGTAAGCAATGAAGGAACAACCAACGAAACGGGATATGAATTGAATGTTTACATTTGTGACGTGCGATTTTCTGCCGTGGTACCAAAACGTTTTCGGGATAACAGGATGCAAGCATTGTTTCTGTCTTCACTTACCTCTTCCTTACCATGAAAAAATACAAGTTACAATTCGGGGAATATCGACTAAAGATGCCCAATGAAAGTTTAAGTTGTGGATACTATATGCACATAGATTATATAAATTAAAACTGTTAATCGCAATCAACGTGCTTCAACTTCTAAAACAAATACTAGAAAATCAATCTACTACTGCCGAAATTAAGCGCATGATAATAATTAGATATTAACTATGTGAGGAGGACATAACATTTATAACTGCAGGTACTTGATCTGTTCCAATGGGCTGTGAATAATCAAAGCTTTCATCGTTGCATGACTTTAGGATTGCCATGACAATATCAGTACTCACATTTATTCCAAAATTTGTGGTCATCTTGAATCGAGCCAAATGAGAGTTATTTTATCATTACAAGATACACAAAGGAGGCTACCCTCCAGCCAAGCGGATACCTGGTTTCTAGGATTCCTAGGATTAGCACCTTCGTTCGGTCATGTGGCCCAGGGGAGGCTGGTTGCCAGCATTTATGCCGTATTCCTTACCATGGCCCCAGAATAGTAACCGGTCAGAGGTGAGGTGAACAAAATAAATTCCACACGCTAAGCACACTTGCCATACGGAAGCGATCAGTTTTTCCTCCACGGGTATTTGTCCTATTATTTACCTCACCTTAAGGGGTCCTTACACCCCTTTGTCCAAAGGGGTGTAAGGCCACATGGGGCAGTAGTTACATCTGAAATATGTTTACAAAGCTGCACATAAAAACACAATTACAAGATTATAAATGCGTAAATGAACGCTCTCCTCCAAGCTTACACCAAAAGATATGCTTAGGTGCACTTAAAAAAAATTATCACTTTATATTAACTCGAATGACATAAAATTGACATTGTTTTTCTCCCTGTAGATTTTCTGGTAATTATATTTATTAGAGAGAGAATGCGGAATGTGAAAGGTAAAATGTATTGGACAGCATGACAGGTCCACGATAGTCGCCAATTTTAGTGAGTTTCTCGCAGGAATAGAAATTTGTACTGAAAACTAAAGAAAACGTCGAAAATAAAATTCAGACTGACCGGCGATGCAAATTTATATCGCCGATAGACTTCTTCCGAAGTGATGGACACAAAATAGCGGTAAAAACAGACCCATGGTGGCTTAATTGTTTTACGCCTGAACGATGGGTTGACAAGTAAAAAATACCCTCGGCTCGCAGAGCGAAACCGTGCACTTTCGCGCCGCGATCTCGCCGAAAGAAATAATGATCGCCATTTTGGGAGAAAGTGCTGAGAAGGAGAGCCTGTCTCCCCATACCTAAGCTACTGTAACGGTGGCGACGGTACAAGTACGTTTTGAACAGGCAAGCTGATATTTTTGGATTGCAACATTGCCCGCAAGCAGACGATTTAACTACTGACTTTGGAAATGCACATTTTCGTGGATTTGATCCATCCAGTAAATCAACAAGATGCAAGAAGAAGGATATCCGAGGAAAAGATAGGTTTTTAATTTCTTTTCCCCAACACCCACGAATATTTACTAAACTGTCTTAACAGGAAATCCAATTTATTCCCGGGAAATTACCCAGCAAACTGCAAGAGGCGCTGGGGACAAACAAATCCCTTAGGAAAGTTGATAATTTGACATAGCAACTTTGAAGATATCTACCAGCTTATTTAACGTTTAGGTGTAATTTATTTCTAACCATTACTTCAAAATGTAGTGTTCTCAGATTTTACTTAGGGAAAATGATTTCTGGTTGTCCGCTGATCCCACCATTTCTGAGACCATCTTATTGAAGTCTCGCGTAACAGTATATTTGAGGTCAGAAATATTTCTCCCGATAATTTGCCAGCGATAAATCAATACAGATATTTTTAACCGGCAGCGCAATATTAAGGATTCTTGCATTTAATATTGGTGTATCAAGAAGTTTCTACCATAGGTTTTTGTGACTATCGCGTTCATTAGTGGCAGACTTTCACGAATGGGGGTTTGCCTTATATTTTCATTCAAGAATTAAAGCATCCTGCCCTGAAACCTAAATTCTCGAAGGGTTATGGGATGATGAAGAGCGCTGGTATCCCACGTTAATGATGTAAGTTGCACGTCATGGGAATAGCGAAGTAATCCCGGTCCTACTTGGGTGTTTCGTTCGTCGGATGTACGTGACATCAAAGTTGCCTAATTATGGGCTACCTGCCGGCCTTTTCTTACTGTGGGCTGAATAAGTGCTTTCGGGGATATTGGTGGGCCGAATCAGGGCTTCGACGGGACTTAAATAAAAATAATATTTCTGAGTTTAGTACGAACACAAAATAAAATCAAATGTCTTTCAATTTTACGGAAAAAACCATAGACTCAACCAGAAAATAAATTCCAAGCAAGGAAGTACGTCGCTCAACCCGCACTACTCGCTAGAGTGTGTAAAATCTACACATTTTAATGGACGGTAACAGATGAAGTCACAACTGTAGGCGATTGCCAACAAGAGGCAAAGATTGTGCACGAATAAAATTGAAGTTATATGGATAAATAATTCACCATAGAGATGGATTTATTTCGAAATGAAAGGCAAAGTATGAGTATTCGACGATACCTTCGAGGTAAACCTCTACGTATTAAGTTAAGAGGGTTAGAAATAAGGAGATGCCATCAACTTTAATGTCATGCACCAGGAATTCACCACAAGGATAAAACTGAAGGACTGGCGTATTTCCAATCACCGGGAGACAGTCGGATAAAATACGACGCATTCGATTAAATTTTGGCAAGATGCAGCGATATCACTACTGGTGCTAGATTAATGGGCTTACTGACAAATAGGCCGGAATATTACTTGAACCCACCTTAAATCGCTTTATTTGGACATTGTACCATAAACATATTTGAAGGCGTGAGACAACACGTACATGAAATTCCTCGCCAAATGATAATTCTTTCAACATTGTGATGGCTTTGATATTCGCTTTACAAGTCAGTGGTTCGTAGTTGGTTTCCCAAAGGTTCAGATACGCTCAAAATCGTACTTCGACGAAGGCTGACTTAGCACTGATTTCTCGCGTCTGGGCTCACTGACATTTCCCAATACGATATCATTTTCCATATAAAAATACTTGCCAAGTGTCATGCACGATTAGAAAAGGTCCATGAATGAATGAATTTTAAACTAAACTGTGGTTATTAAGATATAGTGTGGGTCGCGGTAGTCCTGGGACAGAGCGTTGGACGACTGACCCGAGGACCCGAGTTCGATTACTGGTCAAGCCTTCCTGGGCACCTGCAGCTCCACCCAAGTTATGTGATTTTTCAGGAACCAGATCTTCCTGGGAAACCATAAGAGGTACAGGGAACGGAACTGCCCATCCCTACCCCGATTTGTGAATTTCACACGCCGTCGGGTTTAGTACTTGGTGAACTCTACCATCACCTACCAAACCGACCTTCGGGTTGATTACTGTGTTATGGTTTATTATGATATAGCAGGGTTCTTTGTTTTTCAAACGAACAAAATGCGCCGAGACAGTCCAGGTTGCGTACTTGTAATATAATATTTAATAAATACTAGTACCATAGTATACCAGTTGCCACCGATGCTCATTTCACAAAAATGCTTCATCAACTATTTAAAATTTATAGCCCCCCGGATTCAGAAAATAATAATGTATTATCGAATAGACGTATCACGTCAAAAGAAGACGGATTACTCTTGGAGCAACATCGATAGCACTTAACAGTCATGAAAAACACAACAGCAGCCTTTTCAACAGGGAATTCACGAAAAGAAACGTATATATTTTAGGCAAAATATTAATTAGACCTCACAATATTAAGTACCTCATTTCTTCTAAAGTTTTACTTAAGTGTTAGAGTTAGCCCATAAGTGAATGCGAATAATTATGCGAAAACCCTGCGAATAATGTTTATTCGCAGGGTTTTGCCTCAAATTATAGCTTCATAGTAATGGAAAAATGTTTAAGGCTAAAAAAGTTGAACAACGAAAGAAATTAAAGATTAAACTAGGAACCCGTTATACGGGTTAAACATATTATATTGCGTGGACACGCTGAGCATTCAAAACAAAAATTTAAAGACATAAAATTATAACATAATAAAAAATATTTATCGATCAATTGAGTGAACGCACAAGTCACTGAAAAGTAACAACTTAAATGGCCAAACTAAACAAAAATATGACTGGAGCCATTCTCCGCGCAAAACTACCATGGTGCGCGAACATGTCGGGGCCTTATCGCTGTCCAGACTCAACGTACGCCGGGAAGCGCTTGTCTTTGAGCGGAAGATCTCGTGCAATCTCTTGCGGACTAAGGTTTTCAATCCCGTCTCACGTGCTTTCGTTCCAGATATAGTCCACCCGAATACACCTCCCACCTCCCCCTCCGCGATGGGGGACAGACGCGTAGAGGGACGATTTACACGGCCGCGGGCGACGAACACCGCCAGGGTAGTTGGCAAAGGAGAAGGCGGGGATCGGAAGGGAGAGCCGAGGGGTGGGGACGGATGAACAATGCTGTTGAATAAGAGCGGAGGAAGGGCAAAGTGAAGAGGGTGCTGCCGTCGGAGAAAGGATTACTTCGACCGATCACATTTCTCCAACGTGAGAAATTTCACAGCGGAAAAAAACCATGTGCCCAGACCGGGATTCGAACCCGGGCACTTCGAAGATATTATGCCCACTTGGTGTGCGTGTATTTCTACACACACAAACTTTTTCCTGCTTGGAATCTGCATCCTTCCACCTTTCTCACTAACCTTTTATTCGTCCTTTATACGTGTTTCTATTCAATTTCCCTATACGTGTATCGTTTATACCCGTATATAGCATACCGTATATGTATGTATATGTTAATGCCTGGGTTAACGCTATAAATTATTGCGTAACGGCAATTTATGGAAGAACCGAATCTCTCTCCCTTTGCTCGCATAAGACCGAACTCCTGCATGAAATGGCGCTGTGAACATCACTCAAGTGAATGTTTTTACATGCAATAAATCACTCCGAAAGTACGTGAAAAAAAGATTTCGGTAAGATACCTTGGGGCTCTAAGATACGCGAAAATTAAAACACTATCTCTAACCATTTATTTTTTTCCAATCAGTTACTTCGATTCAATCAATTGGTCATACACAATCATAGGGATTACCAAAGTACTGCTCGCGTACAGCAAAAATACTGCTTGCGCGAGTATAGTTTATCGAAAGAAATAAATGAAAATCTATGTTTGTTGGAAGGTCCTACATTCGGCGAAACAAAACACTTAATTTGTGAAATTCCCACTAATTTAGTCACCAGATTCGGTAAAGAGAAATCAACGTTCAGAACCTCTAATAAGAGTTTCTAGATTCGATGTTGTTTGCATTCAGTTTTTTTCATTAAGCGAAAATCTGCTGAAGATACCGTGTCGCGGGAAAATATTTGTTGACACTTGGCAGATCTTTGAAGCTATAAATAAATTAGTACCCAAGTTAAATATGTTATATTAGTTCATAAACGTCTCTAAATAAGAGAAGGGCAAACAGGGCTAATATTTCGTCGAGATTATTTCGTAGTTAATGCTTTACTTCGATCTCGAAAGGTAACTAACGATTGTACGAATAAATCGCAGATATTACGGCTCTCGAAGGCGTTGACTCGATTTCAGCCGTCTCCTACGATACGACACCATACCAAGCTTAACTTCTACCGTGGAATCAGTATCGAG
The DNA here is from genome assembly GCF_022747635.1 of Hetaerina americana. Lineage (NCBI taxonomy): Eukaryota > Metazoa > Arthropoda > Insecta > Odonata > Calopterygidae > Hetaerina > Hetaerina americana. The sequence goes on from NW_027286985.1 coordinate 40,181,283, forward strand.
AGTAGCAGGGTCGCGCCAACACCACAGCGCGTGTGCTGTCCCTCAATGGGGTGGCAACTTGCCCATTAAACCACAAATGGTAACTACCACCAATACACCTACGCTGTGGCAATATCAACAATCCTAATATAATCGATGCACAAAGATAAATATTATACAGATATTGTCGATAATGTCCAATGCACTCGCTGAGATGCCATTCGCTATTATACTTCAAATGTACACCCACATTAATTTGGGCTTCATATCGTGAGGGTGAGAAAACTACTAGGGAAATAAGATACAAGATGCGGAATGAGTGACGCAATCTGGCAAGGCCATGCGCAAACAATTAATACAGAACTGATCCAGGCGAGTAAACAAGATGCTGGCATGTTTCAACTCGAATTTATGTAACCCAATGTGATAATCAAGGTGAAAATTTAAGGGGGAAAAATATGATCTCATGGTATTTTTTGTTGTTAAACGTCAAACATTTACACGAATCCTCATCCTAAGCCAAACCAAAACATAACACACAACACTCCATGGTGTCTGTCGGCAATTTAGCATAAGCTGGCACCAGAAATACCCTTAAATGGGCAATTTGGCCCGTATTACTACCAGGCGTCTACCAGCTTTGGGAAACACTTGAGGGACCTTGGCTCCTTCGCCAAAATTTCCCATATGATTTCCCGGCACTGGGAGTTTGCTGGAGTCCCAAGCGTCAAAAATTACAGATTTCTTTTACGTAGAAGATCACTTATTCCCCCAAAGGTGGGGATGCCGATAAATACGGCTCGTGGGACCTTAGCATAAGCTTGGCGAAAATTTCTATTTTTTCAATATTAATTCAAAATAAACACTTCTGTAACACCGAGACAGGCATTCAAGGTCAACATAGAATTAATACATTTCCAGGAACAACTAATTTTTAGCAGCAAGACACCTTCCTCGGAACCAAAGAGGTAAAACACTTCAAGGCGATGTGAGTCCACTTATCCAGGTACGTAAATATTCAAGTTTCGAGACAACGCGATTGTCAAGACCGCAAGCCATTTTATAAGTGGTTAATAGCATGCACAACAATTTAAGTTTTTAATTCAAACCATTTCAAGAGAGGGCGTAAAAACCGCAGGCTGTGGGTGAAAAAAATTTGTTAGCCTTCGCAAGGGAGTGACGCAAATGATGTGCGGAAAGAAACAGTGAAGATGGTCCTCGACCACCCAGAAAGTAAATACCACTTTTTCCTCCTCGAAGCGTGAGAAAAGCGCCCTGATCGCGATCTATTATGAGAGTACGAGAAGAAATGGTCGAGTAGTTCCGATCGATGACCATATACTCGGAACAGCGAAGTCGTCAGTTTTCACCCAAGATCCTTTTTAAATCTATATGCATATATGCCTATGCAAGTATGTGTGGGTGTATTTATATATATAAATATACATACATACACACACAATATATATATATATATATATACACACACACATATATACCTGTATATACACATACACCCACACAATTGGACGGCACAATAGAACACAAAATAAAATATATAACAAGTAATAGTCTTTGGAGAAGCCCGAAAGCTCAAACCATCTACATTTTGAGTGTCCTTTTACGTTTTACTATTTTTATTTGTGTTTTATTGTGCCGTCCAAATGTTATATTGCTCTCGTGAGTTCTTCTACATCATCTATATATATATATATATATATATATATATATATATATATATATATATATATATATATATATATATATATATATATATATATAAATATTATATACATATATATATAATATTTTATCATGTATATATTATATAAAAAACCATTAACACAGTAATCAACCCGAAGGTCGTTTAGGTGGGTGATGATAGAGGTCACTAAGTTCTAAGCCCGACGGCGTGTGAAATTCACACATGAGGCAAGGGGGGCCAGTTCCTTTTCCTCTGCCGGTTATGGTTTCCCAGGAAGATCTGGTACCCGAAAAATCACATAGCTTCAGCGGAACTGCAGGTGCCCAGAGACTTGCCCGGCAATCGAACCGGGACCCTCCGGTCAGTAGTCCAACGCTCGGCCCCCTAGACTACCGCGAGCCATATATATATATATATATATATATATATATATATATATATATATATATATATATATATATATATATATACATATATATATAATTCATAAATAAATATTATATATATAATTAATAAATAAATATTATATATATAATTCATAAATAAATATTATATATATAATTAATAAATAAATATTATATATATAATTAATAAATAAATATTATATATATATATATATATAAACAGAATGACTGAGTAGGTAATGCAGTCTCACGCGAGTTACGCATGTGATGAAAATTTCGAGCCCACATTACCACATTAAACCAGGTTAAGAGGTACCTCACAGTCCCCTTTTCAAAATCGAATTCAAATACCAAGTTACCCACTTAGGGCAGTACCAAGAAACAGTCACGACAGAAAATGACCGCTCATTTCTCAGTCGAGTTAAAAAGGGGGCTTTCTATGACAATGACAAAATCAAAAATTAAACTTTGACCTTAAACATTCGCAGACAAATTCATTATTAACTTTCAATTCGGTAAAAAATCCAATATTTTCGGGAGCGTCCACGAAATTTTCAACCTTTCGGAACAAATGCTCACCCAAGAACAAATACGTCAGAGGCACGCTTCGTCAGCCATCACCTACGCCAAAATAAAATGCAACTCACACGAAATATGCAAAAAAATAGCTTATCAATTGGATAATCAAGGAATACAATGATTGTGAACAGAAAACTTTAAATGTTTGCATAAAAAATGAAATATAGTTCTTCACCCAATTACACACGAATGAAAATGGGAAAATGTATAACAAGATCTCAAATGAACTTCTGAAGCACCAAAGACACTCATTATCTAAACGATAACGCGACACATCCACAAAAAGTATGACTGGGTCACTGAAGAGGTAACGAGAAAGAGAGACGATTCTTAAAGCAAAGTCGCTAGTGTTTCAACTCTCACTGACAGAATCACATGCACCTGAACACAGACATCGATCTCACACAAAAACAAGATGATACACTTGGAATATCCAACGTGCCCCATAGCTAGCAACATATTTTTTGAAGCATGAGAGGGTGTGACTGCTTGCACGGTTGGTAAGACTGACAATATGAAGACACCACACACACTAATCGCACAATAAAAATATGAGCACGTTAGGCCTAAGGAGTGGGTAGTAAAAAAACTGACGATCGTAAGCCGAACAAATTTTTCTTTCGCGCACGATTTAAGAACTCTGAAGAGACTACTCGCGGTGAAAATTAGAAAACCAGTCCCTAAACCACATCTAATTGCAAGAGAAGGATTCTACGACCTAAGATTTAATTGGCTGGAGCGCAACAAGCCAGGCTATTTCGGTCGGCTTGAAAATGCTATTTGGAAGTAGGTTCATAAGCTATTGGTAATGCTGATTTGCGAATATCTATTATACCAGGGACAGGAAAATAAGATAAACTTAACAATACCTTAAATATTGAAAAATCCACTTTTTTGGGGATCTATTACGCAATGCTGAATTAATCTCAGATACTCTCCCACGAAAGAAACATCAGAATTTTACGACGGAAAAATTGAGCTACAATCGTAATGAGAAAACAACGGAAGAGCAAGGTATATTTGCTGTCGATGGTCGTCGCCACAGTAAACGCACCACTATATTTAAGTCAAAGTAAGTTCAAAAATATGATCCATATCTTATTTTTAATTGACGACGAAATTAAAAGAACAGACGAAAATCCTGACGCGTTATCATCGCCATGATAGGACGAGTAACCTAGAATCCAAGTTTTCACGCCGGGGGAATTCACACGTGAGAGCGCGGCACTGCACTACACCTCGTCGCCCGTAGGGATTCGCGGAAGGCAAAAAATCGTTACGACCTCTTCCATCGGGAACGTTGTTTTTGACGGCCTGAGCAGCTAAGGGAGTTCCCCTCCCCTCCTTCGTGAATGTCTACTCACGTGTATGTCGAGGAACTGAGTCTCCAAATTCTCCATCCTTGGCGACTTTTATACGCCCCATGCATGCAAGGACAGTACCCGGCTGACTTCTCGGACGTCGCCGTAAAGCTTATCGAACTAAATGTTGCGATCGGTCGGCCGGCCGGGCCTGAACTCGATGAAAATGCAATAGCGACTCTATGATGCTCTGCGCCTGCACAGTGGGTTAGGCGAAGGGGCGGACACTCGCGCCCAAGCGCGGCTCGTCTAGTAGGAACCATGCCTAGTGGGTCGACGGATGAAAAGGGGGGAGGGAGGGCGATTCACACGGCGCTTCAAGTACCCGCAGTCAACCCCGAGAGATGGTGAATTTCCCAAAGTTCGCAACGGCCTTGACCGAATGCGGATGGATAGATATGAGGTTTACTCGCGCACTTGCACCTTCCCCTCCCTACGTTAGGCACACAAGAGCGGAATATTAAAATGGAAAATAACCAAAATGCCTTAACAGTCTCCACCTTCGTTATACGCCCACTAACGATTTTTGTTTTTGACACAATGGTCGATTTCTTTTGAAGGACCGACATATTTGATAACAAACGATAGCGATAAACTAGGAAATACATTCCTTACAACTGCTTAATTAAACGCGAGAAACGGCATATTTTTTCTCCGAGATTTGGATTGATGTATTCATTTTATTTAAAAAGGATTGGGAAAACTTGATTAAAAATACCGGTGCTTAATACCTTTGCATGTTGACGCACCGTAAAACGACAGATCCATCTATCCAGCCTTGAGGGAAACTTCATCAAACTATTGATGTAGCGATACTATCCTCATATCCCCATACCCCTGCACAGTCCTAAACGGGATGACATTTCACTTTGCGACGACATGTGACGATCTGCGCGATTGGACTAGAATGGCAGCCGTTAGCGGATATCCGCATCAATAAAATAATAGAGCATATAATAGCCTCAAAAAGCCACTGTCCACAGAATTCCAGTTATTTAACAAAATTCAAAGGGGACCGACGTAAGGCGTGTGGTGCGATAACTTGATTTTTCATACCGTCTTTTCAACTACAGTTGCTCCTACAATGCGTGCCACGCAATGAAGAGTTATTAATTTAATTTGAGTCGCCTTTCATGGGGTACAAGGTGCAATCTGTACGAAATAATCTGCGAACCAACGCAAAGACTGCTGCTGGTTGAGCGAAGAATGAAAACATCTAACGAGTGGAAGACGCCATGAGGAGACACCCAAAAAGCATTATTTTCTCGCTTTCCAGAGAAAAAGGTGAAGGAGCCCAAACGCCTTAAAGGCAAGTGACATGGAAATATCTACAAATTTAGGAAATCGGATTAAATTTCACAGATTTCTTGAGTATTCGCCAATGCCGAAGCTTTTATTGTACTAATCTTGTGCTTAAAGGTATTTCACGATTTTGGCATCATTAAATGAGCCAAAATCGTGAAACAAAAAGAACAATGAATTCAAATTCAAAAAGAACATGATTTCAAGTGTTTATTACTTACATATTTGCATGCTTCAATTATAATATTAAATATTCAGAATGGTGATTTGAAGTCATTAGAAAAACTAATCCCAATCTATCAACGATTAATTAGAAGTATACAGACAAATAAAGCCCTTAATCATCCACCCCTGCATGACAGTGTGTAGAACTTTTTCTGGGCTCACAAAATATCTCTCACTGACTGGAGGAATACTGCTGCTAACAATAATACGAATTGACTATATCCTAGTGCTCTTTTCCCCTGGCTAACAGTGGAAGGCAGGTTAAACATGGGTGGGGACAATGAGCAAAGAGGTTGAATTGTTGGGGTCTCCATTCAAAGATCCCTCCACACCAGCAATCAATCAAATGGACAACATCTCTCAGTGTTGGTGTTTGTTATTAGATATCAATTACACTATGGAATGCACCAATTTTTCTTGCTAGTTTTTCCAGTATGGTGTCACACTGAATTTTGGATCTCTTTGTAAATTAGCGATGAGAAATTCTGGAAAGACCACCCTATAAACCTGACATAAAAGTCTTTGGTCTTGTGAATTACAAATTCCTCAAATGCAATAAATAAATTAATCATGCCTGATACAAGACCTTGTGTTCTGTCTGGGAAGAATGCTTCCTACAGAAATTTGACGAAGGTATTCACACTGTAAAAAAAGTCGCTCATTGCAAGCACTTAATTACACTAAGCAAACTCATTGATTTAATAAGTGAGAGTAGAGTTCAGGCAAAAGTATAGTTTTGCGAGCTGCTACTATAATGATGATGAATATGATATACCATTGAGCTACATGCTTAAAATCTAATAACCTGGTAATTGTCTTATAATAATTGTAAGCAAGTGAATGTTTAATAAACTTCCTCACTATATTAACTGTTCTTAAACTGGAAAAAAGGGAAATTGAAAAGTTTCCGCACATCATGCATTTAAATTAATGTCTCTAAATGAGTATGTTATTGAAGAAGAAAGACTGGACAAAGTCAATTTCGAATTGTCATCTTTTGCATCTTTTATTATTTCATGGACACCATTAACAGCTTTTGAAATAATATTATCATGAGAAAACCTATACAAATGTATAATTTGTCAAATGTTGCATACAATTATAATTATCAATTCTGTAATTAGTTAAACTCATTTTACCTTCATATTTCTTAGCTTCCATGCATATCATTTAGGGTCATTGGAGTAGTTCTTTCAATTCATCATTGCCTTGGCACACCTTTGTGTCTGTAAACTTTTGATAAAATTATCCCTTCTTTTCCGTACCCCTTCAACTATGGCATTCTAACTTCTTGGATTTGATAGATCGATCCTTTACAATTTTAATTACATACAAGAATCCTTCATAAATTCCTTTTACTTCAGATGATTATCATTATTATTAACAGAAAAAGTAAATGTATAGTGAACAGGCAACCTAGTGGTTGCATTATTTCAACAATGTGAGAATAAAACAAAGACATGAAATTTAAATTACAAATGAAATTGAAACAGCAAAGTCAATAGAAAATGTACCCTACATACATGATAAAGGTTGAGATTCATAAATGAAAAAGAATTTGCATTATATTCCTTCAGTTGTTCACATATAATGTGATTTTAGACAGAGCATAATGTGTGATTCGTGCAGTATTTGTATGATATGATGCTGAGCAATGTGTGATGGTAGTGGCTTTCTATTTGCTTTGATTACCTTAGTATTTAGCAGCTTAGTTTTGATGATATTTATGTTATTGCTTCAAGTGTGATTGTGAGGCTAGGGATTCCTGAGCAATGTCACACTGCCTAACTGCACATTTATTTTTTATAATAATAGTATATACAAAAAAACTATGCACTGAAGGGAGGGTGCGATGGCTAATGTACTGGCTTTCTACCCAGTTTATCAGCCATCAGGGCCCAGGTTTGAATCCTGGAGGTGACAGATATTTTTCAGTGGTATCCTGATTCCAACTTAAGGTGTTTGAGGAGAGCACTTCGAGTGAGTATGCCATCCGTCATGGCTTTGGACCCCTTGGCGCCTTTCGTTATGGGTAGGCTAATGCTGATGCCGGGTTTCTCTCCATCCTTCATCATTTCCTGTCCATCCCCAAAGGCACAAATGACCTCAGTTGTCGGTCGCCTCCCATAAAAACTAGTACTACAAACTATGCATTGAAATAATTAGAGAAATAAACAACTAAGGGATCTGCAGAGAATAGGCATGAAATTACATTTCAGGATTTCTCAACCTCTGTTGAAAAATGTGCATACATGTATTCAGTCGAAAATTGTATAGTATTTTTCTCAGGCATTGGGTTCTGCTCCTCAACAACCTTATTAAAAAATTAATTTTAACCGATTCCTGTAATTCTTGGAGGTTCAATTTTATTTTTTTATAAATATTATTTCGGCTTATAATAATACATCCTGACTATATAGCTGGGCATTTTAATTATTTTTCCTACATCTAGCCTAGGAAATTCCCCTGGATAGACATTTCACGCTCCTATCAGGTATAATTTTTTAGCAACAGTAGAACCTATTCATACTCCTTTTCTATTTGTTTGCTGGGACCTGGGAGATTGAGATGCCAAATTGGGATGGTACGGTGGCTAATGTACAGGCTTCCCACCGAGAGGGCCCGGGTTCGAATCCCAGAGGTGGCAGATATTTATCAGTGGTATCCCAATCCTTACTTAAGATGCTTTGTTGAGAGCACTTTGAGTGAGTACGACGTCCGTTGGATGGGACATTAAAACTACAGACCCCTTGGTGCCTTTCGTAAAGAGTAGGCTAATGCCGACGTCAGGTTTTTCTCCCTCCTTCCTTTCCCATCCATCCCTAATGGCGCAAATGACCTTAGCTGTCAGTCACTTCCTATTACTACTACTATTGAAGGTTCCCATTCAATGAAATTGCCATAAATGCTTTTGTTCCCAGCAAACTTTTACAAAATGTTCACATGACAAAGTACAATACTTTGAATACCTTTTTTCAGATCCATGCTACAAACAGTTCCTAATATGAATCCTTCCTTAAAGTTATAACCATATATTTACGGCTTCTTCCTTATTCCTAAATATTTCCTATTATTGAATAGCACTAATTTGCAGCACTCCCACCTCTACAGAACTTTACCAGTTTGGTTTCATCCAGATTTAGTCACATGGTATCATAGTTCACCTAGTTTTCCAAAACCTTTAAATGATTCTGCAAATAATGCCCATTGGAATTTGTTTCAATTGTCCCATGGATGATGTAGTCATCTACGAACATTCAAATGCAGCTATTTATATATATTTCTCAACATCACAAAAATGAATTATAGTCAAAAGAAGTCGCAGAGCACTTACTTATTTGCTCCCCAGCTGAAGCATAAAACTCTTCGGACAATACCTCACACACTTATGTTTTTGGGTTCAACTTGACAGGGAAGAGTTTATCTAATGTCATACCATCTGAGGACTAATGTGAGCCATATTTTTAATGAGAACATTGAAGTTTATTAGATCAAGTGCATTTGGAAAATCTACTAACACTGCACCAATTAGTTCACAACTTTCATGACCATCCACTAAATCTAAGGTGAGAAAAGCCAGCTGACGGACAAAGGATCATTTTTTCCAAATCCACACCTATAATCTATTTTTCTTCTCATCAGATCTTGAATTTAGTCTTCATATGTATGTTCCTTGAGGTTGGACATAATACAAGTCAAACTTACTTATGCTCGGTCTAAAGAAAGCCTAGGCCCTCCTAGCGATACAGTATTTGTAGGCTTCATTACCATTTTAATTATGGCAATCAATTTACTACAGAAGAGAAAAAAATTGTCACCTAATTCCTATCAGAAATTACAACATTATCCCAGTCAACCATATAAGTTCACAGATCCAGCAAGTCAATCAGTAGATTCCATTTCTTTGGAGGAATGTTGCCATATTCTCCACCTTCACTACTGTGAAGAAGATGCTACTCACTTATTATGAAACATGGAAGGAATCTGAAACTTTCAGTAGATATAGTTTACTGAGGATTGATTCTATACACAAGGTGCGCTGCTAATTACTCATGCCTCGCTATCGGTTCATGTAATAGTAATATTTCATACTATCCCCACAGTCATCAACCCAAAGGTTGGTTTGATTGGCAAGGGTACAGCTCACCTAGTACTAAGCCGAATGCTGCGTGAAATTCACACATCAGGGTTGGTGGGCTGGTCCCTTTCCCTGTGCTGCCTGTGGTTATTCTGGACATTCTAGGACCCAAAAAATCACACATCTTGGGTGGAGCTGAGGGTGCCAGGAGGTATTCTAGGAATAGGACCAGGGCCCTCTGGTCAGTAGTCAAACACTTGACCCACTTAACTACCACATCCACAATGTGAACCTCTTTAATTTTTGGATCAACACACCACCTTAAGCCTGGTTTAAGTACTTAGTAGCTAAGCATGACGTGAGATATAACTTTCATGTACACCTAAATTTTCATGTCCTATTATTGTGTTTAAAACCAAGTTAACATTCTAAAATTACTCTAATAATTGCCAGAAATGGCTTAAACATGCTTCATGAGGCATTATTATAACTTGTAAAAAACCCATCTCAAAACACATATCATGTTTGAGTAAAATTTGAATCAGCAACCTTTCATTTTACCAGAAAATGCATTATTGAATTAACCAACCAAAACTGAGATCTCTAGTACCTACCACCAACGAAGTAAGCACCAAGTCATATCTAACTTGAAGGATTGCCTTTCCAAAAACAGCCTTGTAATATCCAAGCCAGACAAAGGCAATCTAATATTGACAATGATGAGGGAATTTTACTGGGAGAAGTGTGCCAAGTTCCTAGACTTGAGTGACATAATATGGTTAAATCAGGGCCGAACAGCAGAATACCAAAAGGCATGCACAGAGTTAATTTCATAGTTTGACACTGTATTTTCCCTCAGGGAAGTGCTTAAGCCAGTACAAATGAACGCCAAGACACCAAGATTCTACGGCCTTCCTAAAATTCATAAAAAGGACCTCCCTTTAATGCCCATTACGTCTAATGTCTCTGCACCCAATCACTTATTGTCTCACACAGTAAATGCGTTGCTTAGATACCAGACTACATTTTCCCTCAGATACACTGTCAATGATTTCTATGAATTGAAATTTTCTCCAAATAAGAGTCGCCAACAAAGTGCATATTAGTGTTGTTTGATGTAATGAATCTGTTTTCAGGAGAGTGTCTAGAATGGAAGCAATCAAAATAGCCAAAGCCACCCTTATCAAATCTGGTGCACCCTAACTAGTGATAAAGTACAAATCTCACAACTCCCCTCCCACTGCCTCAGCCACCAGCCTCCTCAACACATTTACCCCCCTTCAGCATACCTACTAATACCCCTCCTGTTTGATAACCTAAATGTTTGCCCCAAAAATATAGTCTTTGAGGTAGGAGAATAAGTGCAAATGAAAAGATATTAAAAAGTGACTTTTGGAAAGTATACCAAAAAGGAGCCTGATAAATAGAAGATAGGGAAGAATTGTGGGCATTTAGTAGGAAGAGGCTAGGATTTGGTTATGAATTGATGGAAGAAGATACTTCACTTTTCCACTTAGAGTATTTATTACATTTCATTACTTCTTTCATTGTAAAGGATTTCCACCATGTTACCCCTGAAACCGTGTTATTTATTGGTGATGAACACTAGAATTAGTTAGCAAGAATGATTGAAAATAGATGACTTCATTCCTTTTAACTTTATTCCTTTCAAACTTTGGTGTCGGTTTTTGAAAAGAAAAATTCTACATGGAGATGTGAGATTTTGCCTATGAGATTTGATTACCCTGGCAAAATATGTTAGGAAGGTTAGATTTCTTAACCATTTGCTAAGATAATAAATTGAGTTTTAAGTGCATGGGAGGGCCCAGAAATCCTGACTTAGAGATGACGTAGTTGTTTGAAAAATATCACTGTATTAGAAAGAATGCAATCTATTAAGCATATGTTTTAAGTTTGAAGATGATACATAGCATAGTATTTTTTTGGCAGCCATCAATAGCGAACATTTTCACTGAATTTGTAAAAATGGAGAAAATTGGCCATTGATATATGACACAATACTTTTATTTGAAAGGCCTCAGCCCAAACAATATAAAAGCTGAACTGGACTCTACTCTGGGTGAGTGTGCTCCTTCGTGTACAACAGTAAAATAGTAAAATATTGGGTAGCCCAGTTTAAAAAAGGCCGTACAAGCTGTCAAGATGAGCATTGCATTGGTTGACCAAATGAGGAGATGACTCCAGAAACCGTGAAGAAAATCCACAGTGTGATACTGGATGACCGTCAACTGAAAGTGTGCAAGCTAGCAGACATGGTATACATTTCAAAAAGTGCAGCACATCGCATGTTAACTGAAAATTTGAATATGAGAAAGTTGTGTGCAAGATGGGTGCTGCATTTGCTCACACTCAAGCAAAACCAGTGTCGAGAAGCTGATTCAATAGAGTATTTAGCAAAGTTTCACAGTAACAAAGCAGAATTTTTGCAATATTTCATAACCATGGATTATGGAAACATGGGTCAATTACTTTACACCCACGACAAAAGAATAATCAAAACAATAGATTCAAAAGGGAGAACCGCCTCCAAAGAAGGCGAAGACCGTTTCATCTGCAGGCAAGGTCATGGCGTCAGTTTTTTTGGGATGTGCGTGGAATAATTTTCATTGACTAAATTGAAAAAGGAAAAACTACCAACGGTGAATATTATGCAAACTTGTTGCAACGTTTAAGCGAAGAAATCAAGCAAAAGTGGCCTCATTTGGCTAAGAAGACTGTGTTGTTTCATCAAGACAATGGACCAGCTCACAAACCTGTCATTGCAATGACCAATATTCATGAATTAAAGTTTGAATTGCTACCTCATGCACCATATTCGCCAAATTTAGCCCCCTAAGATTATTTTCTGTTCGCAAACTTTTTGCAAAGATTTTCCAACCCTGAAGAAGTGATGTCAGCAGTCAATGGCTATTTTGAGTAGCAAGACAGTTCTTATGATAAAAAGGGTATTGAACTTATTGAACATCGCTGGGAAAAGTGTATTGAGCTGAAAGGAGATTATGTTGAAAAATAAATACATTTTTTCCAAAATATTTGTGTTTTCTTTGTTGGGTCGGGTAGTTCTGGGATTTCCCTCGTAGGATCAAATAAAGGAATCAAATCACATGAACATGATATTTTGTTGCACACTATCAAATACCACAAAAAATGAAAAGCGGGTCAGAGAGAAAATAATTCTAACATTTAATTCCAAGGGTTTGAATAAGCATGTTTCATTATGTTAGTTCAATCGCATCCATAGTATATACTAAATTACCTCAGCTATAGCAGATATTTTCAGTTCAGTCACTATTAATACTACCAATGGTGCAGCACAGTGGGGAGGGAGGGGAAAAAGGCCATTACTTCTTTTATGCCAGCAACGGGAGATTGGGGAAGAGTACCATTGGGTGGAAATTGAAAAAAAAATGAGGTGAGGAAGCCAAAGATTCAAATGCATGGCATGATTAAGCTTGTTCATTGATACCATAGCAGATCGACATAGTCATATTTATAAACAATACTGCGAACCATAGGACCCCTAATATAGTAAAATGAATTGGGCTCCATTAACCAGCCAAAGCACCTTTGTGAATAGATCTCTATCCTTCCTTCTAAAATTTTACTGCAATCAAAATGACAAATTCCCTACGGAGCAAAGTGACCCAAATTTACATTTGCTTCTGATAATGACATTTGTGATGAACTATCAATTCAAAACTTTTAATTTTACTCGATAACCTAAAAACAGATGCAGTGAAAGCACACTTGACATACATGTACTTCGCCGATGCCACGAAGTTCCCAAAGCATATTAAATTTTAACCAAGCTAATATATCTACAATACAATATTTATAATTTTGTTAAAAGTGCAAAAAATTTAAAATAATAATGATGAATCCATAGTCATGAAAGCAACAAACAATGCAGATGACTTGCATTTTTCAAAAGAGCACTAACAGATGATCATGGGATCGGGTAAAAGCTGTGAAAATCCCAATTGAATATTATTTCGACCACATCAATACAGAGCTATGATCAATGTAAATCCAGATGATCCCAAAGTCTTGATTAGGTATACAAATTCCATATATATATAGTGGCAACTAGATTGTTAAGGCACTCAAATGACTGACATGATATGATATCACATTGACACAAGTCATAGTTTTCAAAATAAGAAAACCAGCAAATCATATGACAGCTACAATACATAATTTTGCATCTAAATACTAAATTTGCATGTATAGAAACTACCCAGTAAGTGCATTGCTCAACAACCTAATTAGGTCAAACGTTAAATATGAAATTAAGAAATATAAAAGCATTCTCAGAATCTAGTTACAGCCAGAACATGATACATCATTGTAGAGAGCTGATCAAAATTTTGGTCTATGAATCGCCATTTGAACAGACAAATCATAAGGGAATTATTTTGTGCAACATGTACGCTTCAATAAAACTGAAAAATGCTACTTTGGTTAGCAAAGGTTAGCTTTTTCCCAGGTAGGTATGAGAAATGCTACCATACACAACCCATTAATAGTCATTCACAAACCTATATTTAGACGTCTTTTGGTAAAAATTAAAAATATTTAAAACAGGCAATTCTGACTAAATGGCATTAAATGAAATGAAGCTGAACTTTTACATTCATTTCTGAATCAAAGTGAATTCTACAACAGTTAGAAAGCTACATACCAGAGTAGCCACTTGTTTTCTATATTCCAGGGGCTTATCCCTCTCTATTACAAAATTTGCAGATATACATGCTTTCCCTTTCTAGATATTTCTCTCAATGATTTGTAATTTTATTGGGTACTTCTAGTTGGTGATCCCTTTCCATTAGACTTGCTATTGGTACCAATGTAATTGTTCTTAGTATGTACAATTTTTTACAAGGTGTGCATGAGTGATGGCCTACACCGTAACATCAAAATAAATAAACAAACAAAAGGTACATTTTTTACAAAAGCAATTCCAGATTCAAAAATCATATTCTTCACTTTTTTTAAATTAGCACTATTCCAGAATTTTGTGAAGAAATATAATAATTCCAGGCTCTTTCCCAACTTTTCCACCTGAGTGAGACCGTTGCATAGGAGAACGGGGAGATGAAGAATGAGATATGAGCAAAAATCATATTATCACCTTCCAATTGTTTCAACATTCCTCTATCCAAAATAAAAAAAATACTGTGAAGATACTAACAATTGTCCCAGAAAACAAAGAGTTGAACTGATTACCAATTGAAGTCCTAAAAATTCCGTTGGCAGTGATGACCACTCTTAAAAATTGATTTACACAGCTGGTGCAATACTAAGCAGAAATTTAGAACACTGAGTAAAAATAATTTTCCACTCACCACTCCTGCTAGAGCTGTTTATTGACACAACGGGTTTCAACAGTAAAATGTGATTGCCACGCATATTGTAACATTCCTCCATCTGTCAACATGTAGGTTGTGGGTACTTGATGCAAAGGGGGACATATTGTGCCCATCCAAATCCTCACTACTTTAGATCCCTTACCTTAACCATTTCCACACACCCATTTCCTTTCCTACACCCTGCCTCCCCAAATGAACCTAATCTATGAATTGCAACATGCGACCAATGTAATGTACAGCATGACAGCTAATACTGAGCAAATATTAATAACAACAAAAATGCTATAAAGCTACACATTATCTTTTTATTTACCTAAAAACCAATATTTTGTGATGGTAAAAATACCCAGAAAACACTGTGACTAGGTAATATGGTATTGGTGACTACTATGGTGGAAATCATAATAGTCATCAATACCACCATAGCATCAAACAATATTCACTGCAGGAACATGTCATTTACAATCAAATGAGAAGAAAACCATCCCAAAATAAATAAATTGGCCACCATTTGACCTCGGATTGTAATGGAAGAAGTCAACATACCAGGAAAGGAACACTCAAACAGCTTTAAAAGATGTTTGTTATGCTCCCCTCGACAAATATTCAGACCCAATGATACCTTCTTTCCTATATCCTGGTCAATGACTTCAAATCAATTCACCCATAGAAATAATCAATTTACCAATTGTAACATATGCCTAAATTCTTCTTCAAGAGGAAATTATCGGCAAAAACATTTTCACGTCCATATTAAAATTAATACAAGTATAAAAAATGTTAGTTAGGGCATATAAAATGGACAAAGTTACAAAGAAAAAGCTTCACATTCTACATAAAAATAACATTTTTAAACAGTTATATGGACATGCTGTTCACCTGGTAATAATTTACCATTTTTTAAATTTTCAGTATGATAGGATTAACACAATTCTTTTTTTTCCAACTTATTCATTACATGACCAGGTTTCATTACAGAATACCATATTCAGGTGACAAAATAAACAAGATTGACACATTTATTCAAGCAAGATTTGGTGACATGAAGATGTTACTAAGTCAAGGAACCTGGTTATGTAATGAATAATTTTATGCACGGCAACTCAAGGTACAGCTTTACTATAGAAATAATCATTAGGATCCACAAAGTGGAAGCATAAAGTTTATTTACTCCAGCGAAGTAACATGAATAGATTTCTTTAAAATAATATTAGATTTCATCTAGCGTGAAATACCTCAATCATTAATTTCAATACTAAACCTTAAAGGATCACCTTTAAACTCTAACCAGTCTGCAATATTAGCAGTATCGGTACTTACAGTTGAATGTCTCCAGAATTTAATCAGCTCATGAATGTCTGTGCTTGGGGCATATAACAGGTAGTCTCTCCATTCATCAAAGTTGATGTTGAGACTGCCATCTTGGTCCATTCTGTAAAATAAGCTCTAGGTCATCTGTGGGAATGAGTGATAGAGCACAACTAACTGGCACGTTTCTAACATTCCATATATCCACCACCGAACAAATCTTACTCTGATCACAATACAGTGAGTTTTATTTTTAACGCAGTGCCAAAATGTTGTGGGAGTCCAACATAAATGCATTATGATATGCTCACATGATCATTGGGCAGACATTATTCAAGTACCCTAAAACACCATGCTGAATTTGTTTTAGAATTTTGAATTATTATGCCACTGAACGAGCCAAACAAAGCAAAGAATCTACATATGGTTAATTCTAGTTATTACGACAGTAAAATATAAAGTGAAAAAAGATTGCATTACCTACTTACTTGTTCATGGTTAGTATGAAAATCCTGGATTGGGAAATTAACAGCATAATTTAGCACATTGGATTCTAAATAAGCAGTCCCCATTGCTTTTCACTAATACCTTAAACACTTTATTGGCATGGGATAACTAGCAATAGCACAATAGTAAATTAATACATGTATTGAGTATTTTATAACTTTTTTCTTACACAAATAGCCTAATAGTCACTCAGGGCCACAAGCACAGGTCGCATTGAGCCTAGCAGCATCCAAAACTTAATACAAAGCATTATTAGTGACAATTCAAAAGCAGACCAAGAATGACATGATTTTTTCATTTCCTAGTAAAACATGTATGCTATGGCGTTTCGTATGGCTGCATTATTTTTCCATTTTACATCATTATATCCACTGCCATCTGAATTGAATAATCAGCTTGAATACATTCTAATCTAGGAGAAGCTTAAGAATTCTCTAGGCTATTACTTGAAAAAACACATGCTCACCTAAGAGTAGTCTAAACCATCACTTCAAAAATTTCCCATCACCAGATTTTCAGAGACTTTCAATAGAGAAGCAAGAGGTCCCATGCCTGGGAAAGAGATATTTCTGAGTATGCAGCATCGAAAATGAGAACAAATGCGGAAAAATAAAAAGTTAAAATAAAGGAGCTAGATGAAAAGAAAAGCATATTTTAATGTCAGGCAGGGGAGATAATGCTATTCATGCAGTATTAACCATGCATACAAAAAGAAAATAGATAATAAATAAAAATATTTAAAAAATGAATACATAAATAAGGACATGGGGACTTTAAAAAACCATAGCCAATGAAAATTACAGTATGCTTCATATATTAGCATAAAACTGTCTTTTTCCATTAGAAAGAATATCCTTCTACATGGTATTTTTAAAAAGAGGAGGATAAAGAGGCAAAATATAACAGCATAATGCACCAAGGCTACTGGGGTAAAAGAATTCCCATTAAATCATCTTGTAGAAAGTAAAATTAGTACAATGAAATCGATTTGCCCGCCCACAATGCGGCTCATAAGAAACGTTGCTATCATTCCTGTGGCTAAAAAAACAAATTACTTTCTCAAGTAAAAGGCTCTCTCATTACAAATTTATTGCCAATATAAGCATATAATAAAAAATTAATTTTACATTCTTACCTCTGTAATAAGTTCATGGCTTCTTTCCTGTCGATTTCAACACCCAGATCTTTGAATGCCCTAATTAATTCTTCTAAGTCAATCTTACCTACAGGGAGGAATATTAATTTGTTCATTTGCAAAGAATGGGACTGGTAACTGTCAATGTCCAAATGAAAGAAAAGTACGCGGTGCTAAATTGGCGGAATTAACTTACCATCTTTATTCTTATCCAGGTGGGAGAAGACCAATCTCAAGTTTTTTTCGTGTTCTCTAACGTAATGTATGAATTCTGCAAGACTGACATCCCCACTTTTATTTTGGTCAGACCGCTCGATGAATTTCTGTTAGAACAACATTATCACAAAATAAGGATAAAAAATAACCCATTACACGCGATCAAATTCAGCGCTTCTACAAATTATGTTTAAATTGTTAATATAATTCCACAAAGTGACCTACGACAGGTAACCAGTCTGGGCCTGAGGTCGCCGACAGATTGACATATTGAAACATAATTTACATTATAGAGCAGAATTACCTGTGCATAGCCATGGTGAACGCCGAATTCCTTTAGTGCTTCTGATAAGTCATGAATATCAATTCTTCCATTACCGTCTATGTCTAATGTCTTAAACAATTTTCCAAGTCTTTCTTCTTCTTCCAGGGGTAGTTCATGCAGATAATGCGGCGGGTGGCCGAATTGCCCGTGGTGATTCCCGTTATTCACCATTATGACACTCAATTTAGGCAAATATGATCATATCTCAGTATTATTTAAACATTATTACTAACCGTCTGCTCTATCATTGATCTACCTAATATAAGTAAACTTTCGACAGCGGTTCCGCACTGCGACTGATCCTTGCGCCTCTACCGGCAGCACACGTAACTATAGAAAAGTTGAGTTAAGGAAAATTATTTGAATTCTCGGTCCCAATGAACAAGAGCATGCCATTATTTAAATCGAAAAGGTACCCTGATAAGCATAATTTAGTGTACAGCAGCGTCAAGGAAACATATTTAGGGAAGAGATAAGTATTATTTCCCTGAAAAGTCTGAGTGTAATTAGTAATCAGATATGTTATATGAATAAATAACTAAATACTTCCTACATGCCAAATTCTATTTTAATCATACAAATATTTCCCGATTCAAGTATCCTAAAGAGGTTATTTTCATGTGCTTGAAACTTATAAAAAATAAAATATGTTCTGATTTTTTATCAAATAAAATGGAGATATTTTCGGAAACCATATGATATTGTTTTTACAAGGATATTTATTCATAATGAGGTAGGTAGAGCATAATGATAGAACTTAAAATATAGATGTGCCATTTTAGACATTCGGCTATTAGTATCACTAGTTCAGTGAAGGTATGTCGAGCATATTTATTAAAGAATAATAAGAGGTGTGCGGAAGTTGGAGATACACGGCGTGAAGACGAATGCCAACCTAAACTCACTACGGGATTATTAAGACTTTTTAAAAGTGTTCAAATAATGAGAATATTATCTGAAGCTTTTAAATCACAGTTTCCTTTCTACCTCAGACATATAATATATAGTATTTCCCAATTTCGGAAATACCCTGTTTACAAGTGAACGCCTCAAAAAATCCTTTCGCGTCGATTGAGCTTTGTTGTGATATGGATAAATGATCAAAAAGATTGTGAGAACACCTTATAGGTAATTAGGTTTTACTTGACACCCGATGAGTAGCACTACTCTCTCGTGGTTTACCGTAGTCCTGGTTGATTTTTCTTAAATTTATCTGATTCCTAGCTCGCGTAGCAAAAATTCACACTAAAATTCTTTTCGCATTGCTTATTAATTAAGTCATCGCTTTACTGTGAATTTGAATTACATTATTTCATGATAGACATAATTCATTAGGGATTATAGACAGCGATTTTGTTTCAATATTTTCACTAGTTCTTTGAAAGTTAATTTCCTGCGAAAAACACAAGGGCTGGGAAATGTTTGCGTTAGGTACTGTGCCAAAAACCTTTCATTTCGTTCACCAAAGATATACATTAAAAGGTTTTGTAGTGGGTGTTTTGGGGCACAGGATATAGATGTTTATTAACATGCTCCGATTTTCCACAACTTTGGGTCCAAGAGAGACTTCTGATTGTGAGTAATTTTGAGTGGTTCTCCAATTTCAACTTATGAACAGTACGGAGAGCACCGGAATGATAGGTATATAGCATTGGATGAAAATTTATTAAACACTTTATTATTGTACAGGTATTAAGAGAAGGGTAGTCATAATTCCTGGAGTCTTTCCATGTGAAATCATAACAATTCTTTGTAAAATTTGAGAAGAACTACTTTTAATGTTTTGAGTTGGCATGGTGATGTATTGTAATCTTGAGTTTAGTGAGAACTATTATTCTACAAAGTATGTGTACATAAAATGTATGTGACTTTGGTAAAGAATTGATTTGCTGTACTATGAGTTTGAAATTACGAGTACAATTTTGATGAAATTCAAAAGCTACATAGATGCAGTCTCTAAAGGCATTGAAATTTAAAATGAATAATACTTTTTGAAAATAATTTCAAAATGACATCCACTTAAACTAAAATAATTCGTTTTTCACGAAAAAATATCACTACATATAACGTACACTTTTTATTTGGTTGAATTTTTACTGGTCTTATTTCATCTATCAACGTTACCAACTGCTAAAATCCTTTTCCGTGAGAAAAACCTTGAGTATATTTGGGCTAAAACATGTATCAGTCGTTTTCCGGTAGTAAAATTACGGAGTCAATATAAAAATTTAAATTTTTTACGAGGCTAATACTGGGCGAGCACGCCATGCATAATACAGGTATTATTCTTTCGCCTTAAAATGTGGTAAAATAGCGCTGTTTAGCGAAATAGTGTTGCTCAGCGAAATAGCTCAGCCCAGAGGTGTACTGCACGAGGTCATAAGTCAACATATCTTGACCTCAGATGATAGCAAAACGTTCGAACACCCTTGATATCTACTCGGGAAACGGGATTCCTGGAGTTAAAAAAAGCCTTGGTCAGAATATGCTCCAAGTGAATGCTCTTACTGTTATCTTCAACATTGCATATTATATGGATGCACGCAGATAACATAGCACTGAAATAAACAAAGACATAATTGAACAGCCATTAGTGTAATCCTAAGAGGATACTAAAAAATTTTGAAAGCTATAAAATCTAAAAACACTCGAAAACTTCGTGAATTCGTATTAACTGATCAAAGAATAAACTAAAAACTCAGCCACTACTTGAAAAATAAACACGAAAATCATTCATATCTAGGTTGCAGGTGTAAGAAACAGCGAATTAGCAGTCGATATAATCCAGCCTCTTCCGTGCCCACTCCTGGTCGATATAATTGTTGAATTTTTGGATTGATCTATCATTGTTAATGTAATTCGATAGTTGTACAACATATACATATATCGCTATTCCACTTCTGAGAAGCCGTAGCGAGCTCCTATTATCATAGCCCGATCCATTTGCTTTTAATTTACTATGCCCTCCTCACTAAGTATACTTCGTGTGTCTCACGACTCCCCTCCTTAATTTCTTTGTGACGAACCTGAAGATTCCAAGAACGACGACGTATCTCACTGTGGTGACGTAGGCACTTTGGAGGTTAACGGTACCAATGCCAGACGTTGGCCTCTATCGTGTGATGACTTCATGCTGCCATAGCAGTTTCTTATATCCGCGATCTTACACGTGGCTAAAAAGATCGAATCTGGGATTCGATGTGACGCATAAATATTCATCTCACTCTCCAAAGCTCCTTGAATATTTCTAGGAAGAATCACTTATCTTCCAGTGAACACAACGCTAAACTTCGTAATTTCATCCCGGGAGATGATGTGTGTTCGGGAGGGAAGTTTTGCTATTTGCGATCGTAATTGTGCGGGTAACTCAGTCGTTTGGAATCAATATTTAACAATAATCGTCAGAGCCATACGATATTTAGGCTTCGACAGGGGAGAATCTTCCTCTCTGAGCTCATTCTATCCACCCACATTCCTAGTCAGCCTGCATCTCAAAAGTCGAATCTATCGGTGGCGATCCATCTGATGATTCCCACCGCTCTGTGATATAACGGCTTAAAAAAAAGAATACCGGAATCCTTCATTGGCCTCTTTTTGGCCACTATGCGTTGAACAAGGACGAGCTAGATTCAGATGGGAAATGTCATGGGTTCGAGCAGTGAACCGCCTTTTAAGTCGCACAGACAGGGACAAATGAGCAAAATGAAAACACCAAAGGGTGCAAATTTGATTTTTTCGTGTGAAAATATGATAATGTAAAAGACGGGAAGCTTTAAATTAGTGTTTCGAAACGAAATAGTTACTTGGTCTCACGGTTTTAAGAACCCGCCGAATTCCTTAAACTTTGTGACCATGCCTCGTTTCCACAAATTTATGTCTACCGCATTAAAACTTATTCGGTGTTTGCTTGAGATACCGCAATACGAGCAGGGCATTGCAAACACGAGCTCTAGCTTTTCTCGAGCTCTATTCGCTATGCATTCCAGCATATCCAATCCGTGGAGACTGTGGGTTGGAACTATGTCCCATATAACCTTACTCGGCACATGCGCCTGCAAATTGCAAGCTAATCTTTGTTGAAAATTGCATATCTAAAGGCAAAAAAAGCTGAGTGATTTCTTTGGAAAATTCCGGATAAATATTCAAGCAATATGATTTTGTGCTGATAAGAAGAGGGAAACGGCAAGAACTGAAAAACCACACCCGCTTACATGCGAATTTCACATGTCTTTGAGCTTTATTCGAGATGAATGCCACCCTCACCCACCACATAAATTCTCTGGCAGATTTATGTTCCAGATTAATTGGTCTAAGATTAAGAATTAAGGCGCTCACACTTTTAGCATCTCATTTGATGAACACTGTTACACCGTTCTGAAGGAGCCCTCCAAACGACCTCTCAACACAAATAGCAGGGAGTGTAAATCTATCGAACTACCGCAGTTGCAGTTATTTTGTGTACACGCGAGGCTACCAAGTCGCTATTCATCTTCCACAGCATGCAGAAGGCAGGAAAAAAATACTTTCTGACACACCAAGGAAGCCATGCCTGGGACGGGATTAGAGCCAACGGCATTCGGGTTAGTCTGCGAGCGCCATGCTCATCAGACCGGACGGGTTCAGCCCGAGTCTCCTAACGTTAAATATTCACTCCTGTCGAGCTCTCCGAATAGCAATCGAACGGATCAGCGTCAATTCTAGGGATTGATCCCTTTGCGAGGTTTGCTCGTAATGAGTCAAAGGATGTAATAGACCGCGCCGTTGCCACAGCCTCATTTGTGTGGCCTCGGACGGGCATCGAGGGATCCAGGTTTGGGCGAATGGATTATTTTACACTTGTTGCATCGTAATGTGCAATGGCGAATGACTCCGTTAAAAGTTACTCTCGTGGGGTATCCTGAAGTTTCTTTGAAAATGAATTTATTATGTCGTATTCGTCAAAATAATTCATGGGTCCAGTTGCGGCTTATTTGTCGGAGCCAGAATAATCATGGATGTACGGATAATTATTATGAAAGGTAAACTACCGTTGTTCCTCATATCTCTAAAAGCCTCTTATCTGCGCTAACTCCTCTGCTCAAAATACTGAGTTCCTTAAAAACCGAGCAATGCCGCGCACCATATTTAAAGCCTTGATATTTAGAAATCCTCATCGACTGCTTAATGCCTAAGCCATCGATTGCATTGATGCCTAAGGGTGCCATGAATTTTAATGTCACGAGACATCGTGGTGTTCCGTGCAAGTGCAATTTCAACCGTAAACCTGAACCGAATGACGTTGCGTAATTTTTTCATTGGTTAAACTATGAACGGAGCGGTTAAAATGGAGAGCGTCGTCAACCAATTGCAAACATCGCGACAAATCCAAATTGCGGCCGCGCGCAATGAATATACAACCGGATTATCTACCTCAATTCTGCCTCGTTACTGGAAAGTATTTTTGAAATTGCATTTTTCTGGGAAGGTCGTGGGCGAGTGGATTGCGCAGCGGTTGAATTTAGATCTGCTGTTCGAACGCCGTTCATCCCTGTTGCGACTGCATCATGGCTGTTATTCATCCGGAGCGGAGGTACGCGCCATCTGCGATTGCCGCAAAATTCCTTCCGAGGTCATCCGGATGTTCGTGGAACTAGGAAGGTGCTACGCCCTGCGAAGCGAAGTGGGAGTCGGAGGAATCTTACTCGGGAGAGAGACTCTGTTCGGACGAAATTGAAACCACTCCTTCCATGAATAACCCTATTTCATAATACGGAGCGAAGCAACAAACCAATTGCATGAAGTTATGATTTGGCGAGGTAGAGCATGAATGTATTAAACGCCCACAGCCGAGGGCATCTGATGAGTGGCAGCGGACAAGAAATAGATCATCTTAATCAGTGATGGATTTGATGCTGGAAGTGGTTGACCTCCGAACCTAACGAACATTGGGAATTTAGTAATGTCATGCGTGCGTGAATACTAAAAATCTTTTAATTGTAATTTTATTTACTAGAATGAACATAATCCAATAGTAAAAGTGACAGACTAGTTTCTCTTTTATGATTAGGCGGTGGTAAAAATAAAACAATTAAAAAATGCAACACAACTATATGGTTGTTTATTATTGTATTGCTTAGTATCTAGGATAAAAATATTGAACTTCACTTTAAATTGTAAATCCGAAAAACGTAGAGAAAATGGATGGAGTAAAATTGAAATGCAGTGGTATTCTGAAGGCCTTGATAGAAGGGAGCACGTTCTGAAAGCGGAGTCGAGGGAGCTGGAAGAAGTGGGGTTTTTGTACAGTATAAACGGAGGCAGAAGTTACGAAGAGATTACTAAGAAATAGGAAGTTCCCACGATACTTATAAATAAATAAACGCTGGGGACCGTTCAAAATCTTCCTTTTAAATAGGCAGACTATCCTGATTGACATCTGTTAACGAAAATATTCCTCCATTTGGTCAATCTTACTATGAAAACTAATGAAGACATCTAGAATATTACAACAAAGAAAAAGGAAACTAAATTTTATTTGGTTAAAATAACGATGAAATCTAACGATACTGGCATACAGTATACTGATTTTAGTAAGCCGATATAACATTCGATATTTAATTGCAAGATTCGCCTGGTCTGCGAACTTAACATAAATATCCCACAGCGGTTATGCATGCGTGAAGAAAACGGATCCTCCCTTGGAGGGGTTTTGAGACAGCTGCACCAGGGAGGATGGGAATATTTTGGCCCGAAGAAGAAAAAAGAAGAATGTTTGAGATTTTGGACAGCTGGTGACTCACGAGGTATTTTAATTCGGAGCGGGAAACTGTTTCCCTTTCCCCTCCCGAAGGAATTTGGTGGTAATCCGAATTCAATGAGCAAGAGGAAATCAGATGGTTCAGGAAATTTGGGCAAAATTACCGGTTCAATAAAATGATAGGGAGATCAAATTAAGCATGTATCGTAATTGTGACATTTTAACACATAAATATATTAAACACTGATCATGTTTTGGTCTGTGGATTTGGAGTAAGAGTAGGATTTGTGGAATCGGAGTATTGATGTTATTTTTACAGTTTCGGAATTACAGTCGACAACGAGTCTCCCGATTTCATTTTCATTCACATTGTTCACGACTCTTTCATTTCTCTATTTAATGATCGCATTACCGATTTTAACTATGACAACTTCTCGAGCACCCCATAATCAACGAATTTAATTAACGGTAATGACTATGCCTAGTTAAGTATCACCTTCATGCAATAAGATGTGAGAGAGCATACTTTATATAGAGACGAACGGACTTCGGGGAAGCATTCAAATGAAGAAGATAAGAAGGGGTGATACTTTGCTCCATCCATACCTCAGCTTGAACATACCTCTGGAATTTGAAACCCATCAGTGGAATTTTAAATTTCTAAACTGAAAACAAACCCAAAACAAAGGCGCTCAGTTCATTAAGTATTACTACCAACGAGCAACTGGTAGAAGATGAACATCGTACACCTATTATTAGGACAATTCGTGAAGAACTACGTTAACTGAAGAAGCATTTGAAAATAGACCGTAAGTGACGTCCATTACGCAAGATGTTAGGGAAAGAATATTGACAATTTTGAGCAGTCGGTGTTGTAAGATTCCTAAACTTAGTGGGGAAGGAGTTGTAGGTTCCAAAAATTGTAGAAGGATGTAGCGATTGAAATTAATGGGAAAGCACGAAGAAATGCTGCACATGGTAGGTAAAGAACGCTGTTTGAAGAAATTAGAAAAATAGAAGATGGATGAAGGATAACCGAGAACCAAAGTGATATTGAAGACTGTAATAGAGGGCATAACTAATAGGTAAGTGAGAAAGAGATAGGAAATGTTAAGTGATTTTGAGCAGCTTGAAGGAGAGGGTATGTTGAGCCAAAAAATCGTTTATTTGAAAATAATGTGTTAGAGTATTTATTATGCAGGTAATGCTTGCATAATAAATGCAATGTAACCTGTAATGCAAAGTAACAGGGTATTCTGCATGTTCTTCGCGTTTTCACAGCGCTCGTTGGTTTAAAAAGACAAGTTTCTCCAGCCTTCCAGCCGGCGTCTTCAGGTCGCAGGTAAATTGTTGCAAGTTTTGCCACATTTATGTGGGCTATCCCTTTATATTGCCTTGCATTTAGGCTTAGCGCTACATTCTAAATTTTCCGGTTGACGGAGAACCCTATTCCAAGCGTTGCGCAGTGGGATTCAGTCTACTGAGTTTTTGCAGCGTTTTCACTATCTCGATTGTTTCTTCTAATTTATTCCAATGTTCATCGAGGCTTTTTAGCATAGCAGTTCTTAGCCCTTGGGTCCATAAAAAACCATACTTGACTGGTAGTTAAAGTAGTGCTACAAAAATGTATAAAAAACGATAGGCTAAACCTTAATAGTTACTCTAAAATAAACTCTTACCCAATCGAATTGATAGTTTCAAGGTAAAATGGCCAAAAAATTCCACTTTTACTTCGGATCGCGGGATATTGCATAGGGAACTCTCAAGGTATGAATTTAAGTGCTCATGCACAAAAAAGAAGTTGCAAACCATCGTATTTCTACTTCCAGCGGACTCTTACGGCCTCGCTTTCGTTCCTTCTCCCCCTCGCATCCATAATTTTGAATATGAAGGAGGAATACAATTATTATTACCATCGGTAATCTACCGATGAAGGAAGATTTTGTATCTATAAAATAAAGGTTGGACATGTAGTAGCTAATATGTTTGCCAGAATGGCATTGCCACGAATATTCTATAACAGGGGTCAATCTTTCAAAGATCGGGTATGGGGTTGCTTTCAGGGTGCTGATGAGAATAAGAGGGAAGCTGATGCTTCCGAAAAGTCGTCGGCATCCAAGACGTTCTATTTCTGTGCTTTCCAAAGATTAGCTGTCGCCTTCCGGTAAATGGAAAGCGGGATACAAACAACGGCGCCCGTTCGGACCAACTGGGAGCGGGTAGACAATGAGCTCACGATCAGTGTAAAATATAACAAAGCTAAATACATGATCGAATATATTTACCCCGCTGGTGGAATCAAAATTTCTTTTTTGACCACACTGCCGAATGACATTCCTAGAATTTATGCATTACTGCTCACTACTGCAACTCTGACTGCATTGAGCATCAATTACATCGAATGTGATTTCATCATCGATGCAGGCGCTGCTTGCCTTACTAAAATACAAAAAAACAACCGGTTTTACAACAAAAATGCAAAATTATATAAAATAACGACGATTAAAAAATAATACCAAAGTGGGTAGTAACTAGTTTAATTTAAATCAATTGATGAGCTGCATGCATTGAAACTTTCAGCGACGCAACAAATGAGTCTGAATAGGGAGGCTTGTAAGTTTCAAGTCCGTATGCAATCGGTCACCAAGTTCACAACCTGTACCCATGGTAACCGACTCCATAATCAGTGGCAATGTGCTTTGTACTCGTCTAGACTAAATGGATTAATATTCTAACAATTATTATAAACGTGATGGGGGTGGATTCTTTGTTAATTTTTGCTGTTTAGGATAGATAGGTTGGTTCGGATAGATAAGTTGGTTAGACGGCAAAATATGACATCAGAATCTCAGCGGGCACCCGCGTTAGTAATTCCGTTCGAAATGTTTAAGTTTCAAACGCCCCTTCCCAAGTACTGCGCTTACATTCTCTGACGTAGGCCTGGTTGTATTACCAAATATATACAATCATGTCAGCATGATAGATAACGTAAGAAAGTAAGTAGACTCATAAGAGAAAGAATCAATGAATGAAGCATGTCTACATGAGTTTCCACCTCAGGAAATCAAAATTCAGCTCCTCTGACCCTGGTGTTAATTTGTGAAAAATAGGGAAAAATGAATGGAAAGATAGTCGATATATCCACCTCGGCACACCTGAATCATTTATTTTTATTGGAATAGAAATATGTCAAAAATGTTTTACTTTGAGTAGCTTGCCTCCACGTTTGTATTCCCGCAAATTCCAGAAGTTATATCTGCATACCAAAATTGATTTAATCTCGAGTGTCAGTAGGGCTCGCATACAAAAATTTGCATGACCAAATGAAGCAATCGATTAAACAATCATTAAGTCATCTTTTGATGAAAATTTACCAAAGAAACTTGCAGCTGAAGTTTTATGACTGTGGGCAATCAAAATTAAACTAATAAAACGTAGGTGTACTTGAGAAATCTCAATATTTACCATTGACCACGAAAAATTTAATACCGGACTGATCTTTAGCATCTAGTATACTCAAAAGGACTAATTGGAGTGGGACGAAAGGAGTCTCTTTGGAGTTAAAATAAAAGTATAAACTTGCCTCCATCTCAAAGATATTCATTAAATAGAAAATTTCCTTTGTGAACCCTGGATCCGAGGATGTTGACAAAGCATAGGGACCATTTCCAAAAAGGTTAAACTATGTCTCATCGCATTTTCCCTTCAAATAAAAGGCGCTGCAAAATATTCATTATCCTGGGCCTAAGTAATTCTGGCGCACCAATTTAATTTTGCGCGACGGCCACATCTCGTAATTTGACGATTATTCTTCCACCGCCATCTGAACCATCAGCACTTTAACTTCATCCTTTGAGGAATGATAAGCTGTATATGGGACTTTTATAATACCTCTGTAAACTCAATTTCCATGACTCTATCTGGAAGTAAGGTCTTACAGGGTTCGTCCGGAAAATAAGTGTACTGAGCTCAGGAAAAAAAATTATTACACTTTTACATATCTTAAGCTAATATTCCTCAAAATAGGACCCTTGTGAGTCGATACACTTGTTCCAGCGGCGTTCCCATTCCTGGAACGCTCCCGCGAAGGTATCATCGGGAACCTCTCGAAGACTCGTCGTCGACCTGTTCTCTGCCCTCCACGAACATCTTGTGCCACCGAAAGATCATGTTTCTGGACATGGCTGACTCCCCGTAAGCCTGGTTAATCATACCGACAGTTTCGGTAGACGATTTCCCAAGCTTTACCGCAAATTTGATGGAATAACGCTGCTCCAAAAACTTCGGCATCGCGTTCCGTGACGTGGGTCGAGCGTGGAGGTTCGCGTTAACAGAGCTCCTCACTACACCACAGCTCAGAGCCGACTGCCTTTTTCAGCGTCGCTTGCCAACATACCCCCCTCCAATCGCAGCCCGTCAGAGCGGTGCTGGGCGCGCCTGGAGCGGCGCGCCCAGCCCAGGAGTCAGTACACTTATTTTCCGGACGAACCCTGTACTTCCAGATAGAGTCGTGGAAATTGGTGCAGGAATACCTCAAGATTTCCTTTGCTACGTTGATGAGTCCAAAAAGAGAGTTTAGAATGCTCGGTTGCCGTCTGTGCATTGCATTAATAATGCTTTAACGATAACATCCTGTTCATACGATACTCTTAAATGAGTTATCGAAATGAAAAATGATTGCAGATGTAAAAATATCTTTTGAAGGTGACAGATATTTGGGATGACAATAAATCGAGGATTTTTCCTGTAGGAGTACCAGATGTTTTTAATGGAATGCATGATGTTGTTGACAAAAAACAGCATGAAATATTTCAGCTTAGGCAAAGGGAATGTAAACAGCCGTCTAGAGGTGAGAAATGATCATGATCTTTACTAAGGAAAACGTTCCTCACAGAGAAACCCTACAAATGCACCAGCTAGTTCAAGGAAAATAATAGAACGCGAGGGCTGCAGTAATTTTACCGATAGCACAGCGATAAATATGCTTCATATGATGTAAATATGCTTTGTGATTCTTTAAAGGCAATTCAATTTTTTTTCTTTTTTAAGAAGTTTGACACTATTTTCTTTGATGCGGAACAAGCATGAAACGGATGGTATGATAAAGATGACCACTGAACGTAAGGGAGGATAGTGCATTTCCATCTGAAAAGGTCTCGAAAGTTTAAAAAACCAACTCTTAATAAATAGCAATTAGAGGATTGCAGGGAAGTCCGCGGAGATAATATGCTTTGAAGCCCCACTTCGCTGTGTTTGGGCACCTTACTTTTTATCATTCTCAACACTCTCAATTAGTTCAGAACTGTTTAAATAATTACATCGCGTGAAAATCCACACTTATTAATGAATAAATTTAAAATTATCCGTCTCAATGTTGTGCGAAAAATAAATAACAGCCAAATTAAATGGTATTTAAATTAGTCCAGGTGCAACTTAGAATCAATAAAATTTAAACGACATGTGGTAAAATCAAGTTTTGCATTGCTAAAAAATGCCTTCCCTCTGATGGAGTATGCAGTAATAACCTTTGGAAGTTTTCGCGATAAAAAACAATGGGTATCACGGCGGAGAACCCCATTACTCGAGCACTAATCTAATTCTCAGTGCTTGAAAAAACTATTTTTCTCCGATCAATATCCATTGTCTAGTCACCCAAACGAACAAGCCAGAAAAGAATACCTTGGTATCTCTTGTGCTACCATACCACTCGCCAACTTGTAAGGTGATGTATTTTAAATGGACACTTTAACAGCACAACATCATTGCAGTAATTAAAGACTTTCGAGGGCATTAATTATGTGTGATGTGTTACATCTGAATTTGCCTCAGGCCCCAAAGAGAAGAAGAAGCACTATAATTCGTACTCACGTCATTAGCGTCGCATCAGAGCGCTAAGGGTGCATTGTTCCCGGATCCACTCCAATAATTGTGAGAGAGCAGCCTCCTCGTCGTGAAAAGATACTTAGTACCAAGAAATGTATTCTTTTCGATTCTAATAAGATACCACTATGCGAATTTATAAAGACTAATGCGGCCAGAAAACCACGTGGGGTGTATTTCGAACAAAAAATCTGTCACCCAGTAATTCGTACTCCTTTGCTTTTCAACATCTGATGCATGGGAACGTTGACAGAAAAGCAGATCAGTTGATGAGGGCGGACTCAAATAGAGTCCCTTGCAAGTAATCGAAGTTAAATAAATCTGAAAATTAATATTGTTTTTCAAACCTGGGGCAATGTGACGTGAAGTTTTCTGGTGAAATCGAAAATAAAGAAATTAAATTATATGAAGGAAAAAAATGTCAGCCGAAGTGGGGTGTTGAGAGACTTTTTAGTTTTTACTAGAAAGAACATACTTTTTTATGGTCACCCTATTATAGAACACACCTGCAGTGCTTTTGAGTGTATGAAAAATATTGCAAAAGTTAGCGAAAACAGAAGGCTGCAAGAAACAGCAGTAAGAAAAAACAAATGCCTTTCATACACTCTCGATACTTAGTTCTTTGCTAAATGTTGTTTCCTTGGCCCTCTTAAAGTTCTTTTCGGATTCTAAATGGTTTTTTTCTCATTTTCAATTTACATATTTTACAGATCGAATTTGATGCGGATACCCACGCAAATAGTCTTCAAGAGGTGGAATAGTTGTGACCCAAACAGGAGACCACATGAATAAATATTTGCAAGGCAATATTTCCCTAATGTAATGTCCCATTAGAATGTCAGATAGATTACTCACGATTGAAGAAACATGGGAGTGTACTCTGCGGACGTCTCCTCGTTTTCCAGGTTTTGGGGAAATGGAAGGACCGAGCTGAGGGAGGAAACAATACTATAGCCCATTTCTTCCGTTCATGATAACGAGGCCCAAAAATAACTACGAATAAAGGAAATTTATGCTAAGTGTTTTCCCAGATGCTCTTTTCAGATGTTGCTGTTATCGTTCAAGGTTTAACTCCCTTGGGTTCAATAGGTCCTGTTTTCATAGGGAACCGAGGCCGCTGAATGCCCACATACTGACCCCGCCCCCTAGCTCAGGACTTCTTACTCGACAGTTACACAGAAAGGGCACTTCTTCCTTACACAGCACGTCCTTTTTCCCGGCCTCACATCAATGTTCGCTTATACGCCTGACTAATAAATTGTACCTTTTGTCGCAACTCTCACTAACCGCTTTGCGATCTCCCTAACAAACGGCCGATGAATATTTATTTCTCAAGCACGACCTTTTCCTTCGACATTTTATCTCCTACTACCCAATTATTCCTCCCGAGTGAGAATGAAGATTTGCATACACACTTGGGAGCCGCGGTTGTGGTGTGGGAAATAGTAACGACCACACTTTAATATACAGGGTACGTACAATAAGTATCGTGACTGGTTTGCTGTAGCCTCAACGGAGCGGTGGATGGGGATCCGACCGGTCGTCTCGGTTGAGGGGTCCTCCACCACTCAGGCGCACTTTAGTTCAGTCGCCTCCGGGCATGCGTTGAGAGAAGGGGTGGGTTCTTGTGACGTGTGGTTGTTTGTGGTGTCGTCGCGCCAGTATGGAGCGCACCGTCGAGCAACGCTACGCTGTGAAGTTTTGCGTTAAACTCGGGAAATCCGCGTCAGAGATCTTTGAACGCAGGCTTATGGGGATGATGCCTTAAGACGCACAAGAAATATTGAGTCATACAAAATGTTTAAGGAAGGCTGGAAGCTCGTCGAAGACGAGCACCGCGTCGGACGCCCGACGACCGCTCGAACCGATACTAAGGTGGCCAAAGTGAAAAAAGTTTTGGACTCTGACAGGCGTTTAACCATCGCCCTTATCAGGGAGGAGACCGGCCTTTCAGTCGGAGCCGTGCACACCATTGTAACCGAGGATCTTGCGATGAGGAAAGTGTGCGCGAAGCTGGTGCCGAAAGTCTTGAGCGAGGAACAAAAACTGTCGCGGGTGGAAATTTCGCAAGAAATTTTGGACTGTGTCCAGGGAGATGAAGATTTTCTCGACAACGTTATTACCTCGAAGGATAGCTCAAAAGGAGCTCAAAGGATATCGGTTCGAAGGCATCGAGGCGGTTCAAGCGGCGACGACAAAGGCTCTCAACAGTATTCCGGAAACCGAATTCCAGCGGGCTTTTGACGAGTGGCAGACACGCCGAAGTGTATCACTGCAGGAGAATTGCATTTTGAAGATTATTAAGTAATTGTAATGATAACTGCAATAAATTTTGATTTTTGGAACCAGCCCCGATACTTATTGAACGGACCCTGTATTTTCCCCGGACCCATTCGACGGTAAAGAGAGGTAACATGAGCAGAACAACAGCACAGTCAATTTCACAAATTTTTATTACTTCATGTCCAAGGATTTTTTGAAATTCCCCTTACAAAGCAACACAATTTTATCTGGAAATTAAAGAATCAGCTTACGTAGGTTCCTAGATTACCTAATATAATTGATTTTAAAAGGGCTGAAATACAAATTGAATTACTTTCGCATACCATAGAATCTGATGAGAGGATATTTGAAGTATTTTCTAGAGCTTTCAAATGACAAAAAACAACCCTAAATCATTTGTTTTATATAAAGGATTGGATTCATGACAAGTGAAATTCACTCCTTCAGATAATGACAGCAGTTCCTTTCTCTGTGCCATGCGCAGTTTATCAAAAAGATTAGGTATCTATAAAATTAATTTGCAATGTAATTGTCATTTAAGAATAAAATACTAATTTGCACCAATTTGAAACAAATCAGAAACACTGCACATTAATCTTGTGATAGCTGGTAGGCATCCAGTTCACATACATACAATTATTACAGTGTGAATGCATCGGATGAAGAATTACAATTGGTACTGATAGGCTTTTGAGCAAGACAGTGTTGCCCATCATCACCTGTGCTTTATAATTTATACATGGAGGTGGGAGTAAGAGACACATGAGAATGGCTGTAAGCAGAGAGCAGATGGAGGAGTAGGTTAACAATCCAGCTGATCAAGTTTTCATAATACTGTCAGGCAAAGGATTGCAATTATAGGTAAGTGCATCACCAAATCAGTGGGAAAGTATTGAATGAAAATCATTTATCATAAGGTTAGGGAAATGAGGCTCGCAAGAAATAGGTTGGTTGAAAAATCAAAGTATCAAGACACAAATTAAAGCAGTCAGCATACTTTACTTATCTGTGAAAAAAATGTTCAACTAGAAGGTTGGTTCGATAGGCTCAACTAAATGTAAACCCAATGGCATTCACATGTCAGCTTAGAGGTTTGGAAATATTAAATATAATGAAAAGTAATACCTACTACCAGACAATCTTGTGAAAGGTAATGAAAAATTATGAAATAGAAGGAAATTCAAATAAACTTACATAAGAGTAAAAAGATTAGTAAATACCATGATATATGGAGCAGAGAGTTAAAAGGCAATGAAGCTTGATTGTTGAAATAAACATGACAGTTGTACATTGAAGGTTTTTTGAGATAGGGATTTGGAGGAGAATGAAAGAAATAAAATGAATGGAAAATAAAAGAAACATAGAAGGGCTAGGAAGTAAAGAGAATGAGAGGGCTGTTTGCAGATATTTGAAGAAGGCATGCATAGTGGGTGGATAGAGGAGATAATGAGGGGCAATAGGAAATTGAAGATAACTTGAGGAAGGAAACAATTAAAATGCTGAAAAAAATGAATTAATTATGAGTAGTTAAAAAAATTATTTAATGTCATGCAGGCTAATATACTACTTAGTGCAGTGTTTATATAAGTACAGCAGTACCTAAGCCCAAAGAGACCAAGGTGTTGCAGTGATATTTCTGTACTTGAAAACCCTGCATTCACCATTAGAATTCTGCTGGTAACAAAAGCTGAAGAGCTGGGAGCAAGAATTATTAACCAAAAAAATTTGTATGTAAAAATAATTACCTTCTTTAACTTTGAAGGACTGTTTCTTACTCATGTATGGAAAACTGATAAGAAAATTTGAGTTGTGATTGTGTAATTAAATATACTTATTGGGTAAAAATAAAGTTTTATCTCGTTAATGGCTTGCAGTCGCAACTGAGAAAATGAATTCATATGCATGCATTGTAATGCAAAGATTAATATAGGAAGGGCAATTGAATTTTTATTTTAAACATTGATTTGCCAGCTATGTCTTAAGGATGAAATTAAACAATTGAAGATTTTGGTGGATTGACATATATCCTCGATAACAATGATTCTATTTATAATTATTAAGCACTGTTGGCTTTTCCAATAAGAAATAGCTGCTATCCAAGTTACCAACATGGAGATGAGATTGATACTATTGGATTTCACTTACATGCTCAACAACATGTGAAAACAACTTTGATTCATTACATGACTAAATGGGTATTAATGGCAATCCACTGGTTTGGTATCTAGGTATTGGGTGGAAATAGCAATAAAACACCACTACATTTGAATTTCCTGCCTATCACAATGCCAAATTAGGTAGATTGTCAGTGCAATAGAGCTTAGGGCAATTGGAACACTAAGGCATCTGTCAGTAAAAGTATTAGTGTGCAAACATATTGCAGATGACAGAAGAATCTTGATTTCTTCATGCAAAAGTATTTTGAACCCTCAGACCCCTAGTTGTAGTAGTTTATTTACTTTGAGCATCAATTGGACTCGCAAAAAGCTATTTGTAATCCTTAACCCTTTCGGTTCTGTGAATACACCTAGGAAATTTGCATAGTTGCACTGAAATGGGAGAGTTTGAAAAGTAGAAGAAAAAGGAGTAGGTTAGGCGCGATGTATAGAGTTGTTAAAAAGGACGAAGCGTGGGAAGATTTATGGCAAGGGATAGAAAAGCCTAACTTTAAGGGAAAAAACGACCATAGCCACAAAATAAAAATAAGGACTCAAAAAACCAATAAGAAAAAATACTCTTTTTTAAATAGAACCATAATTGATTGGAATCAGCTGCCTGGAGGTTTGTTTGAGCCCTTTCCATCCAATTTTAGAAGTTATAAGTTGAAATGTAAAGCAGCCACTGGGTAATAAACTTCATTGTAGTCATGAAAATATTGTTTGTATGTGATGAGGACGGCATATTGTATGTGATGTGGAAGTTTGTTTGTATGTGATGTGGAAGTGTCATTATGTAAAAATATTTTATCTCTTCTGTTTTTATGTGTTCGTATGTAATTTTCATTGTAGAGTTATCTTTGACCTAACCTGACCGTTGCCACCAGGAAATTTGCCTAATTGCAACGTAATTGTGTAAACTAATAATAATAAAATAAATAATAGTAGGCTGCTGTGAATACATCTTTTCACCCCCACTGTGACGCACTTTATACTTTGAAAGTTTATAAATATTATGTTCATCAAAATCAAGAAATAAAACTGTTCCAGTCAAAAAAGTGAATTTGGATTATTTTTTTAATTCTATATTTTTATTTTTTAGATTATTTTATTATTTCGAGAGGAATAAAGGCTTTAGAGGCATGTTACACTCCATTTTTGCCACAAGTGAGAACTAGGATTCCAGTGTGAACACAGTGATAAGGTTAAATCTAGACTTGGGATTCTTTTTCACAGTTTTCCAAGATCGATTAATCTATTTTTTGCTATTTAACTTTGGAATCTTCACAGGCAATGTAAATAACTACACAATCAGTGAATGTGTTTCTCATAATTACGATACATACTTATTTCAAAGAATGTGAAGAGATGCTATGCATTCAGGACAAATCCTTATCATTTTCTTTCTATTCTGCAAACATTGTTTTACTATTACTAATAATTATGACTAATGAAAGTTATTTAAAGATGAAGATTAATGTATAACCAGATAGATCAATTTATTTGTCACTTAGACTTTAATTTTAAGCCAGAAATTAACAGACATTTTCCATTATAAGTTTGTCAGTATGTACTTTGCTGTGGGAAGGTCATAGGGTCTTTGGAAATTATTGAAATTAAAGAACACATTTAGGCAATATATATAGATTTATGTATATATTCCTCAAGCCACCAAAATTACATAAGTGATTAATATAATCGGTATGGTAAACATGCGCAACATGCCTTTCATATGCTAATTTAAAAATCTGTGACTTCTGATAACTCATGAATATCATTTAAAATTTTGCTCTTCATACACTTGGCGATCCTGATAACAACAACATACATGTTTTCTGTGAAAATAGACCCAGTTCAAACATAAAACTGTTGAACAAAAGTGAAGTGCATGCAATAATTTACCTGAAGATATTCCAATCACAGTACACAAAATGGATGTCATAATTTTCTATTAGAAAAAGGGATGTTTCAGAGTGAAGATCACTACAACAATAAATAATAAATTTTCAGCAAAGTAAATAACAGTATTTAAATTCATCAAGACATGGCTAATAGAACAAACAACAAATGCTGACAATCAATGGAGGAAAGGTAGCACTTCATTTTAAAGGCACAAAATTGAGACGTGACTGGAATAAGTTCAGATTACAGCCAATGTCAAGATACAAAATAACTCTGTACATGACCAAGAGAACATGTCCAGCCACTTGTTTACATAAATAAACAAAATAAAAGCAATTTTAGGTTTAAAATAATGATGTAACATTAGCAAGTCAAGTGGAACGTGTTTTTTTTACATACCAGTAATAACTCATTCTGACTGTTTAAATCTTTAAATTTCAGTTCTTCACAATCATACTGAGCCAAAGTAAAAGTAATACAATGGGAGAGACTTGCCTTAACATTTTTACCATTTAATAAGAACAGCCAAATGCATTTGTCAGGGATTAGAAAGTGAAATAACCACATTATCCACCAACTTTCAGGTTTGCAAGATGGACCTTCATTAATTTAATATTTTTTTTCCAAAGACAGACCAAGTTAAGCCCAGTTAAATGCATGAAAATTATTTTGTATTCAAGACTTGTAATTTATATTTCCAGAAAAATAGGACTTATAAGGTCAAGGGATTTTTGAGCTATATGCATTAGGGGAATTATATTGGCTCACTATGGATAGATTTAACTGCAAGCCATTCAAGAATTTGAATTATCATGGAAGCCATCCATAATACTCTCAAATGTTTTAGAACCACTGACATTGATACTAACCAGATGGTGCATTAGGATTTTCATAGTGCAATTTGCACACTTAAAATGTGATATCCTTAATAACAGATATTTTTACACAGCTATATAATAGCTGAAAATCAAAATGAAAACTCAAGTTGTAATATGAAACATATCTTCAATTAGATTTCCTCTTCAATACTATCTAATTGGTGCTCATTCATGTTGACTCTTGAATATTTAGTGGGCTTATTTCCTTGATATAACTCATATACTTAAAGGGGAAATAATTCTAATCATAACTGGGGAAAACAAATACAAAATACCAAAAAGAGATCTCGCATTCTTTAAGACAGAGAAATGAGGTCATAATACTAGCTGAGTAGAACGACGAGTTAAGAAGCATTTACATAGTAAACTGCAACATAAATACAGAGTTTTTCAGCTGGATCATAAAAGTACATGTGACCTCAGACCCACTTCTTTGGAATGAGCACCAAAACATTAAAAAAATCAAATACCAGCCTACGCACAAATTGATGTATTTTCTGTTTCATGTAATACCTGATATATGTTCACATGTAGTTGTGAGCAATTCATATTCTCATGTCAGAAGTACATCAAAAAAACCACCACAAAAGATACTGTTATTATATATAAATAATTTCATATTACCAGACCCACTTGGTCAAATGATATTCCCACCAACACTTATAGTACAAAGTCTACAGGAGATTATGTGACATATAATATCCATATTGACATTTTCCCAGTCAAAAATTTATGCTTAAGGAAAATTTAACCATCACCAATATTCATCCCCAGCAACAGGTACACACTAACAAAGTTGTCCCTAGTTAACTAAATGTATAACTGTACAAAGTTATAAGTTCCAAGCATAGAACTATCTGCACAAAGAACATGTTTAACATGCAAGTATTTTCTGCTATAAATATAATGCAGGTAAAACTGTTTACCCACACTTGAATATTCAAGTCACTGCCTCTACCACTAACACAGTAACCTACATTTGAAAAGCCACATTAGACTCCTCATCAGTTCCAAAAATGCTAAAATTAACATGAAAAAGTGAGGGTAAAGCATTTTCTGTTAATGAAAAGAATCACATAAGATGTACAGACAACAAAATTAAGTTCTTTGTGAGAGGTAGTAATAATTCAAGAGAGATGTGTACAATAATTTAGATAAATCCATTGCTTATGTGTGCAATTAACAGTACAAGAGTAATCATTCAATAATCAACAACAACATTCAGCAACTATTGCAGTTCAAACACTGTGACTTCTATTTACAGTGTTACTTAGTGTAACTTTCTACACAATTAACATTAGATTTTTGACATTTTATGTACAAATTGGATCAAGTCACAGATCATTCAATTTAGTTTTTCAGAGAGTTTTATTTTCTATAGAATAAAATAATTTCTCAACTATGCAAACCAATTTTAGCAGTAACACCTTTAGTGAAGTAATATACTCACAGCATTTGGAAAAAGGTGTACACACAAATACCTATTAAAAGGATATCAGAAACAAAAATGCTTCTTTTTAAAGGAAAAATCACCAATTTGGTGAAACAAGAAATATAAACAAAACACCACAAAGCATAGGAACATTCAGTAACAAATGATTTCATTAAATGATCATATCAGACAGTAAAGCATTAGCCAATGTAATTCCAGGAACTACATTTTTGGAGCATCATATTTAGATTTAAGCAAACACACTGTATCAGTTTAAATAAAAACAAACTATACAGGAAATAACACAAAGTTACAAGACATTTCAACTATGAAAAAAGAAGTAGAAGTGGTGAATTATCCATCTATATTTGATCAGCAAGAAGCAACATTTCAACAACACCAAATTAAATAGAAATTTCCTTAAGTTCCATTTGCTAAGCATATTCTAGCTGTAGTTGTCAAAGTGAAGTGGACTGAGATGGCTACTAGGAGAAACTAATGTAAAAAACAACAAGTTAACAATT
Source organism: Hetaerina americana (assembly GCF_022747635.1). NCBI lineage: Eukaryota > Metazoa > Arthropoda > Insecta > Odonata > Calopterygidae > Hetaerina > Hetaerina americana. The sequence goes on from NW_027286985.1 coordinate 40,221,588, forward strand.
TCTAGTCAGGGAACATCAATGAGTCAATTACCCATAATGGCAAAAATGTGATACCCTTGTTAACAAATATTAAAGGTGATTTGCCTCAAACACTTATAAAAGTACAGTCTTAAAAAGTAGGACAGATTTCCCAATATTCTGTAGAAAAGTGTAAAAGAAAAAAGTCATCTACCTCACACTCAGTCATTCAGATTAGATTAATCGTACAGAGGTGTTCATAGATTTATATAAGCATTAATTTATGGGAAAAAAACTGAAGATATCTCTAATCTGAAATATTCTTTGGTAGAAAACTATTCTTTGAAGAAATATTGCAAAAAAGTTTCTAATTAATGAGCCAACAGAGCTAAGTTCCAAGTACAGCATTTGAAAATAAAAAAAATCAAAAAATGCAACTTGGCCCCAAAGGTTTCTATGGTTGGAAAAGAAACAAAAAAAAACAATAAATTAATGCTTAAGGAACAGGAAGAGAGATAACACACATGGAAAGTTCTCAGAAGTATGAAAATAGAAAATTGGCTCTAAATTCCTGATATACCCATTTGCAATAAATTTAATGAACCGCAAGTTTTGAGTTAAGTACTGACAGAATGAACTAGGACTGAAAGACCATCATTCAAAACTTATAGTGTAAAATATAATAATGAGTTTTTAACGTTTATGCAATTTAATCGTGATAATAAGCCTATTAATGGTAAAAGTTCGATAAAAAACATCATGTTATAGCAAATCAAAGTAGTTTAAACAGTAATTTAAAAAAAAAATAACAAAGTTTTGGCTACAGCACTGGACACTTGGGAGAAAAGAAATATATATCTCTGTATATATAACTATATTTATGAGTTTTCCCATGCTTAGGAACATATCACAGGATAATTTCTGCATTGCCATCGCAACATTGATATCAAATCAGAGCACTTTGTCCCTTATATTAAACAGCCAAATTGTAATATGCAAAGTTGAACATGCATACTTTGTAACAAAATCAACAATGAGAGCATGTCAATACTTATGCAGTATTGTTAAAACAATAATTAATTCAGTCTATGAAATCTTTTACTCGAGGGGAAAAAGCTCATAACATTTTCAAGGTTATCGATAACCATTAATTTAACACCACCAACTACATTTCTTGAGGTACCTACTAGTATGCTCGGGAATCATCAGGGGTACTCATAATATTGAAGATGTATCGTACCATATGCATGCCTTTTAATCATCCACCATAATACCTATCTAATTATCAGTCACATCACTTTCATAACTACTTTATGCTTTTAACATTATTTTATATAAATACATTTTATCTACCAACCACCAAAGCTATTGAGAACCATTTAAATTTTCTATACTTACACATGGAAAAAATATCCACATGTCTTCTTCTTTTGATCATTCCAGATAATTTCTTGCTCACTTAAAACAGGATTAACTTCTTTCTTCTAAAACATCTGAACCCATTGGGTTGATACAAATAATTTCTCAAATAAGAGAGAGCATGTCCTTCCACTATTTCTTCCCCGATTCTTCTTCACTGGACCACCTCTTCTCCTGCTCCTCCAACTCATACTCCCACCTCAACTCTAGTTCCCTCATGTCATCTGCTATCCCCTTCTCATAACTGTCCTCCTGTTTTTGGGCAGCAAGAAAAATTGTTCATTATTATTCATTACTGAATTACTCAAGCTATATTGAAAAAAATCTTTAAAATCCTGTGTCAACACTGCCCACCAAAAACTAAACATGACAACAATCATCTTATTCACATTAAAACCTTCAAAAGTAAAACTCTATAATGGGATGATGACCTCTGAAGGAATTTTATCTTTGTTTTCAATTACAGAGCCAACTTCCTTGGAATATCTGACATAATTGTTTCAATCATGTATTGTATACTTACAAGCCTTGGTTGTGCCACAATATTTTCCATTGATTAGTCTAAGTAGAAGGCACACTTGAGAAGACCACCCATTATTCCCTATTTCATCTAACCCATCACTTTTTGAATGAAATAAAATTTTTGGTTTTATTTTTTATCATGTGCTTCCATTTTCATGTCAGCAGAGTGTATTTTACCCCGAATATGACACCTCAGAAATTAATCTGAGGTGATGTTAGGTTGTTAAAAATTGTTACAGCATATGAGAATTGTTCTATAACGAGTGATTATACAGATGTTATTCACATAATTTATTGAGATGGATTCAAATCAATGTTACATTGTTACTTAAACACATAATGTATATTTAGATCTAAAATGCTTTTCATGGAGGCTTTTTTGATACTGGGCAACAGGAAAAACATCATAAGGGCTAGAGGAAGGCTGAGAAGCACACTGTATGCTCATACTTATAGCCAATGCCAGTTATGGATGAAGGAGAACTTCTCTTCAATCATGTTTGATACCTTCATTTAACATGTATGTTTCTTCAAAGATGACATGACTATTGGAACCATTCACCACAAATGAAATTGAAGCTGGTTCATGTCTACATATTTAGAAAGCTATGAAAACTGTGGATTATTTCCTCCAAGTGATTGAGGAATAAAATACACCCTCCGAGTGATTGACGAATAAAATACGCCCATCAGCATGCAATTTTGGGCTCATGTGGTAGTTTTTCTTCATTGTCAGGCACAATTTTACCAGATGTACAATGAAGCATCTTAAATGCTGCCTTAGTAGTTGAAGAATAAAGAGCATATAATGCTATAATAATTTCTGGCCAAAAAAATTATAGTATCTAAATTAATAATATGGCATACGTATCTGTGAAGGATTTTACTGTAATATTTTTATGGGTATCATTCGAATACTCATCTTAGAGTAATATTAAAAAAACTAGGATTTGTACAACATATTTCAACCAGCATACAGAGTTATTTCATATGCTAGTAGTACATATTTTTATGCATTTTTAGGCAGTCCTAATCTTATGCTTTGATATCCTTAACTTACAAATGTTCAAAAAAAAAACAAAATGAAATCTTAGATGTATCATTAGTTTGAATTAATATACACTACATTCTTTCAATCGTATCTGGCAATAATCATAGTATGATGAGTAGTCGTTTTTAGAATGAATTAGGCGAATGCTATAGTGAAATCCTATCACAACATGGTCCTCTGACCCATAAATATCTCAAACTAAATTATCCCCAAATCATGCAACATATTTAGTACACATTTGCAACTATTATTCAAACTGAAAGGTAAACTGATACAACTAAGAAATGGTTTTCAATTGGTAGCTAATCACCAACTTGGCCCTGACACCACTGAACTGCTATGATCACCTGATTATTGCACCTAAGCAGAAACAGCATAACTGGTATTTGTTGGAAAACAAAGAGTTTTGAAACTCAATTCCATTTTTGCAAGTGACTCAGTAAAAGGATTTTGAGACTCAGTCGTATCTTTTGTCAATCCTAAGGCTATTAAAATATCATGGAAATTGCTTCATGAATCTATAAATAATATTAAAAAATTACTATTACTTGATGATTTGCTCCTAACTGGTTATATTGAAGTTTGTAGAGCTGTCAGAAAACGGTTCACTGATGGTTAATTGACTAATATTGTTGACCTTACAGTAGTAGCAGTAAGCCTTAAATACGGCAATCCTCAATATTTGAATGTGCTTTCTACTATTTCTATCTTCTTGCCTCTTTAGCCAATTGTTGGAGTATTTTGAGCATATAAAACAGAATTTCTGACAAAAGGTCAAACTTTAAGGCAAAGAATATGGAAATGCCAATGATAATGAATTTTTGTGATTCTAATTTTTATACTCTCCACCTCATAAGAACTTTCAGTTAAAAAGCTCATATTGGAAGGGCGGAAAGAAACCCGGAATCGGCACCAGGATACCCTTGTCGAAAGGCCCAAAGGTGTCCATAGTTAAACGCCCCATCTGACCGACGTCGTACACACTCAAAGTGCTCTCCATAAAGCACCTGATTAGGACACCACTGAAAAATACTTGTCTCCAGGATTTGAACCCGGGCCCTCTTGGTGGGAAGGCTAGACGTTAGCCACCGCACCATTTTGATCCCAGCTATTTTCATAAAGTCCACAATTTAATTGATCATTTTTCAGTATTATTCACTGGTAACATGCTAGAATTGAATCTCAAGAATGACTAAATACGTACTTACCTTCATCTTTCATATTCTTAATTCACAAAAAATTTATTTGAGCATGACAAAATGTAAGTAGATAGCAGTTAAGAATATACTTACATCATCATTCTTGTAATTGGAGCTCGATTTAAGGTTCCAATTTACAGGGCCATCTTTGTTCCAACCTACTGAGGCAAATGTTGGAGACACCAATGATGCTGATACTAGCTGGTTCTGAATAAAAGAGAAAAAAAAACATTTATCTTTCATGTAAGATTATGTGTTCCAAATGTGGTTGTACTACCAAAAGATTATGTTTATGACTTGAGGTAGATGAACTCCAAATACAACCACTAAAAAGATAAATTTCAAAGAAGTGTTCGTGGCAATCAATTTTTCTAACACAGAAAACTATGATTATGAATGAGCTGCTTGATCGTATCACATATTGGTCCCCCTTTCAAGATATTATATCATTAATGTATATACATATCTTTATTATTATCATTACAGTACTGTTTCCTTAAAGTTGCACCAAGTAAGATAATCATAGTGCTTCAATGATCACCTGTAATGATTCATTATTCTTACCTGTTGGGAGCAATGTCATGAAGAAAGTTTTCGTGAGTGCACATTTGCCTGGGATTATTGATTTTTGAAATTATACGCAAATTTTTTGATGCAGAAATATGCAATATTGAATGCTGGTGTCTATACATACACTTTGAGACCACTGTGAGGTGAATATGGTAAGATCCAAATAGCAATAATACTATTTTGTAACTTTTTAAAGTTTCCACTGTTTCTTGAATACTTATGTCAATTGCCAGTGATTTCAAAGCTTTAATTCAAACACTAGTAATTATAATTAACCTGGTAGTTTATTGGCTTTTATTTATGGTCTGCCTGCACTGTGAGACTTTGCATCAAGAGATCTTAAAAAGTTTCTATAAGAGGAAACTTTGTAAAACACAATCAAGAAGTACCATTTGAAGATTATGCAGATATCTACAATATTCAGAGTGCTGAACCCAGTACCACTGCTTGTCAGTAATTAACTATTTTTAAGCTGGTTCACAAGAGTATAGGAAAATAAAAATAAATCAACAACAGTCTGCTTCAAAGTAACCCTATACCTTAAACCATGGGCACTAGATTTTGGTGCACTTTATATATAATATTTTTTATACACATGCACCTGATTATACTGAATGAACCTCTCCCATGGGAACTACTTGAACTTGAAAGTGCTTAAGATAATTTACAGTAGAAAATTCTCTACTTTCTAATATATATATATATACATGCAATAAGGGAAATTCGAAAGAAAAGGAAGGGAAAAGAAAAGGGTTATAGTATACAAGTACAATTACCAATCTGAGCTCTTTTTCCTTCTCCCTGATTCCTTGCTCTATCAATTGTAATTCCTGAGTTAACCTCTCTCCTTCGCTCATAGCAGCACCCTCAGTGGCCAGCTATAAGAGCAAACAATGATTAGCAGAGTGAGTATACTCACTTCATTTAGCATTAAAAACATGTATTTAAAATGAAACTCACCTTTAAATCATTGATTTTTCTTTCCAAATTACGCAATTGCTGCTTCACTCGCTGTGACTCTACTAATAAGCTGTAAAAAGGTTTTACGGAGTTAATCCAAAAAGTTATTTAAGTGAAAATAGCTTATGGCTTTGAAATATTAAAAGTGTGAATATAAAATAATTGTAAAATTAACAAATCCTCTCTCAATGACAATGTAATGCACATAAAATATCGTGAATATCTATTACTATGAAAAACTGATAACACTTATACATATAAGTTCCATAATTTATTAGTGTAATTCACCCAGTTGTGTCATCAGTACTTACTCCTTTGATGCATAAGGCGATGTTGCACACTCAGTGTTTCGACCCTGAACAAAAAGTTGTGGAGGATCAATTATCCCATGGCCGATTGTTATGTAACCATCCCCCAAGCTACTGTTTGGTGCTGCCACAATGTG